>NC_045789.1:124321734-124921734 GCF_009873245.2 Balaenoptera musculus | reverse complement strand
ATTTCTTCATTTCAGTCTATTTCCCCGCAGTGGCTGCATCCAAAAAAGACAGAGTCAAGCCACCACAAGAAAGACTTTTGTACTGGAATTCCAAGGCAGGCACAAACCAAAGCCTACTGGAAATCTCATGGGAAAAAACGTTCTGTAAGGTTTCCACTCTCAAGAACCTCAGTCCATCATTTGAGTCAGCAGGTGATTCAAAACCATCCATCACTAATCATAGTTTTATTATTATTTTTAAAAGAGGTCCATCTCTACATCCTTAACTTACTGTTATGAGAAATTTGTTAACCAAAATATTTTGTTCCAAATGTAACCATTTCTGAAAACACAGAATTCTCTGATTGTCTTAGGCTTTCTACAACCGCAAAGTCTCTAAAAACACCATGACCTATCTTTGTCGCATCTCAAAGTTTGATGAGGCCTTTGTAATAAAGGGGAGAAATTCAGAATTCACACTTTAGTTTTATATGCTTTTTTTAGTATATGGGAGCAGAAAATTCTAGACACTGTAGAAACTCCAGATAAAAATAGAAAGACCACCAGATTGTGTGGTGAAAGGGGGCAGAATGAATACTCACTCATGATGTGAGGATTCTGCCCTGGGTAGACTCACTGCCCACCCTGTGATTTTCTCTCTTAAGTCCTGATTTGACCTACATTCTCTTCCATTGCCACATTCATCTTGCCCCTTCTGCTTTTCTTTCCCTTTCAGAAATCTACAGAGTCAGGCAGTATTTCCCAATTATTTTTCATATCTGATGTTTCTGCACAAAGCACACAATCACCTTTTCAGGTTTTAAAGATTTTTAAACATTCTAGTAAACAGATAGGATTAAGCAAAATAATGAACTTTGAAGCAGTTTCATTGTGTGACATCTGGTAAAATCATGGGCTAATATTGTTCATACTTCTGTCATGCATAACATGCCAATCTCAGTATCCCTCTCTCCCTTACTTGACCCAACCTGGAGATAAAGCACAGATAGCTGCTCACTATCTATGCTTTCCCTGTGTCAGCTTCATTGATCTTTTCATTTCCTGCACAAGTGCTTTTATTCTTCAGGACCTTTGAACAGGTCATACCTTCTGCACTGAATAGTCAACCTGACTCTTCACCTGTTAAACCCTATCATTATGCAGGCCCATGACTCTGTATTTTCCTGACTCCACAGTCTAATCTAGATGGCTTTTGTTATTCCTTTTCATATTACCCAGTTCTTACCTTCAGAGGAAATAACAGAGGTAGCATTAATATGGTTTCTTTTCTTGGATTCTTTCTTGTCTCTCTTACATACTGGATTATAAGCTTTATCAGGCCAGGGACAACACCCATGTTGTTCAATGGCACACACCCAACATAACACCTGCGGGTTTCAGAATTTTTTTCCAATTTGTTTGGTCTATAATATCCTTTACTGCCACCTTCGTCCACTTCAATCTTGTCCTGGCCTTACCAATTAAAAACTTAAGTACTTTACTACACATTCCTTCTCTTTATCTCTGCCATTCTCATCCTTCCTCTCCTTGAAATATGAAGTTCAGTCTAGACAATGTTTTTGGTGATGGTAATTCCACAATTTCTGTTGCATGGGCAGTGGCCGGGTCTGTATGGCTAATTCCGACCAGATCATTTTGTTGTGGATGGTAATTCCCCAAACAAGCAGCAGAGTTTCATGCAGCATATCTATTCACTGATTCCCATCTGGAGATCTCTAAAGGAAGGGAAAACAAGAACCAGAGAGTTGGCATGTGCTGAAAGTTGCCTCCTGACACCAAGGGCATATGCCAGAATCTGTCCAGAAGTCAAGTGAGCACATAGTCATCATGTGATGGAAATACACTTTCTTCTTTATGAGCACACTTCTTCTCAAAACAAACAAAAACAAACCAAAAAACCTAAAAATCTCAGATCGCAGGTAAAAGAGGGATGATGCAAATTCAGGAATTAAAGGGCAAATTGCCAGTACTACAGATAACCCTTATTGGATGGGGATGATGAGGTTGGATCTGTTTGGGGCTCAAAGTTCACTCTTCTCTGTAGGACCCATGTTGTTTCTGCTGTGTCACAATGTCTAGTATCTCTAGTTAACCCTATGTGAATATGTTTTACTTATGTACTTATTTTAAGTACAGTTTTAGGTCTCAGCTTTTATCGTATAATAATATATTTTCCTTAGTACATCCTGCAAATTGTAATTACCTGATTTAATTTTAACAAACATGAAAAAAATCTGTGAGGTGCTCTAACAGTATCTAAACAGAACTTCTGTGTCTGCATTCTTCCTTTGTTATCTGAGATGCCTTTCATCGTGACAACGTGGTGGATCGTAGGTGGACCATTTCTAGCTGTTTGTGAGAAGACATCACTTTTCAGTAGTATAATAAATGGACTCCTATCAAACAGAATGTAAACTATCATATTTCCATGACACAGAATTCAAAAGTAACACATATGTAGCAGCAATAACTTTGCAAAATTCAGTCACTTCATTAGCAATACGATATAGGTTACATAAATAACAATTTGTTCTGTGTAGTTTTGGAAGTGATTATAAAAAGCACTCAGAAAAAAACCCCAAACTCATTAATAACATTAGTATTTCTATCAGTGACTCAAGCTCTCCTTTAAATAACAGGACACTTGTCAGGGGATGGAAAGTGTTATTGCTCCTTTGAATTAAATATTTGCTCATGGTACTACCTGTTTTAGTGCAATTGTGCTACCAAATACATACACATGTATCCACCGTAAATACATATGGATCCCTTCCTCACTTTCTTCAGGACCTTTTACAATTTACTTATCACTGAGAATTTCCTTATAAATGTTATTTAAAATATCACACCCACCCCCAATCTGGTATGCCCTGTGTCCATTATATTGCTTTGCATCTTGCATATCGCATAACACCAATTGACATGGTTATATGCATTCATTGTCTGTTTCCCTACTATTAGAATGTGAACTTCATGAGGTTGGGCCATTTATTTTGTTCTGTACAATATCCCCTGATGTAAAATAGTGCCTGAGATTTGAATAGACATTTCACTAAAGAAGATAAATGAATGGCCGTAAACTCATGAACAGACGCTCAACATCATGAGTCATTAGGGAAATGCATTTCAAAATCACAAGGCACCGCCTCACGCTAAGTAGGATGGATGTAATCACAATGACGAGCAAAAACAAGTGTTGGTGGGGATGTGGTAAAAATTGGAAAGCTCATACATTTCTGGTGGGGATATAAAATGGTACAATGATTTTGGAAGAGTTTGATAGTTTCTTAAAAAGTTAAACATAAATGACCCAGCAATTCCACTCCTATAGGTATATACACAAGTGAAATAAAAACATATATCCACATAAGGACATATATATTAATGTTCATAGCATCATTATTCATAAGAGTCCCAGACTGGAACCAACCCAAACGTCAATCAACTGGTGAGTATATAAATGAGATGTGCTATATCCATAGAGTGTAATACTATTCAGCAACAGAAAATAGTGTATTACAAATACATACTACCACATGTATGTATGTGGTAGAAAAAACAAAACAAAAACCTATGCTTTTAAAGAAGCCAGGTGTAAAAGGCCTTGTATGTACACTTCCATTTATATAAAATGTTCAAAAAAGACAGAAAGTTGAATAGAGTTTGCCTAGGGCTGGTGGTAGAAAAGGGAAATGACTGCAAATGGGCAGAAGAGATGTTTCAGGGGATGAAAATGTTTGAGAACTGGATTGTGATGGTTTTTGCACAACTCTATAAATTCACTAGGAATTATTTAATTTTACACTTAAACATGTGAATTTTAAGGAATGTAAATTAGAATTCAATAAAGCTGATAAAAAATGGACTAATACAAAGTAGGGCCTCAATATTTGTTGAATTAAAGAATAATGAAATATGTTCCTTACTCAATAATGATCACCACCTCAGAAGAAAGAATACCATGAAGTGATTTGACATATGAAATGTGTGGGGCTATACACATAATGTTATACAAACAAAAAATGTACTTACTTTATGTAATAATGTGTGTATGTATATGTAGGTGTATATGGGTATGTATGGGGGGGTGTATGTACTCATTTTCACAATCTCAGGAAATTTCTTATAATGTAAGAGGCATTAGAAGCTAAAATATACAAGTGATGTTTTAGATGTGGTTGTGAATTGGGAAGAAACAAGTCAAGATTCCATTATCACAGCGTATTGTAGAGGGAAGTGTTTTGCCCATGTGCTGTCTCAAGTACAGCCATTATGGTTTGAAAGATAAAAGTGTAACGAAGAGGGGCTTCTGTAGTCTTAGTGAAACAGTCAAATGACCAGAAGGCTGCTCAGATTTGATGGTCTGCTGAAGACACAAGCACATAAGCTTCTGCAAAATCTCACTACTCTATGTCACAGCGTCTGATGCACTCTTCCTCTTAAAGGTAGCCACGAGCACTCAGAGTAATTAATTTTGATAATAATGGAAAACAACATCTGTGTATAGCATTCTGAAGCTATTCATGCAGCAGAAAGGCAAAAAATTGCAAACTTTGAAATTATGATAGATGCTATTTATAAAGTGACCATCTAGGAAAGAAGTTGTGTACGAGCTTTAAAGTAGAGGCTAGGGTTTTAAAAGTTATTTTCAATAATGGAAGTTTGCTGTGTAAATTAAGCTTTGGCATTAAATCCTTTCATTGAAAATGTTAAGTCTTGGTTTTTCTGTTTTCGAAATTGTTCCAGGTCTCATCATCTCCTCCATGAGGGGAAACAGTTGGACTGGGTCACCATGTTCCAGCTTATGAGTATTAAACATTGCTTTTTTCCTGAGTACCTTAGTGTCAGCTAACAGTCACTGTTTTAAACAGATTTGTGAAAGCAAGGAGCAGGTTCGTGAGGAGAAAAAGTGCTCTGAGAACAAATGGTCAGGCTTCTATCCTTGGCTGCCTCCCTGGTGTGAGATCATAGCAACTGAAACAATTTTTCATCCTCTACTGTAATATACTATTAAAAATAAGAACAGTACTGAGAGAGAGAAAAACAAATGAACAAAAGGTTATTTCATTTATTTTTAGAAAGAAGCAGAATGGTTGAAAGAAAGAAAACCACTTTCATGTTATCTGAATATTTAGGCTTCGTGAACTGACTGATTTCCCTGATCACACTCCCCTCCAATAAAACCTGCAGGACGATGTTGGTAGTAATAAATTGGTCAAGGATATTAAAATGTTCTTCTCTTCTCATTCAGATCCAAAAGGCTATTTGCCAAAATGTATTAATTGGATATTTGCTTTCCAAATTATTTACGTATCTGCCAAAAGTGCTTTTGAAATTTTTGGCATGAGTTACTCTGGATAAAAAGAAATATGAGCTGTAAAATAATAAAATAAACTGGAAAATAGCAGCTAAGTGTGTTTCATTTCTTTATGAACAGCCAATACCTCTATTATTCAAAGTAATCTGAGTCCTTTAAAAATGATATGTATAGAGTACAGAGGATAGAACAACCATGGGAAACCTAATCATAACAATATTCCTTATGTTCAAAATTTGCTACAAGAAGAGACCGTTTGTTATCCACATAGAAGGGAGTGTAGTTATAGCTGTATGAAATGGAGCTCATTATTAAGCGATTTAATTTTTTAGAAGTCATATGGCATGAAACTAAGGGAAAACATCAGAGAAATGTGCTAATATACATGGATAAATGAGCTCTTTAGAGGTGAGTATAAACAGAACATTTATTAAAGTACTTCTTAAAATTACAGAGTGCTTAGAGACAATTCTTACAGAAACATCTGTAAGGAAAATAGTTTTGGCTAGTATTCCAAATGGCAGTAGTTCTTGGTTTGTATCTACCTGTATTTCTCCCACCTCATTTTTATTCATTCTTAAACACTTAAGAATACAAGGTATTCCTCACTTCAAGCTTATCTAAGTTATTTTTCACCTTCTGACTTTAAACCTTCGGAGCAACTTGACTTAAATTTTCAGACTGCATTTCAATGCAATGTGAGTTCCCGGCCACCACTCCATTTCAGGGAGGAGAGCCTATCTTGAGTTCAAGCTTTTGTAATCCCTGGAATAGTCTCCAACTGCATAAAAGCCAATATATGAACTATCACTTTAGAAGAGCAACAGACATGGGTAGGAGGTAAAATGCCTGAGGAGATGATTTGCATTCCTAATTTGAGATAGAATTTTAGCTCATTTGATGGCTCCTAAATTTCAGTTTGAGGACTGATGTTGATCTATGATCATTTTTTTAACCACTATATGACAAAGGTGGATAATAAAAATGAGTGATGTTTTAGGTAAATTATAAAGACTAATTTGAGTGACCGTTTCTTAATATATACAAACACACACATACAAATATTTATGTATGTGTGTATACATGTGTGTATGTATATATATATATGTATGTGTGTATATATATGCACAGATACACACACATATACATGCACATCTCCGATATGTTAAAACTTGTTAAAATTCTTCTTTTTAAATGGAATAATGGTATATAGTAAGTAGTTCCTTAACTTAATTGACTAAATGATTGGATGATTGATTGATTGATTGATTTTAGCATCTTGATCTGAAGAAATTAAAGATAAGCAACCCTAAGATGGAAATTCCTTTATTAATGATCCAAGAAATTTCAAATTTCAAAAAGCAAAGTGTTAGAGTGACCCGTAAGCAACATTCAAAAATAGAAGTTGGTACCTTCCTTGTGGTACCCCCATTTATAACCCTTCAGGTGCCTGCTATTCTCATGCTTTCTCCACAGACCTTCACGCCAATCTTTGATTTCAAATCTGATGGATTTCAAAGGGGGCACCTTTTAATCACTCACGCTGTAATATAAATTTGAGTCACTGTTCATCTTCTCTCAGGTTTCCTTCAAGTTAAGAATTAAAAGTGAATTCAAATATTTTTCATCTATCAAGAGGCCTCTAGACATAAACTGTGTTACTTGTAAGCAGTACATCAATACTTATCACTGCCTAAAACCCCTGGCCATATGCCTTTATAGGATGGTGATTTCTCTCCAGAGGAACCAGGGGAAGGAAAAATGTGGCACAGGCTATTCTTCCCTCTAATATCCAATCCATTGATTCATTATAGACTATTCTTCTCTCTAATATTCAATCTCTTTATTCATCCAAATAATTTACATTTGGCTCTACAGCTGCATGGGATGTAAATCAAGGGTTTTGTGTAATTAAAGGGAATAATTATATAGGAAGATAATTCCTTTTTAATGTGCTTCATATGAAAGTCCCCACAGCTCTAGGTTCTTAGCCTTGTTTCCTTGGCCTCAGATCTGCCTCACTCGAAAATGACTTTCTACCATTTTAATTTCCGCCACCTTCTGGAACACCTTTCCTCCTACTCACATGGATGGGGATCTCTGAAGTATTCCTACTCTTTTCAGTGTCACATTTTGCCAATTTTGGTTAGATCAGTCTAGAAGAACAGTCAGTTGCAGCCTGCCAGGAATGAGGAGATATTAGAAACTGTAACTTAATTCTACATGGGAGAGAATGACAAATGTTTTCTTTAACTGTGTCCAACTTTCTGAAATTTCAATTATGATGATATATCAAATGGTTTGTGGCTGTAACAGAGCCATTAGGTTTTAGAATTGCTGCATCTCAACTATGAGAAAAGAGTGTTTGTCTTTACCTAGGACCAAGTGGAATTCTTAGAAAAATGTTATCTTCTCAGTACAATATGGTAGCAGAAGAAAAGTAATGTGAGGATTTATGATTCTTGGCTACAAGCAATAGTCAGAGTACATGAAGGACATGTCCATTTTTAGTAAAGTTGAAATGAAATTTCCTTATAGAATGATAACTTGACAGTTCAGAACTCTCCCTGTACAGAACTCTATTCTTTTCCTCATCCTTCCCAAGCAATTGGAAAAAAAAGTTTCGACTCACAACTTTTGATGTACAGGGTGGCACGTTTTTCATTAACTTTGTTTTCTACATATTGATGGGCATTGAAATCCCTGGAAAATGATGTATGGAACTCTCTTTGAAAGAGTTATAAAGTACTTACTTTGCCAACAGATGGCAAGTGTGGCAGGCATAGGGAAAGAAAAAGAGATTATCTTTGTGGCCTTTCCCACAGAGGACAGTGTGCTATCACCCCTTTACCTGAATTTGCCAAATTGTGGCTCTTGATGTCTTGCTCAAGAATTCACCTACACAGTATAAAATAAAGCAGGCAGGAATAAACAACTAAATTTTTATTTAAAATTATAAAAATGATTTGAGTGTAGAATTTCTCGATCTGAATTTTATGGAATTCAGACTGCCTATGTATGAGATTTCCTGATAAATGGCTTCCTCACAATTTTTCTCTGTAGAAGGTCTGTATCTTCTGCTGGATTCTCAATGGCAATTGAAGACCCTCAGAGTGCTAGCATGCATTAGTGATATGTATTACAATTTACTGATAGGAAGTTAAGTGGGTAATTACAAGACGGGCATTTTACCTCGTTCTATGTAGCACGTTATTTCACTGGTAACTGTCCTAGTTTTGGATTCATAAATGCAGAACCTGAAGAAAGGACTTGGGTGCTGGTGTATTGTTTGAAAGGTGGTCAGAGGAAGTAGGTGAGAGAATTGGGGGAGTGAGACGAGAAAGGAGGAAAAGCCAATGAGTGGTCTGTTTTCATGGTTTCTCTATATGCAACACGCGAGTGCTTGACTCTATAGGAACTTCTGAGAAATGTACAAAATGTTTTTCTGTATTATCCATCCTAAGTATGGAGACTGGAGCATTTGTCTACTGGCTTCCATCATTCCTCATAAATTGAAAATCGTCTGCAGGGCACTAACTCTACCTCCCACGCTGCCTTTTTTTGGGTTGCAGCCACTGGAAGGATGAGGGAGCTTGAAGCTTCAGAGAAAGTCCTCTGAAGCAGGGAACCACAGAGCATGCTGGAGATGAGGTGCCCTGGCATATTCAGAATCACCCAGCTACAGCTGTGGCTGAAGTCAGAGGTGGCCCAGAGACCATATGACATGGGGCACAAAAAGCATGTGTCTCAATGACCCAATGGATTTACGAGAATATTAAAATTACAACTAAAAAATCAAAATACTAGAGATTATTTATTAGAAAAGTCTATGATGTAGATACATGCATGTCAAACAAAGCCTCTCCACTTATAAAATTTCCATGTAAAATTGGAAGCACTTCTCATGTGAAATGACAGTGTGCTTTTAGAGCTAGATACCAAGAAGCTTTATGTTCTAAGACTGTGGGCAATTCTGCTGTAAGGTATAAGTAAAGGTCTTTGTTAACAATGAAATGGAAAAATTAGAATGAAGTATTTTGTTTGACATATGTCCAGATTTTTTCTCTTTCAAATGTTCTACAAAGACTTGGGTGGAATTTTATTCTGTCCAAATTCAGTTTGCTTATTCTTTCATCCCAAATGGAATGATGTAAGAAAAACATAAGGCAGTGTTGATTCTAGGCAGGCCCTTGGTTTAATATCGGTGAACTGGAGTGCTGTAACTGCTGACTGTGTCTGTGATGAATGGGCGAGAACAGTATACTGTAGAAATACTATGTGGCGGTTGTCCGCATAGCACATAGGCATAAGCACATTGTTCTTCAGGCCTTTCCTCTGGCAGATGAAACGGGGGTACATACAGCGTTGGAAATGTGTTTTTCAGTATCTGTGCCTACTCTAACAGGAAGAAAGTCAAATTTTGTTTACCCATCTTGTCTGTATGTAACACCAATGCAGCTGCAAGTCTTGAATTTGTTTATTCTGCAGTTTGAGAGGAAGAGAGTGTCTAGACAAAAGAATGGTTCGTTAGCTTCTTGCCATTGTCAGTCAAATGCAGCATGTTCTTTGTGCCACGGAGCTGCTGTTAGGTATACGCTCTTCAGATTATACGGAGGATGTTAAAGTCATAGATACAGCCAGTTCACTCAATGAGAAAAATACTAGACATTCTGTCCTGCAACAAGAAAGCAAAGAACAAGAACAGTAATAGCTTTAAACATCTGAGAATGGGGATCAAATTCTATTTTTTCCTTTCTTTTGTTGGCATGGACGCAAATGTGTAGATAAGTCCAAGAAAAATACAAAACATCCAAATATTATGAACATAAATCATGCTAGTCTCAAAATCCTTACAAGATACATCATACATAAAAGTTGGCTCCCATGTCCTTGAAATGAAAACTAAAATGTTAAACAGCTTTGCATATTCTATGAAAAAGATTATTCAAAGATGTTGACTATTATTTAAACAAAAATAATTTGGCCATTTTGTTATTTTAGAGTACAATTGGGAGGTTTTCTGCAGCTTACTTTCCTGTTTTTGATGGCTCTGTTTCTTTTTTTCTCATAGATTTAGAATTATAGTGTTATATTCAGATAGTGCTCTTAAGAATAGCATTGTGTAAACAAAACTGCTTTATAAATTCTGGACAATTTTCCTCAAAAATAGCTTTGTTCTGTATAACATTTACCATAGCAAATTCTGAAAATTGTCTGTTTTTATATTTTATCCATTTATAAGTTTCTCCATATGATACTGAATATATAGGCAATATAATATTTTCTTCCACTGTTCATGTTGTATCTCTGAACCAGTTTTCTTAAATTGTAGGAAAATGTTTCTGTAAATCATCTGAAAGAAAACTCAACTAATGCTGTTTAAATATATGGTAAGAAATTCACATCCAAGAATCACTTTGGAAAAGGGGTGTTGACCAGGGTGGTAGGATCAGCAGAAATTAATGTATAATAGAATGGTAAATATGCAATTCCTCTCAATATTAATATGACTGAAAAGATATGTGAAAGGGAGGAGGGGTTAGAGTGTCTCCCCAGGGGAAGCTGTTTGTGCCAGAGATGGTGAGACAGACTGCTGTAAAGTCTGTACCTAGAAATCTTTGGGGCACCACCTCCAAAATATATGCTGAATTTATCCACTTCCCTTCATCTTGACTTGCCTTCTCTAGAGTTCAAGCTACTCTGATCACTTCCACGAACTATTAAAATTGTCTCACAGCTCTGTTCACGCAACCCTGCAGTTCTAGCAGCCAAAGTGTGTGTTTAAAACTTGTGTTACTTGGACTCCCCTGGTAGCGCAGTGGTTAAGAATCCGCCTGCCAATGCAGGGGACACGTGTTCGAGCCCTGGTCTGGAAAGTTCCCACATGCTGCAGAGCAACTAAGCCCGTGTGCCACAACTACTGAGCCTGTGCACCACAACTACTGAAGCCCACGCACCTGGAGCCTGTGCTCCACAACAAGAGAAGCCACTGCAAAGAGAAGCCCGTGCACCGCAATGAAGAGTAGCCCCTGCTTGCTGCAACTAGAGAAAAGCCCACACACAGCAATGAAGACCCAACACACCCAAATATAAATTAATTAATTAATTTTAAAAAATGTTACTTATGTATTGAAAAGGCTGAAGTCAGTAAGGTGCGAGTGAAAGAATACTAAACAGTTTTCTTTCTCCTTTTCAAACACACACACACACACACACACACACACATGCACATACACACACAGAGCACATGCCAAGGCAACTGGTTCTTTCGATCCTTCTTTTAGCTAGCTCTATCCTATGTCTTGAATCAATTTTAGGCCAGGTTTCTTTCTTTCTTTTTTTTTGTCATTTAAATGATATAATGTCATTTATAATCACACAAATGGTTAAATTTGATTATTAAAATGGCTTGCCAAATCTCAAAACATTGTTTAAAATTCAAGCCTCTTTTCTCTCTCAGCCTGGGTTTGCGTCATACTACGAGTATCAGCACGGGACACGGCGGTAACTTCTCCATCTCACCTCTGTGACTCTCCTTCCTCTCCTCTCCTGTCCCTTCCCCACCCAGACTGCCTTTGGATCTTCCCAGATTTGGATCAAGGAAAGGAAGGAAAGCAATAAGTGAGAGAGGCCTGACTTCACTGACAACACTGAGACCTGGTCTCAGTGCTCTCAGGGCAGGATTTAGATCTCACGCTCTTTAGCAGAGCACATTCCAGTTTCCTCAGAAATGTCCTCACTGAAAAATTCTAACTGCAATTCCTCTGACCTGCATGATTTATTTCTCCTTTCACTAGTTACCTAAGAACAAAAACCTTAAAATCTAGGCAACCTGTGGCTCAGGCCACAGGGATTGTACCTTTCTGTTAGGGTCTTATCACACTTACAGTATAATAATTTTTAGACAACTTCAGGCTGGTTTATTGTCCCAGCCTGAAGAAGTAATCACACATACTTTGCCCGCAACATCTGTAGAAGGACAGTACAACTTTTGTCAACTTAGAAGCTTCAGGCTGTTAACAACGATTTTTCAACTTCAGATTTCTCTGTCACTGTATCCCCCAGACAGCAAGGGATCCTGGTCAATCTTCCTGTTTATTCCCCTTATAGCCCCTCTCATCTGACTTTAATTCAAGGAGAAATGACTCTCCACAGAGTGGAACAGAATACAGGGGACACTCCTTCTCTCCTGGTCTTTTCAACATCAATCCATTTTTCCCTTAGGAGGGTGTCTGCTTATGAGAAGTACAGTAGTTTTCAATTATATCCTTTCAATTCCCAAATAAGTGAGCTAGCACCTAACTTTGTAATGAGGACATACTCGGCACATATTATGTTGTTCTTGACTTTCACGGCTTCAGTCAAACTATATGGCATTTTACTATCCTGGTAAACTTAGAAGTCATACACTTCTCTGCTTAAAATTCCATTAAGAGAAATCAATTAAGATTAGGTTTGCTTGTGAGTAAGAAAGGCTCAAAATATCAGTAGCCTAAATAAGAGAGAATTTTGTTTTTATCTCAGATAACAGTAGAATGGTAGGGCCATCCAAGCTGATATCATGACTCTGCTCTCACAAGATTCTCAGGACCTTAGTTTATTATATATTCATATAACGTGGATATAATAATAAGTTCACCGCAGGCCAGTGATGGCTCTTCTATCTCTAGTCATTACATCCACCTTTCAGCCAGCAGGAAAGAAAGAGAAACTGAAGAAAAAAGGAAGAAGAGACACATGACAACTGATTTTTAAGGAAGTTTACTTAAGCTACCAGTTCTTGCATCTGCTTATATCCCATTGGTTCAAACTTATCTGGCTGTATTTAGCTGCAAGAGAGGCTGGTAAATGTATCTACCCCCCCCCCACCTTTGAGTGGTTATGTATTCAATCACTATTGAAGTGTAAAGTACATGGATAGGTGATAATTATGGGTCTCTTCCCAACTTCCTATAGAATTTACAGTAAAATCTAAATTCCATCATGAGGCTTACAACATAATAGAATATCTGGCACCTGCCTACCTTGTCAGCTTCATGAGATTCTTCCCCTTCTCACTGTGCTTCAGCCATATACAACTACTTTGTGTTTTATGAACATTCCAGGCTCATTTCTAACTCTCACTTTGGCACTTGTGCTTCTTTCAACCTGCTACATTCTTTCCTCAAATCTTCTCATTGATAGCTCTGTCCAATACATCCTCAATAATGCTTTCTGCAATTAATTTATCTAAGTCAGGAAGTGTCTCTCTCCTCATTCCCATCATCACTCTTTAATATAATTGATTGTCAGCAGAGATGGTATGCCACTGTCTGAAATTATTTGTTTGCTTATTTATTGTCTCCCCACAATAGTACTATAACTGCAGAGGGTGCTGTCTATCTTCTTTACATTTAATCTTCAGTCCGTACAACTCTGCCAGGCATGTGGAAGCTACTTGATATTGACTGAATGAATGCGTGAATATATTAATAGCTTTTCAAATATAAAGCAGCTGCAAATGTAGGTGGTTGTATCTGAATGCTTTTAAAAAGTTTATCATGGTGGTGGTTGTAGTTGTTGTTTGTATTCACCCATTTCGCCCCAAAAAGCCTTTCCTTACCAGGTTATTTTTTAACTAAGGCAATCCTAATATTTATTAAAATGACTCTTAAAAATAATATAGTTTTCAAGGAATAAAAACTATTGTAATTTACTTTCCTTAAGAAAATTGGGCTATATCACCCAGGGAACTTTCAATGGTTCTAATTTCCTACTTTTTTTTTTTTTTTTAACAGTATGTGAACCTCAGAGTTCATATCCCCATTTAGATAAACCACAGAGAATTAAAATGTCCTAGTTTTTTCCATATTAAATTAAGTTGTATTATTTCAAATATAGGTTTAATTTTATCCTTTTACTTCACAATAGGTAAATATAGCTCACAGATAGAGATACTTAATGGTTTAAGTCATGATGTCTTATTATTCTTAAAAATAGAATTTCTTTCCCCTAAAAACTCCTAAAATTATGGAGATTGCCTGGATATATCCCTTAACAATCCTAAGGGTATTGCTCGTCTTCCTTTTCAGAAGTCCTTCACACACTCTTAGAACAAGTGTTAGTTATGATCTTTCATTGCCGTATTTTGAGGTTTGGGCAAGAAGCAATGCATATTTCCACGGCATATCATTTTCTTACTTTGCTGTGTGATAGTTTTTTAAACAATGTTGCTATTTTTTTTTTTTTTTTTAACAATCGAGTTGTGCAAGACAGCCTTACGTATGCCACTACTGACTCTTGGAGTCTTTTAGTCTCCTGAACTACATTTGCACCCTTATTTGCTCAGCAAGATTTCTCTAGCCTTTTTTTTTTTTTAAATGTATTTATACAATGGACAGCATTAACTTATAGTTTCTAAAATTAGGTACTGGGTATTTCATATACATATTTTATAGACTTTATATTTTGAGAAATAATTTCTAAATAATTTAAGTCATCTGATCATCTCAATGTATGTACATTTTTATATGAATCTAAAATCAATATGTATATAATGTATACATGCAGCACCTCTTCAAAGCACTAATGATAAAACCTAATTTGCTTTGATTAATTCGCATATTCTACCATTTGATCTTTTCTTTTTCTTTCCAAGTTTACTTAAAACTTTCTGGACAGAATTTATGCTTTTATTTTTCTTCACCTCTGGTAATTACCTACTGTGTATTCTCTTGCCTTATCTTTGTTCTGTGTCTCTCCTACTTAGAACTAATCTGTACGCGAACAGTTTCTTATTCTCTCTAGTAGGATGTAGCCTCTTCCTCTGTACTGCCTTAGCCTTTAGTACTTTCTTTTAACCCATTTTTTTAACCTCAAATTATGCATTTGTGAAAGTAATTTTATATGTATATAAATAATTTGTTGGGCATTATCTGAAGATACTGATCATTTTCTACTAATGTGTCTTGATAACCCTATTAGATTGTAAATATTTGGTGTGCAGAAACCTTGTCATATTTACTTTTTATCTGGTAAAAGACCAAATAACTTGACTTCCCTTCCATAAAATTTTGGTTGCACTCATCTGAATATGCATGAAACCTATTTTCCTTGAAGTTCGTCATTGCCTGAAAAAGTATTGTCCAAATCATTTCCATAGGACCACCCTAGTTAAATCAGTTTCTCCCTGTCTTCCCTCTCCTTCCTATTACATTACCCTAGTTTGTATTCATCAGAGCAGGTAACTGTAACTACATTTTGAAAAGTGAATATAGTATGAATATATGTGAATAAGGTAAATAATAAAATACTTCATACTTTTAAGCATAGTATTTATTGCCTGTTTCATAACTGAAGATACCAAGAAGCTTAGTCAAGTGAAGGAAAAATATAAGGTAGTGAGTGTGGGTCCTTCTGATTGTAGGAAATAGAGAAACCACTGTAGGTCTATCTTTTAGGAAGAGTATGGTATCAGAAGAGTTGCGATCTAAAGAACACAACTGCTATTAGGAGTCTATCCACTAATATTAAGAATGTTCCAACACCAGTATAGAGACAGGGCATAAAATTGCATAAAAATGTAATATTTCAAAATCCACAGAGAGGGAGTTGATTGGTATCAGAGAAGTTTGTCAGCAGGTAGCAGTAACTGTCAGATAGGACTACCAGATGCTTAGCAACCATGACATTCAACATGCAATCCAGACAACTCAATTACAGTGAATTAAGGAATAATTCATTGTAATTAATAATTGTGATTAATAATTACAATAAGGAAACTGTTACCCTTCCTAACAGGAAAAGCAAAAAGTCATGGCTAATTCTTAGCAAAAGTTAAGTATTAAGTTGCAGGAACAAGTTAAACATTAATTTATCAGACTAGATTAGCAGGATAATAGTGGAAAAGTAGCAACGGACTAGTTACAGAGATCTCAAAATCAGTCTAGAACACCTAACGGATCACCTGCCTGAGATTAAAATAGAGTCTGTTGACCTAGAAAATGAGGTTAGATCTGAAGGGGAAAAAAAGGCTATATATTTTGAAAACTGGCAAAGGATGACATAATTAAAAATATATTTATTAAAATCTGTAATTGCACATTGTTTGAATTATGAAATAATGCAAATATATTTTCTAAGTATATAATGAAACAAATCAGTATGCTCTCTACATAAACTTAAAACATTGTATTATCTCCCTATTGACTTTTCCCACATCCGAGGAGCACTACTTGACTTTAAGCTGAGTATATTTAACAATTTAAACAGTTTTAACTAAAAAAAATTA
Organism: Balaenoptera musculus; assembly: GCF_009873245.2. Taxonomy (NCBI): domain Eukaryota; kingdom Metazoa; phylum Chordata; class Mammalia; order Artiodactyla; family Balaenopteridae; genus Balaenoptera; species Balaenoptera musculus. The sequence goes on along the minus strand of NC_045789.1, from coordinate 124,905,148 downwards.
TACCATAAGAGCAAGTGAAAAATCTGTAAGAGGTATGATTAATTAAAAATAGCTGTGGAAACAAATAAAAATAGAATAAAAATACCACAGTCTCATGAAATTTTTGCTGTATTCATTTGCTTTGTCAACGTTGTAACTTCTGTGCCCTGCTGTTTGCTCTGTTAAGGGGATTAGCATGTGCTTAGAGGGATACTAGAGTTTCCCTATTATTTAATCAGAAATATTAAAAGTGAGTAATTTCCAAACTCTGTGGTTCAAAGTTATTTAAGTATGGTGACTCTGCCTCCCCTAATATCTTCTCCAGAATCACCAGAACCCCACTTTTGGCAGGATGTTAATGGAGCAAAGATGCCTCAATGCATACAAATTTTAATCACTCTGTGTTCAAGGAAAAATGAGTAACAAACAAAGAAACAAATCCTAACCACAAATTTTCTACTCAACATTTTTTTAAACATTAGCCAGATTTTTTCCAATAATTGATATTTAGAGTTATTGTTTTTAACTATAGCATAAAAAGTCATATGTTGGTAAATATATTTAAATATTTGGGTTTTTCAAGTTTGGGTAACAAGATTATGCTTATAAAGTTTTTTCTGCCAAGTCTCTCTCCCTCTTTCTTTCTCACACTCACTCACTCTTTCCAAAACATGCATTCTTTCTTCTCTCTTCTTATCACATATAGTTAAAAATCTCAATTACTTACATACATGTATATTTAGAAATAAAAATTTTAAATTTAAAATAGTATATTTTATGCCATGCATATTATTGATACTTAATTTTTTTAAGTATAAATCTAGTGTCTATACACAATTATTTTGCAAAATATTCTACAAAGTTAAAAGTTCTAAAGGTGAATAATAACTTCTAATTCTGAAGATATGACTCAATGTCATGAAAATATGTGGGGAGATACATAGCCTCTTTTGAAATAGAAAGCTTAGAAATCAATTTTATTAGTCTCTCACTTTCTATTAAATTTAACCTGGAGATATTTTTCAGCTCTAGTCAGGAAACTCAGCTTTCAACATTTAGCAAAGGTCTTTCTTTGAAGATGTAAATAAATTATTTCCAATTGGAATGAGGCTCATCTTTTCTATGGTATAGGCACCTGTCTATGGTAACAAGACTAAGCCCACCACTTCATTGTTCACATGCCACATGGCAGATGGCAGATGACAATGACCTTTAGTCATTTTGTCCAGTGAGAGATTAAAGTTAGCTCATAAATTGCCAATCTGTTGAGCCATCTGGTCTTTCATGGTGGATTTTTTAAAGTAATTCACAAAGCTTAGGAAAATAATTTATTGACCACCTATGTACTGTATATTAAAGACTCTCTTACAATGATAACCTGTAAACATTTTGGGATGTACAATTGGAGGATAGTCTATAAATGCTCCATGTGAAATGTGTGCAGTATATCTTGTACATACATATTTTTAGACTATTTAAATTCCTTTTACTTTAGATGTTTTGACATCTCATGTGTTTTCTGTTATGAGGATGAGGTGTGGTAGGTATAAATATGCTCAATGTGAACTCAAAAACTTTTACTTAGAATTATCCATAAATTTCCTTAAAGTAATTTTTTGCTACACTGATAAGTTGGTAATTCACATTTTTCTAACACTTAGGTGTTTTGTCATTATTGTTCTTTTTTAAAAGAAGAATTGGAATAATTTACATCAAATTTAAGACCCAATGTTTAACATTGTAACATGACAAAAAAATTTCAGTAAGACCTCAATCTGACTTTGATTTCAATCGGGTAATTTCTATCTTTCCATATTCTAAATATGAGGGGCTCAGAGAAAGGTGTGTCATCTATATAGTCGTGGTGATTGTGAAAGCTTGGGGCATTTTATTGTGCAAACACCCAAAAGTGGTGTTCACTTTGTAGAATTCAGAGATTATTTCAATTAACCTCTTTACAATGAAAACTAATGTGTATGTCAATCATTCTTAAAATAAATATGATTTAAGACATGTAATACTATAATTCTTGATAATTCCTAAAATTAATATAATAAGCAATTTTCTCCTGAAACTAAAAGTGAACATAATTATTATACAAAGGGATAGCCAACTCTTTTTCAAGCCAACTGGCTCCTTGGCAAGAAGGCGATAGGAATTATTTATTTGTTGTTTTAAATGTATCATTACTACTAATATCGTTTTATAAAATAGGGATCATCCTAGGAACAATCCACATTTTTTCTTTTTTTCCCCTCTCCTTTTTTTTTCTCATTTTTATCTCAATTCTATGACTGCTAAATTGGTGATGGTCTCTGGCTTTCGGGAGCTTGCCAAATGAGAGAAGTGTAAGCATGGTACTTGACTTCTCTGTTTCCTGGCAGTCCTTCTGGAGACCACTATTCACTGTGATTATAGAAGTCTAAGAAGGTTCCATCCATCTGTCTCCTTGTTGCAGGGTAGATGTTGCACTTGCCATTGCTACAGAGGGAAGACAGTGGGAAACGCTTAATGATAAGCGTGCAACATCTTACAATAGAGGGTTAAGTAAAAGTATAAAATGTGATTTGACAAAATATGGGCATGTTTGGAAATGCTTTAAGACTTTTTTTTAATAGTTATTTTCCCCCTCACCCTGTGTGTAAGGCAGCAGGGTATCCTGAACTTCAGTCAGGCGACTGCTTCTTCACATGTTTCGCACGCATACCTACCACATTAGCTATCATTTACTTACTATCTTCCTCTTAGTTGATTTGTTTGAGGCCTAAAGATTTTAATGTACACTTTATTAGAACATAGAAGACTAATATCACTCCCCACTAATATGGCAAAAAATAAATATCATGAAAAGGATAGAAATATAAACATTTATATAGATATTGTTGTTTACCAAAAGCTCTAGCCTGAGGCTTTCTGTTTCTTTACAGGAAAAAAGGAATTGCCTGACCCTCCTTTTTCTTATTTTATAAACATGGAAAACCTTACTTTATAAGGAAGCAATGAGGGCTGAACAAAGATGTGTGTAAAAGTTGTCCTGTGGCTATAATATACAGTTTCTGCAGCAAGCAATAGTTATCATAATTGTTGAAGGAAGAACATCAAATGAAAATATGAAGTTCCTAGTCAAGGCATGCTGACCTAGCGTACTGCCCAGGAAGTCTCTTTGTATTCTTGATTTTTTTAAATATAAAGTCTATTATGATATGTTTGTGGTTCTTAGACATATATTTTCTTCTACTTAGATTAGTTTTTCTTTACTTCTTCAATTACTTTTAGATCCAAGTAAAATATTTTATTAATTGACATCAGTTTTAATAAAACAAAATAGATTTTTAATAAAGTTGTATTTTCCCAAGAGAACCTCAATGATATCTGCCATCCCACTTGCTCTTCTTACAGTGTGAGGGTGACACTTAGAACTAGGCAGGCTTTTGTGACTATTTCCACTGGAGTACGGTGGGAGAGATGCTAGGTGTCTCCTCAGGGCAGGTCATAAAAGGCCACACAGCTGCCACGTTGTTTACCAGCATACTTGTACTGGAGCCCTTAATTGCCACGTGAGGAGTCCGATGGCCCAGTGGGCTACAATGTGAAAAAGTCCAAACCAGCCCCCACAGAGAGACTGCATGGAGAAACCCTGAGATGAGAGGAAGGGAAAGAGGGGCCTGCATAGACTCCAGGTCCTCCACATCCCCCTCCACTGTCCCAGCTTCAGAACCCATCTGGCTGCTACCATGTGAGAGACCCTGAGCCAGAGAACTCAGCCAAGCTCTTCCTGCAGAAACCATGAGCAAAACCAAAATGATTTTCATTGTTTTAAGTCTCTAAATTTTGGAGTCGTGTGTTTGCTGTATGACCATAACTAACCAGAACAACATCCAACATGATACAATTCTTGATATTTTTATGCATTCAGTCATATACTACAAATATCTTTTCTTTCCTTCCTCTTTCCGAAATGGTAGTAGGCTACTCTTCTGTCTGGAAACCATTATTTCCCCAAATGTTACGTTCTAGTAATCTCAGGACCTGTTCAATTTTTCTGCATTTTTTTTCTGGCAGTTTCTTTTGGATATATGTTTTATTTTTCTTTCACTGATAAAATCCATGGGAAGTCCAAGTAATTTTAAGTGGACAATTTAAAATAATTCTAAATTACATATTGTCTATTTTTTAAGTTGGGATTTTTTTTTTGATTAAAGGTTCACATTAAGAAAAATAAATCAAAAAATGCTGACATTAAAAGAAACCCATAAGGAAAATGCATACAGTCTTGAAGAAAAACTTTTCTAATCTCTAATTAGAAGATATTTGAATTATTCTAATTTCCCTTTTCTTTTGCATTAGCCCAGAGAAGAAGAAGAAGAAGAAAAAACAAACTAGCAACAATAAATCACATGTGTTTTAAAGGAAAAATTATTTTAGGGAAAAAAAATTAGAAAAATAATTTGGAGTATTTATAAACAGCTAAGAAACGCCCACCATAATACTACAGAAGGTCCAATATTAAAAGAAATTAGAAGAATGGCTGAGGGAATATTTTTTCTGCCATCACATTGGGAAAAAACAATGGTTAAATTATATTTGGAAAAGTATCTGGGGCTACTAACAAAAGTTTAACATTTCTTAAGGTGTAGTTCCTCTCCAGTCAACCTCTCACTCTAAACCACTACCCAAAGGTTCTCTCTTTTTTTTTGTTCCTAATAAGTAGAAACATTATCGCATAAGCACCTGGTCCTTTTTACTCTGAAAATTTTCAACCAAAACATCAATTTAAGAAGCAATATTTTTGGAAGTAAGTTTTATACACTTCTATTTTTAGCTGATAATAATAAACAACATAGCATTTTGTTTACTGACTTATTTTTAGTTTGTTTTGAAAGATAGAATCAAAATTATCTACAAAGACTCTGAAGATTCATTGTATGAGAGTAATTGCCAAATGAAATATGATTTCATTTTGATACCTTCTATCAAAGCAGTAATCATTCTCCCTTCATCGTTTTTGTTCGTTTGTTGTAAATTCTTCAAGCGATGTTTGCCGTAGCTTATCACCCAGATTAACTTTAGCATAAAGTCCTTCTGATCTTGTGAGTTGTATTATGCTTCACCATTTCAGCAGCATGTGCAGCTCACTCTTGCCCCACAGATCTCTGAGAATTTTGCCCTTAAAAAACACCTTTAGATTGGGGACCTTCCTTCTTTCGTTAAAAATCTCCCATTACATGTAACTTATTTGCTTGTATGTTTCTGTAGAATATATACACACACACATATATATGAGAAAGAGAGAGGGAGAATGAGAGGGAGCAGATTGGTTTCGCTGTTTCTAATCAGTCATAAATGTGTCCATCCAATCATTAGAATGTAAAGATCAAGACATACATATTTTCTAAATATTATTTGTTTCAGATAGCTATAGTAATATTCAGTAAAGACTGCAATAACAGATCTTATCACATAAAAGTAAACACATAACAATGTCAGTGAATGTTAATGAAAAAGAGTGCTTTTCCTAATAGGGTGATATATGCTAAACCCATTGCTTTTCTGAGCTGTGGGATTGAACATGCCACACACAATCACACCCCTATGGCGCTGATCTTTGCCATTCTTATATTTCTCCATGTTTTGTTTATTCTTTTCTCAGAAAAGAAAACCCATTTCCAATTCTGACAAGAAGATGGTTAAAATACTCGCCATATATTTCCTTACCTTGAAACACCACAGCATACATTGGTGGCTCAGCAAGGTGTACAAAAATATCTTCCAAAAAAAGTTACTAGAGTGGAAGTACTGTATGCATGTCTGGACAAACTCTGAGGGTCCACTTAAGAAACTAAATTTCCTAACCAAATTTATTATGGGGAACCTCATGGCTATGTCCACTATTTGTTTTTATTTCCCCCTCCCCTCAAACTCATCTCAAATTCTCAGGAAATGCTATTTATAAGAGTTCCATATAATTACATTGCCATGAAACTTTTAAAAAATGAGTATTCATAAATTTCCCCAAATTATTCCTTCTGAGTTAAAAGTTTTGAAAATTCAGAATGAGTCTGTGTCATGGTATGGAAATTTTGTTTAATGTTCTAGAACTTTCATTGTTTAAGTGTCCAAAATTACATATAAAAGTAACCTTTTGTTGAAGACAGGTTTAAAATAATCATTATAGCTTTTATAATGCTCACAAAAATATAGAATTTAATTGCTGAGCATAGTATTAATAAGTGCTAATAAAATGCTCTGTGCAGAACACAAAGGTTTATTTCACTAGAAAATATTTTGCAATTATTTGCCTTTTACATTATTCCATGGTGGTACAGGGCATTGCCTGCTCTCAGAATTCAAATAAAACACATAATTTCAACTTAACCTAAATTTGAGCCATATAAACATTTAATTAAGAATGAATGAAGTATTGTATTTGAACAAAATATAAATAGAAAGCATCTGTTGGGCAATTTCTGAAAGACAAGCTATATTACATTCTGTTATAGCCATTTTTAAAAGAAATGTATAACAATTTTAAATGGCAAACTTTTTTCTTATAAATGCTGCCAACTAGTTTTATAGATAGTGTTATTCTAGAATGCTACCTACATCTTGCCAAAGTACATATCAAATAATATTATTTTTCCCCTGTAGACTGACTCCACCCATGCTGCAAAATTTGACTTTTGTTAGGAAGTTGGAGTTCATAAGATTTGACGTTACCTGCTCTGAATGAGCACCAGACTGAAGCAATTTCACTTCATACAATGATCATCTCTTACTTAGATTTTTAAAGTCATTTTTGGTAATTTACTCAAAAAGAGATCTGTTTTCACTTTTAAATACTATCCTTAAAAATGATGAAAATATAGCTACAGATAAATGGAAAAGATTTTTTGGTGAATTGCTATTACTGACATTTTTAGAGGATATTGTTAAAAGTGCCTAACAATTTAATTTAAAAAATCTTTAATGGCTAGTTTACACTGGAGTCTTTGCTTGTTCTTTTCTATGTGAAATCTGGAGACTAAAGTTCAATTTCTTTTTGTTTTTAAACTCACCTTGAGGTGAAATTTACCAATTTAAGTGTATGATTCAAAGACTTTTGAGAAAGTTAAAAAGTTATGTAACCACCTCCACAATCAAGATATAGAACATTTTTATCATTCCCAAAAGTTCTACCATACTGCCCTGTAGTCAATCCACTCCCCTAATCATAGCCCATGACAACCACTGAACTGATTTCTTCCTACAGTCTTGCATTTTCCAGAATGTCATATAAATGGAATCACATAGTACATAAGCTTTTTTTTTTTTTAAAACATCTTTATTGAAGTATAATTGCCTTACAATGGTGTGTTAGCTTCTGCTTTATAACAAAGTGAATCAGTTATACATATACAATATGTTCCCATTTCTCTTCCCTCTTGCATCTCCCTCCCTCCCACCCTCCCCATCCCACCCCTCTAGGTGGTCACAAAGCACCGAGCTGATCGCCCTGTGCTATGCGGCTGCTTCCCACTAGTTATCTATTTTACATTTGGTAGTGTATATATGTCCATGACACTCTCTTACCCTGTCACATCTCACCCCACCCCCTCCCCATATCCTCAAGTCCATTCTCTAGTAGGTCTGTGTCTTTATTCCCGTCTTGCCACTAGGTTCTTCATGGCCTTTTTTTTTTTTTTTCCTTAGATTCCGTATATATGTGTTAGCATACTGTATTTGTTTTTCTCTTTCTGACTTACTTCACTCTGTATGACAGACTCTAACTCCATCCACCTCATTACAAATACCTCCATTTCATTTCTTTTTATGGCTGAGTAATATTCCATTGTATATATGTGCCACATCTTCTTTATCCATTCATCTGTTGATGGACATTTAGGTTGCTTCCATGTCCTGGCTATTGTAAATAGAGCTGCAATGAACATTTTGGTACATGACTCTTTTTGAACTATGGTTTTCTCAGGGTATATGCCCAGTAGTGGGATTGCTGGGTCGTATGGTATTTCTATTTGTAGTTTTTTAAGGAACCTCCATACTGTTCTCCATAGTGGCTGTATCAATTTACATTCCCACCAACAGTGCCAGAGTGTTCCCTTTCCTCCACACCCTCTCCAGCATTTATTGTTTCTAGATTTTTTGATGTTGGCCATTCTGACCGGTGTGAGATGATATCTCATTGTAGATTTGATTTGCATTTCTCTAATGATTAATGATGTTGAGCATTCTTTCATGTGTCTGTAGGCCATCTGTATATCTTCTTTGGAGAAATGTCTATTTAGGTCTTCTGCCCATTTTTGGATTGGGTTGTTCGTTTTTTTGTTATTGAGCTGCATGAGCTGCCTGTAAATCTTGGAGATTAATCCTTTGTCAGTTGCTTCATTTGCCAATATTTTCTCCCATTCTGATGGTTGTCTTTTGGTCTTGTTTATGGTTTCCTTTGCTGTGCAAAAGCTTTTAAGTTTCATTAGGTCCCATTTGTTTATTTGTGTTCTTATTTCCATTTCTCTGGGAGCTGGGTCAAAAAGAATCTTGCTGTGATGTATGTCATAGAGTGTTCTGCCTATGTTTTCCTCTAAGAGTTTGATAGTGTCTGCCCTTACACTTAGGTCTTTAATCCATTTTGAGTTTATTTTTGTGCATGGTGTCAGGGAGTGTTCTAATTTCATACTTTTACATGTACCTGTCCAATTTTCCCAGCACCACTTATTGAAGAGGCTGTCTTTTCTCCACTGTATATGCTTGCCTCTTTTATCAAAGATAAGGTGACCATATGTGTGTGGGTTTATCTCTGGGCTTTCTATCCTGTTCCATTGGTCTATATTTCTGTTTTTGTGCCAGTACCAAACTGTCTTGATTACTGAAGCTTTGTAATATAGTCTGAAGTCAGGGAGCCTGATTCCTCCAGCTCCATTTTTCGTTCTCAAATTGCTTTGGCTATTCGGGGTCTTTTGTGTTTCCATACAAATTGTGAAATTTTTTGTTCTAGTTCTGTGAAAAATGCCAGTGGTAGTTTGATAGGGATTGCATTGAATCTGTAGATTGCTTTGGGTAGTAGAGTCATTTTCACAATGTTGATTCTTCCAATCCAGGAACGTGGTATATCTCTCCATCTATTTGTATCATCTTTAATTTCTTTCATCAGTGTCTTATAATTTTCTGCATACAGGTCTTTTGTCTCCTTAGGTAGGTTTATTCCTAGATATTTTATTCTTTTTGTTGCAATGGTAAACGGGAGTGTTTTCTTAATTTCACTTTCAGATTTTTTGTCATTAGTGTATAGAAATGCAAGAGATTTCTGTGCATTAATTTTGTATCCTGCTACTTTACCAAATTCATTGATTAGCTCTAGGAGTTTTCTGGTAGCATCTTTAGGATTCTCTAAATATAGTATCATGTCATCTGCAAACAGTGACAGCTTTACTTCTTCTTTTCCGATTTGGATTCCTTTTATTTCTTTGTCTTCTCTGATTGCTGTGGCTAACACTTCCAAAACTATGTTGAATAATAGTGGTGAGAGTGGGCAACCTTGTCTTGTTCCTGATCTTAGTGGAAATGGTTTCAGTTTTTCACCATTGAGGACAATGTTGGCTGTGGGTTTGTCATATATGGCCTTTATTATGTTGAGGAAAGTTCCCTCTATGCCTACTTTCTGCAGGGCTTTTATCATAAATGGGTGTTGAATTTTGTCGAAAGCTTTCTCTGCATCTATTGAGATGATCATATGGTTTTTCTCCTTCAATTTGTTAATATGGTGTATCACATTGATTGATTTGCGTATGTTGAAGAATCCTTGCATTCCTGGGATAAACCCCACTTGATCATGGTGTATGATCCTTTTAATGTGCTGTTGGATTCTGTTTGCTAGTATTTTGTTGAGGATTTTTGCATCTATGTTCATCAGTGATATTGGCCTGTAGTTTTCTTTCTTTGTGACATCTTTGTCTGGTTTTGGTATCAGGGTGATGGTGGCCTCGTAGAATGAGTTTGGGAGTGTTCCTCCCTCTGCAATATTTTGGAAGAGTTTGAGAAGGATAGGTGTTAGCTCTTCTCTAAATGTTTGATAGAATTCGCCTGTGAAGCCATCTGGTCCTGGGCTTTTGTTTGTTGGAAGGTTTTTAATCACGGTTTCAATTTCAGTGCTTGTGATTGGTCTGTTCATATTTTCTATTTCTTCCTGGTTCAGTCTCGGCAGTTTGTGCATTTCTAAGAATCTGTCCATTTCTTCCAGGTTGTCCATTTTATTGGCATAGAGTTGCTTGTAGTAATCTCTCATGATCTTTTGTATTTCTGCAGTGTCAGTGGTTACTTCTCCTTTTTCATTTCTAATTCTATTGATTTGAGTCTTCTCCCTTTTTCTCTTGATGAGCCTGGCTAATGGTTTATCAATTTTGTTTATCTTCTCAAAGAACCAGCTTTTAGTTTCATTGATTTTTGCTATTGTTTCCTTCATTTCTTTTTCATTTCTTTCTGACCTAATCTTTATGATTTCTTTCCTTCTGCTGGCTTTGGGGTTTTTTTGTTCTTCTTTCTCTAATTGCTTTAGGTGCAAGGTTAGGTTGTTTATTCGAGATGTTTCCTGTTTCTTGAGGTAGGCTTGTATTGCTATAAACTTCCCTCTTAGCACTGCTTTTGCTGCGTCCCATAGGTTTTGGGTCATCGTATCTCCATTGTCATTTGTTTCTAGGTATTTTTTGATTTCCCCTTTGATTTCTTCAGTGATCACTTCGTTATTAAGTAGTGTATTGTGTAGCCTCCATGTGTTTGTATTTTTTACAGATCTTTTCCTGTAATTGATATCTAGTCTCATAGCGTTGTGGTCGGAAAAGATACTTGATACTATTTCAGTTTTCTTAAATTTACCAAGGCTTGATTTGTGACCCAAGATATGATCTATCCTGGAGAATGTTCCATGAGCACTTGAGAAAAATGTGTATTCTGTTGTTTTTGGGTGGAATGTCCTATAAATATCAATTAAGTCCATCTTGTTTAATGTATCATTTAAAGCTTGTGTTTCCTTATTTATTTTCATTTTGGATGATCTGTCCATTGGTGAAAGTGGGGTGTTAAAGTCCCCTACTATGATTGTGTTGCTGTCGATTTCCCGTTTTATGGCTGTTAGTATTTGCCTTATGTATTGAGGTGCTCCTATGTTGGGTGCATAAATATTTACAATTGTTATACCTTCCTCTTGGATCGATCCCTTGATCATTATATAGTGTCCTTCTTTGTCTCTTGTAATAGTCTTTAATTTAAAGTCTATTTTGTCTGATATGAGAATTGCTACTCCAGCTTTCTTTTGATTTCCATTTGCATGGAATATCTTTTTCCATCCCCTCACTTTCAGTCTGTATGTGTCTCTAGGTCTGAAGTGGGTCTCTTGTAGACAGCATATATATGGGTCTTGTTTTTGTATCCATTCAGCCAGCCTGTGTCTTTTGGTGGGAGCATTTAATCCATTTACATTCAAGGTAATTATCGATATGTATGTTCCTATTCCCATTTTCTTAAATGTTTTGGGTTTGTTATTGTAGGTGTTTTCCTTCTCTTGTGTTTCTTGCCTAGAGAAGTTCCTTTAGCATTTGTTGTAAAGCTGGTTTGGTGGTGCTGAACTCTCTCAGCTTTTGCTTGTCTGTAAAGGTTTTAATTTCTCCATCGAATCTGAATGAGATCCTTGCTGGGTAGAGTAATCTTGGTTGTAGGTTTTTCTCCTTCATCACTTTAAGTATATCCTGCCACTCCCTTCTGGCTTGCAGAGTTTCTGCTGAAAGATCAGATGTTAACCTTATGGGGATTCCCTTGTGTGTTATTTGTTGTTTTTCCCTTGCTGCCTTTAATATGTTTTCCTTATATTTAATTTTTGACAGTTTGATTAATATGTGTCTTGGCGTATTTCTCCTTGGGTTTATCCTGTATGGGACTCTCTGTGCTTCCAGGACTTGACTAACTATTTCCTTTCCCATATTAGGGAAGTTTTCAACTATAATCTCTTCAAATATTTTCTCAGTCCCTTTCTTTTTCTCTTCTTCTTCTGGGACCCCTATAATTCGAATGTTGGTGCGTTTAATGTTGTCCCAGAGGTCTCTGAGACTGTCCTCAGTTCTTTTCATTCTTTTTTCTTTATCCTGCTCTGCAGTAGTTATTTCCACCATTTTATCTTCCAGGTCACTTATCCGTTCTTCTGCCTCAGTTATTCTGCTATTGATCCCATCTAGAGTATTTTTAATTTCATTTATTGTGTTTTTCATCATTGCTTGGTTCCTCTTTAGTTCTTCTACGTCCTTGTTAAATGTTTCTTGCATTTTGTCTATTCTATTTCCAAGATTTTGGATCATCCTTACTATCATTATTCTGAATTCATTTTCAGGTAGACTACCTATTTCCTCTTCATTTGTTAAGTCTGGTGTGTTTTGACCCTGCTCCTTCATCTGCTGTGTTTTTCTGTCATCTCATTTTGCTTTTCTTACTGTGTTTGGGGTCTCCTTTTCACAGGCTGCAGGTTCGTAGTTCCCGTTGTTTTGGTATCTGTCCCCAGTGGCTAAGGTTGGTTCAGTGAGTTGTGTAGGCTTTCTGGTGGAGGGAACTAGTGCCTGAGTTCTGGTGGATGAGGCTGGATCTTGTCTTTCTGGTGGGCACGTCCACGTCTGGTGGTGTATTTTGGGGTGTCTGTGGCCTTATTATGATTTTAGGCAGCCTCTCTGCTAATGGATGGGGCTGTGTTCCTGTCTTGCTAGTTGTTTGGCATAGGGTGTTCAGCACTGTAGCTTGCTGGTCATTGAGTGATGCTGGGTCTTGATGTTGAGATGGAGATCTCTGAGAGATTTTTGCCGTTTGGTATTACGTGGAGCTGGGAGGTCTCTTGTGGACCAGTGTCCTGAAGTTGGCTCTCCCACCTCAGAGGTACGGCCCTGATGCCTGACTGGAGCACCAAGAGCCTTTCGTCCACACGGCTTAGAGTAAAAGGGAGAAAAAATAGAAAGAAAGAAAGAGGCTATGATATAGTGAAGTAAAATAAAGCTATTATAAAGCAAAGCTATACAGACAAAATCTCACCCAGAAGCATACACATATACTCTCACAAAAAAAGGAAAAGGGGAAAAATTAATATATCCTGCTCCCAAAGTCCACCTCCTGAATTTGGGATGATTCGTTGTCTATTCAGGTATTCAACAGATGCAGGCACATCAAGTTGTTTGTGGAGTTTTAATCCGCTGCTTCTGAGGCTGCTGGGAGAGATTTCCCCTTCTCTTCTCTGTTCGCACAGCTCCTGGGGATTAGGTTTGGATTTGGACCCGCCTGTAGGTCGCCTGAGGGCGTCTGTTCCCCGCCCAGCCAGGACGGGGTTAAAGGAGCAGCTGCTTCGGGGGCTCTGGCTCACCCAGGCCACGGGGAGGGAGGGGTACAGAGGAGGCGGGGCGAGCCTGCGGTGGCAGAGGCCGGAGTGACGCACCAGCCTGAGGCGCGCAGTGCGTTTTCCCGGGGAAGTTGTCCCTGGATCACGGGACGCTGGCAGTGGCGGGCTGCACGGGCTCCCGGGAGGGGCGGTGTGGAGAGTGACCTGTGCTCGCACACAGGATTTTTGGAGGCGGCAGCAGCAGCCCCAGCATCTCACGCCCGTCTCTGGGGTCCGCGCTAATTGCCGCGGCTCGCGCCAGTCTCTGGAGTTCGTTTCGGCGGCGCTCTGAATCCCCTCTCCTTGTGCGCCGTGAAACAAAGAGGCAAGAAAAAGTCTCTTGCCTCTTCGGCAGCTGCAGACTTTTTCCCGGTCTCCCTCCCAGCCAGCTGTGGTGCGCTAACCCCTTCAGTCTGTGTTCACGCCGCCAACCCCAGTCCTCTCCCTGCAATCCTACCGAAGCCAAGCCTCAGCTCCCAGCCCCGCCCGCCCCGGCGGATGAGCAGACAAGCCTCTCGGGCTGGTGCGCGCTGCTCGGCGCCGAGCCTCCGTGCGGAATCTCTCCGTTTTTTCCTCTGCGCCCCTGTTGCTGTGGGATCCGCGCTGATAGCCGCGGCTCGCGCCCGTCTCTGAAGTTCGTTTAGGCGGCGCTCTGAATCCCCTCTCCTCACGCACCAGGATCCTCCGTGCAGGAACCTCTCCGCTTTGCCCTCCGCACCCCTGTGGCTGCGCTCTCCTCCGTGGCTCCGAAGCTTCCCCCCTCTGCCGCCCGCAGTCTCTGCCCGTGAAGGGGCTTCCTAGTGCGTGGAAATCTTTCCTCCTTCACAGCTCCCTCCCACTGGTGCAGGTGCCGTCCCTATTCTTTTGTCTCTGTTATTTCTTTTTTCTTTTGCCCTACCCAATTTCGGGGGGAGTTTCTTGCCTTTTGGGAGGTCTGACGTTTTCTGCCAGCGTTCAGTGGGTGTTCTGTAGGAGCAGTTCCACGTGTAGATGTATTTCTACTGTATCTGTGGGAAGGAAGGTGATCTCCGCATCTTACTCTTCCGCCATCTTCTCTCCATCAGTTCAGTACATAAGCTTTTTTGTCTGGCTTCTTTCCCTGAACAAAATGCTTTTGAGATTCATCAGGATTGTCACATGTATTCACCATTCACTTCTTTCAATTGCTAAGTAGTATCTTACTGTATTGATATACCACTATTTGTTTATTAATTCATGGGTTGATTGCTTCCAATTTTTGGCTAGTTTAAATAATGTTGCTTTGAATATTGGAATACAAATCTTACTGTGGACACGTGTGTTGGTCAGGGTTCTCCAGACAAGTAAAACCAAATTGTACTGATACAGTTTGGCCTGTGGTTAACTTTTTAGTCTCTGTTAAGGCCCAGTAGCAGACCAAGAGCTCTTTCTTGAAAGGAGAACAGTTATCAGCAGAGGATGACAGGGTTTTGTTTCAAAATCCTAAGGGCCTGAACTATGATTAACCTACTAAAGGGGCCTGCCAAAGGCTCCGGACAGCAGCCCTATCTGCCACTGACCCTTCAAGCACTATTGGATCTGCTGGATCATATGGCACGAATGGCAGAGCAGCTTGCCCATCAACCTGGACCTGGTACAGAGCCTTCTCTTGTTCTGGGTCCCACTCAAAACTAGCAGCTTTTAGGTTCACTAAGTAAATGGGCCAGAGTAACGCACCCAAATGAGGAATATTTTGCCTCCAAATCCAAAGCAGCCCTGTTAGTTGTGTCTTTTTTTTTTTTTTTTTTGGTAGGAGAGGCCAGATGCAAAAACTTGTCCTTCACCTTAGAAGGTATATCTCAACATGTCCCGCACTAGTGGGCCCCTAGACATTTAACTGAGGTAGAAGGCCCC
The DNA here is from genome assembly GCF_009873245.2 of Balaenoptera musculus. Classification (NCBI taxonomy): domain Eukaryota; kingdom Metazoa; phylum Chordata; class Mammalia; order Artiodactyla; family Balaenopteridae; genus Balaenoptera; species Balaenoptera musculus. The sequence continues at coordinate 124,889,904 of NC_045789.1, read as the reverse complement.
TGAACTTTTGTCAGATTTATTTCCCACTCTCTCACGTGCAAATGTCTTACCAATAAGTCTAGAGTAGTTGCTGCTATTTGCTCTCTAGGTTCAACTAGCATAGTGCCATCAATGTAATGTGCCAGTGTGATATCTTGGGGAGCTGAAAGGCAATTTGTTTATAATGTTGTGTTAATTTCTGTTGTACAGCAAAGTGATTCAATTATACACACACACACACACACACACACATATATATATATATATATATATATATATATATATATAATGTATATACACATTCTTTTTCGTATTCTTTTCCATTATGGTTTATCACAGGATATTGAATATGGTTCCCTATGCTATACAGTAGGACCTGTTGTTTATCCATTCTCTATATAATAGTTTGCATCTGCTAATCCCAAACTCCCAATCCATCACTCCCATCCCCTTGGCAACTACAAGTCTATTCTCTATGTCCATGAGTCTGTTTCTGTTTTGTAGATCAGTTCATTTGTGTCATATTTTAGATTCCACATATAAGTGATATCATATGGCATTTGTTTTTCTCTCTCTGACTTACTTCACTTAGTATGATAATCTCTAGTTGTATCCATGTTGCTGCAAATGGCATTATTTCATTCTTTTTTATGGCTGAGTAGTATTCCAATGTATATACATGTACTACATCTTCTTTTTCCATTCATCTGTCACTGGACATTTAGGTTGTTTCCCTGTCTTGGCTATTGTGAATAGTGCTGCTATGAACATAGGGGTGCATGTATCTTTTTGAATTATCGTTTTGTCTGGATATATGCTTAGGAGTGGGATTGGTGGGTCACATGGTAGTTCTATTTTTAGTTTTTTGAGGAACCTCCATGCTGTTCTCCAAAGTGGCTGCTCCAATTTACATTCCCACCAACAGTATAGGTGGTTTCCCTTTTTTCCACACCCTCTCCAGCACTGGTTATTGTAGATTTTTAAATGATGACCGTTCTGACCTGTGTGAGGTGGTACCTCATTGTAGTTTTGATTTGCATTTCTCTAATAATTAGTGATATTGAGCATCTTTTCATGTGCCCATTGGCCATCTGTATGTGTTCTTTGGAGAAATGTCTATTTAAGTCTTCTACCCATTTTTCAATTGGGTTGTTTGTTTTGTTATTGTTGAGTTGTATTAGCTATTTGTATATTTTGGAAATTATGCCCTTCAGCCCTTCAGACTTTTCATATTGATGCTTTGACTCTGCTGTCTATTACATGCCCACTTTGTCTTTAGTAGTTGAGTGCTGCCCCTTGGCCCCTGCCACTTGGTTCCTCTTGGACCCCTAGGTCCAATTACTTCCATTTCATTTAGGTTTCCCAATTCACTGACTGTAGTTCACACTGTAAGGTCTCACCTACAGAGAGGAGTAATCAAAGAGCTCTTCAAGGATTCTGGAATTCCTCTCACAAATGTTTTTCTCACAGTATTGGTGAAAGGCAAATCTTCTAGACCCTTCCAGTGTGGGTGAGTAGGTCTTAAATGACAAACCTACTCTAATATTTCTATCTCCCTGAGCCACTGAATTCCTTCCTCTATATTAAATCAAGGTAGGTCTGGTATTTACAACTTGCTCACTTTTGTTGGGCCACTTTTTGGTCATATTCTAACCAACCAACCAACCAACCAACCAACCAACCAACCAACCAGTTAGAGTCCTTTCTCCCTCCTGAGCTGCAACATTAAATGCAGACTGTCTGCTTATTGAACCCGTATCAGTAAACTCAACCTTAATCAATTTTATTTTTCTCCCACCATTATCCCACATTTTTAATATCCATTCTCACACATGTTCCCCATATTTCTGTCTGATTCAATTAGAAAACTCAAGTTGGTCTTTTGGAGTGTAGTGCATCTCTGATGAGTCACACTTTTAACCTCATCTTTAGGGCCTACCAGGGCTTGAGATTAATTATAGGTCTCGAGGGGTAGTGGGGGTGTTTCCTGTGGAGACTCAACATTGTCTTGCTCAGCAACTGCCTCCTGAGAGACCATTACAGTTTCTTCAGGCAATGCATGGTTAATCTCCTCAGATGGGAGTGGTGAGGCCACTCCCACTGGGCTTGGGCAGCCTCTTTTACTGGCAGAAATGACTCAGCAGAATTTAAGGGCTCAGTGTCCCTAGATTCATCAGGGTCTCCCTACATGTCCCTGTTCCAACTTTAAGGATCTCACATCTTCCCAGTCAGTGCCCTCACATTAACAATAGACTCCCTATGAGGTTGGAAGTTCAAATTGGGTTGTAATTCAGCCAATCACAGGATGAGATTCTCAATTTTATTTCCAGCAATCTCAGCCCTGTGGCTACAGGAGATGAAGGTCTCCTTCAGGGCACATACAGAAACTATCATATCACTTATGTGGCACTTGAGCTGGGACTTTGAAGCCATGAACTCACCCGTTTCTTTCCCCACTTTGCAGTGGTATTAGGAGCAACCAGCCAATTTCATTATATTCATTAATTTTTTCAAAAATGTTTGAAGGTATCATAATCACAGTCATCCAGCTTCTTGTTTCTTATAAGTGATTGATTAGGAGCATTGATGGTAATATTTTGTGTCTCTATTGCCAGATGTTGTTATTGACTATCAGTGTCCAATTTTAAAGCCAACTCCAGAAACCCCAGAACTAATGGAGAAAACTCATCCTTGAAATTCTATTCCTATAGCACCACTCTTAGTACCAAAATCTATATTCGTCAGGGTACCCTAGAGAAACAAAACCAATAGGATATATATGACAATACACACACACACACACACACACACACACACACACACACACACTAGATAGATGATAGATAGATAGATAGATAGATAGATAGATAGATAGATAGATGATAGAAATATTTATTGTAAGGAATTGTATCATATGACTATGGAGGCTGATAAATCCCAAGATGTGAAGTCCGCAAGCTAGACACCCAAGGGCAGCCAACAGTGTAAGTTCCAGTTTTTGTTCAAAAATCTGAGAACCAGGAGAGCTGGTTCCAGTCTGAGTCTGAAGGCCTTAGAACCAGGAAAGCCAATAGTGTAATTTCCAGTTGAGACTGAGGGCTTGAGAACTGAGAGAGCTGATGATGTATGTTCCACTCAAGGGCAAAAGACCAATGTCCCATCTCAACAAGTCAAGCCAAAGAGTTTTCCTCTTAATCTTTTTATTCTATTTAGACTTGCAATTAACTGAATTAGCACCACCCACAGCAGGGAGGGAAATCTGCTTTACTTTGTCTACTGATTCAACTGTTAATCTCATCCAAAACACCCTCACAGACACACATGGTATGACATTTGACCAAATAGCTGGCATGGTCAAGTTGACACATGAAACCAACTATCAGAACATGCTTTTGAGACAGAAGGGAAAGGGGCAGGACACAACTGCTAGATAAATGAAGAAGGGGAGCAGCTGTTAGGATGCAATAAAAACCGACCGGAACCTGCTGAAATCAATGTGGTCTTGAGAATAGTCTGGTCATTGACCTTTAGCTCATTATACCCTCATTATAATACTAAAAATCACTCCCCCTTCCACCATGACAGTTCCCACGTGGACCATAAAAGACCAAAAAGTGGGCAGTGTCCTAATTCCTAAAAATCCCCACCTTTCCCCCAAATAGCAAGAATATTCCTCCCACTAATTAGCGTATGAAATTTCTCAGCCCGTGAAAACCAACAGCCCCATGCCTTGGGGCTGCTCTCACTTTCTGAGAAGGTCCACATTCTCCCTGTGGATTGTGTATCTCTCTGAATAAACCTGCTTTCACTTTGACTCCCTCTTGAATTCTTTCCTGCTCGAAGCCAAGGACCCTCACTTGGTGGTCTATCCCAGGGACTCAAGTGGGTTCCCAGATGTGACATTTCTCTCGCCTACAACATTCATGAATTCTTTATCCATTCATCTACTGATGGACACTTAGGTTGTTTTCATATCTTGACTATTGTTAGTAATGTTGAAATGAACATAGTGGTGCATGTGTCTTTTCTGGGTAGTGTGTTTTTTTTTTTTCAGATAAATACTCAAAAGTAGAATCAGTGGATCATATGGTAATCCTATTCTTAATTTATTTGAGGAAACTCCATCCTGTTTTCTATATTGGCTACACCAATTTACTTTCCCACCAACAGTGCACAGGGTTCCCTTTTTTCCACATTCTCAGCACTTGTTATTTCTTATCTTTTTGATAATAGTCATTCTAACAGATACGAGGTGATATCTCATTGTTGTTTTGATTTATGTTTCCCTGATGATTAGTGATATTGAGCATCTTTTCATGTGTCTGTTACCCATCTGTATATCTTTTTGGAAAACTGTCTATTCAGATATTCTGCCCATTTTTTAATTGGATTGTTTAGTTTCTTTTGCTATTTTGTATGAGTTCCATATATATTTTGGACATTAGCCCCTTATCAGATATATGATTTGAAAATATTTTTCCCATTCAGTAGGTGGCCTTTAAATTTTGTTCCTTTGCTGTGCAGATTTTTTAGTATGATGTCATTTTGCATATTTATTTTTGTTTTTGTTGCTTTTGCTTTTGGTATCAGATTCAAAAAACCATTCCCAAGACCTACGTCATGAAGCTTGCCACCTGTGTTTCCTTCTAAGGGTTTTATGGTTTCAGGTCTTATGTTCAAATCTTTAATTTTGATTAATTTTTTTGTTATTGGTGTTTAATGAAATATTGGATCTATGAGATTATAATTTTCATTTAATTTGAAGTTTTTTTTTGGTCATGAATTTGTTAAGTAAATTTTCTGCCCTCTCTCTTCTCCTCTTAGGGATTCCAAATAAACAAGAGTTAGAATGATCAATATTGCCCACAGGTATCTGGGGATTACACTGTTTTTAGTCTTTTGACTATTTGTTGGTTTTATTTTTAATGTTCTCTCATCTATTTTACTGAAATATGTCCTGTAGTTTCAAATATGCTATTCATTCTTTTCATTCTTTTTATTTCAGAAATTATGTTTTATAATTTGAAATGTGTACTAAGGTCTTTTTTACATTTTTTCTCATCATAATAAAAATTTTCCTCTACCTCACTGAACATACATAGTCTGTGTATATGAGCTAGTTTAATGTCCCTGTCTGCTAATGTCATCACCTATGTTATTTTTATATTTCTCTAGGTCGTATTTTCCTGCTTCCTTCTTGCCTGATAATTTTTCACCAATTGCCAAACATTGTGATTTTACATTGTTGACCACTGAATTTTGTTGTATCCCTTTAATGTGGTTGAGGTTGTTTTGATATACACTGAAATTACTTGGAATCAATTTGGTTGTTTTAAGACTTGTCTTACAGCCTCTTTAGGGCAGATTCAAATTAGTTACTAATGTAGGACTAATTTGGTTTAACTACTAAAGCAATGCCCTTCTACCCACTTCCTCATGTATTAAGATGTCATTCAACTCTGGCTAGTAGATCCACAAACTATTCCTATCCTTAAGAGAGCTTCAAGATTGTGTCACCTACTGTTTTCTTGTGGAAATTATAAATTACATCATTTTGTATAAACTAATGATGTTGTTTTTTGAAACACTGAACCATGTTGTTTTAGTTTATTATTAATTAATTTAATTAGATATATTATTATTAATAATAATTATTAATTAGATATAATCAACACATATTCTGTGGCGATATGATTGAATACTATATGTATTTGCCTTCTCTGCCTTTGCCAATATTTGACTGGGTTCTGGGTAAAGGAAATTTTAGAGAAAAAAATAAGTAATTTAAATCAAATTGTATGATTTCTTTTACTCAGTCTTCTTCAGTGGTTAATATCTCAATTAAGCTGCACATTTCCATTCTGTTAACCATATTATCATATATTAAAATTTGTCATTTTCCAGTGATTTTGATTATTTTCCCTCATAGAACTGAATCTAATTTTATTGAATCAGATAAATCTTTTCTCAATATCGAGAAAGAACATTAAAACTTTCTAGACTTATTAGAAAATATTTGTTTCAATTATTAATTTTCTAAATCTTATTAAAAATTGAAAGATGTTATACTTCGGCAAAATCATTTTAAGGATTTACATAGCTATTTATTTTATATTCTGTACTTGTGTTCAGCTTAACATCATAAAAATAAATAATATGCCTGAGTTATCTTAACCTAGTGATTCTCAAGCTCACCAGAACAAAAGCCTCCTTTTCACCTTTTACATAAAATATTTTGTAATAGACACTGTACTGAATTTAGTAGATAGCATAACTTTATTCTCATATATAACTTCAAATTAAAAAAACCCCAACAAACCCTATATAAAACCCTAATGAAAATATAAAGACTAAACAAGGAAGTAATTCATAATAAAGTAATATATTTTAATGTAAAAATGTGTGGGCACAACTACACTGGAAAGTATAATGAAGAAAACACACCCTTACCTACTCACTGAGCCAGGAACCAGGGAAAATGGGCAGGTACAGAAGCAGACTGGTGCAAATTTGAAGTTGGCAATTCAAGTACTTTTGACATGGTGATGTGATTTTCCCAAAATAGAAAAATAGTTCTTGATACATTTCCAAACCAAACAAATACATTTTTCTATTGATTTATCAGTAGTTACCTTCTAGGCATAATAAATTGTGAAGGAAATACTTTGTATTTTTATTTAAAATAGGGTTCGTTTCTAAGCTCAAATACTTATAAATATATGTCCCATCCAGGTGAATGTCTAGCAGGGCATTTGTAACTCAGGTAGATTTCTAGATAATTCTTTATTGTGCAAGACTGTTATACACGCTGGAGCATGCTTGCCATCCCTAGCCTCTTTCTACAAAACACCAATAATGCCTCTCTCACCTCCACAACTTTAAAAATGCTCCAAGGAGAATTACTCGCTTAGGAATAATTTTATCTCTTGATAACCTCGTGAATAATCTTTTTAGGGTGCTGAGTGCTGATGTTGTTGCAGTATGTTTTATATTGAAGATCTCTAAAATGTAAAATGTGGTGATGTTCAATTCATTCTTCCAAGTTGCTGTACAGTTGCTGCTGTTCACTCAGTGCTCTCCTATGAGAACCCTGTATAGTAGAGTATATTTCATATAGGTTTCCAAGAAATTCAGAATTTACTGTAAAGTTGAACTATAGCAATTATATGGAGCCCTTCATCTACATTTTTTGAAATGGATCTTATTTCAGGGCCAGTATTTTGGTTTTGGTGTAAAATTTTTGTTTCTTTCTATGTGCCATCATTTTGTGTGTGTGTGTTCTTTAAGCTACCTCGATTCCTCTGTGAAACAAGGTTAGAAATAGTGAAGTACTGAGATAGAAAATATGGTATATGCAGCATGCAACAAATTCTTAGTGGCATAGGTTTTACCTAATATTGAAGTATTTCACAGCAATTTTGGAATCTAGGAAAGAAGTATTGAGTAGCAATACTTGGAATTTAAGATTACACAACTGATTTAATAATTTATGTAATTTATAACAATTAAATTCAATGAAAAGTAGCTGATATAATGAATAGGGATTACTTTTCATGTTTGTTACATAAAATTTCATTATATTTATTTCATACTTCATTTGACTTTGTCTCAACAATAAAGTAATATGACATATAAATATTGAAAATCATGCTTCTTTGGAAAGATAGAAGACTAAGATGAAGAGAATGTACATAATATAGGAACATACCAAGAATGAATAACTTTCATTGTCAATTTTTGGTAGAATGTTTTTAAGTGGAGAAAATCAAGTAAGCAGGATATTTGACCAGTTGAATAACTGACATAGGAGCTTTCAAAACAAAAACTTTTTTAAAAGTAGCATAGTTTTACAACTGACAGATTGTGAAAAAGATTTTGATTTGATTTGATAGAATATGAACAATGTCTACAGAGATAGAAGATGCATTTCTATGACTAGATTTTCCTATGGAATTATGAAAGATGACCACTGTGAAAATTACAGGCAGTATATTTTGTCAGAACTAGCTGGTTGTCTTAGAAAGCTCAAGAACCTCTTTGTGTCAGCACAGTATGACTTGCATGGTAGGCACATGATATTAATATATTAATATAAGGAAGGTTAGAATATCATAGTAAAATATAGTTCATCCTGTGAATATACTGAATACTTGCTTTTATCATAGAGACAGAATTCTTTAGTTATGTGATAAAATATCTGATACATGACAACAACAAATAAGATATAACAGGATTTTAAGACTACATATAGAAATCTTATAATTGTATTTGCCTAAATATAATACATCTTGGAAGATCGCCAAAGAACTCTGATCATACTAGATTAAATCCTTTATTCTCTTTTTCCTCGTCTTTATCACATTTTATTGCATTGTAGAACTTTGGTTTAACTTATTACAAGCAGTCACGCATAACACACACACACACACACACACACACACACACACACACATAGAGCCAGGCTGAAATTTCCACAGTTCACCTAGAAAGGAGACTCTTTAGCTTATTGCTATCAAGTTAACTTAAACAATTACTTTATTCTTAATTTTATTATCAACACAAACAAAAATAGAAGGACATCTGTTATTTCTATTTGATATCTTTCTAGGGTGTAAAAAGACAGTGTAGTACATTAGATAAGAGCATTGGTTCTGGGATCAGATTGCAAGGATTTGACCCAAGCCCCTCAGTTTGGCAGCCATGTGACCTTGGTACCACCAACAGGAATAATAAAGTATCTACCTCATTTGTTGTCACAAGGATTTGAATGAAATTAAAATGTTTAGAAAAATGTCTCATTCAAAGTGTGGCCTGAAGTTAAACATTGTTAGTTTAATGTCTCTTTGGCTTAGTTTTTGACATAACAATAGGCAAGAGACTTTCTTATCTGTTTTAAAGCAACGATATCCCCCAGAGTATTAATGTAAATGCACGAATAGCCATGCAAAATAATCATTATGTTTTTTTGATGACTCCAGTTGAATTAAAATCTTAGATTCCATTTTATATACTGCATGAGCAACTTTGCTCATTTTATTTTAGTGTTTTCTGGCAGATCGTGATTTAAGCATAATGATACTTGAGGAATTGCCAATGACCGGACTACACTGAAAGAATGGATAAAGGAAGTTGTCTAAACAGAGAGGGAAAAATAAAAGAAGGAATGTAGGAATATCAGAAAAGAAGTAAAAACATAGTAAGCAAAAATGGGAAGTAAATAAAATACTGTTTCCTTCTCTCCTTGAGTTTTCAAAATTATATTTCATGGTTGGAGCAGAAAATATATAACAATGTTTTAGTGATTCTAATTTATATAGAGAAACTATTTAAGAAAATTATGTTATAATAAGAAAAATAAAAGAACATATAGGAAGGTGAAATTTTTACACTTCGTTGGAACTGATAATACTGTTAGACTGTGTTATATATATATATGCAAACAACTAGAGCAACCATGAAAGCTGTACAAAGAGATACACTCAAAAACACTACAAATAAATCAGAATAAGATTCTAAAAAATGTTCAAATACCAACATGAAGGCAGAGAAATTAAAATCAGAGGGAACAAACCAAAAATAGCAACCTAAAGTCCTAACATATTAAAAGTTACATTAAGTATAAATAGTCTAAAGACAATAATAAAGAGACAGATTGACAGAGTGGATTAAAAAATCATGAATCAACTATATGCTGTCTACAAGAAATTTACTTCAAATATAACTATACAATCTGGTAGAAAGTAAAAAGATAAAAAACACTTGTCATGCAGATAATAGTTTTTAAAAAGTAGGAGTGGTTATATTAATGTTAGATGAAGTAGATATTAGAGCAAAAAAATAAGCAGAGACATTACATAATAATAAAATATCCAATATAAGAAGACATAGCAATCATAAGTGTGAATGCACTAAACAACAGAACAGCAAAATATGTGAAAAAATTTGACAGAACAAAAAGGAGATATGGGGGGATCCACAATTATAATTGGACTTCAAAGCCCTTTTTCAACAATTGATAGAACAATATGAAATCAGCAAGGATATAGAAGAACTCAACAGTACCATCACCCAACAGGCTCTACTTGGCATACTCTCAAATAGCAGAATACACATTCTTTTTAAGTACCCATGGAACTTATACCATAAAACAAACCTCAACAAGTTAAAAGAATGGAAAACATATAGAATATATTCTCCAACAGAAAATGTAATCAAACTAGAAAGCAGTAATATTAACAGAAAAATTTCTAAATACTTGGTCCGTAAGCACATGCTTCTAAATAATCCATGTGCCAAAGACAAAGTCTCATGGGAAATAAAAGTATATTAAAATGAACAACAATTAAAACACGGTGTATCAACATTATGGAACACAGATAAAGCAGTGTCTAGAACAAAATTTTCAACACTAAATACATACACTAGAGAACTGAAAAAGTCTCAAATAAAAAAAGTAAGTTCCTCTTTCTAGAGCCTAGAAAAACAATAGCAAAATAAATCAAAAAGAAGCAGAAGAAAGAAATAATAAAGACAAGAGCAAAAATCGATCAAATTGAAACCAGGAAAAAAAATACTTTGGTGAAAATCACTGAACCTAAGGGCTGGTTCTGTGAAAAGATCAATAAATTTGACAAACTTCTAGCAATACTAACAAAAAAGAAAAAGAGAAGACACAAACTACTAGTATCCAGGGGCATCACTACAAACTTTGATGGTATTGGATGTTAATAAGGGAAGATTCTAACAATTCTACATACAAAAAGTTAAAAACCTGGATGAAATTGACCAATTCCTCAAAACGTACTAACTACCACAATTCACCTGTGTGAAACAGAGAATTTGAAAAGTCCTATACTGATAGGAAATTGAATCAGTACTATTAACAACAGGAAAAAACTCTGCAAAGATATATCTCAAAGCCCAGATGGTTTCACTGGATGATTCTACCAAACTTTTAAAGAATTAACACCAATTCTACATAATCTCTTTTAGAAAAGAGAAAAGGATGGTACGTTTTCCAGTTTATCTTATGCATTTTATGTTACCCTATACAAAACCGAGAAAAAGTCAGACACACACAAAAATTAAAACTAAAGACAACATATCATCAATATATATGCAAAACTACATAACAAAATATTACCAAACAGAATTCGGCAATATTTAAAAAGACAGTGATCAAGTGGGTTTGATTTCAGGTATGCAAGATTGGTTCAACAAACAAAAATCAATGTAATTTATCAACAGGCTAACAAAGAAAAATCACATCACCATATCAATCAATGCCAGAAATAATTAACACCCTCATGACAAAAACTCTATCCTAGAAAAAGAAAGAATAGAAACTTTCTTAACTTAGTAAAGACCATCTATAGAAAACCAACAGCTAGCATTATATTTAATGGTTAAAAAAGGATGCTTTTACTTTGAGATGAAACCAGACAAGTTCACCCACTCTCACCACTCAACATCAACATAGAGCTGGAAGTTCTAGGCTAAAGAAGAAAGGGAAATAAAAGACATACAGTTTGTAAAGGAAGAAATGAAACTGTCCCCATTTGCAGAAAACACGATTGTTTTCATAGATAATCCCAACACATTTTCAAAAAAAGAAAAACTTCTAGACCAAATAAGTGAATTTAGCAATGTTTCAGGATATAATATAAACCTACAAAAATAAAATGTCTTTCTGTATATTAACAATGAACACATGGACATGAAAAATTTGAAAAAAATACCATTAACAATCAGTCAAAAAAGACCCAGCTGCAAATCAAACAAAATTTATATAGAATCTGTATGCTGAAAACAACAAAACGTTGAGGAAAGAAATTAAATAGCAAAACAAATGCAGAGACAAACTGTGTAATGGATTGGAAGATTCAACAGAGTAAAGATATCATTTCTCCTCAAATTGACATATATTTAACAATTCCTATCAACCTTCCAGTAAGATTTTTTGTCGATAGAGACAAGAGCATTCTAAAATTTGTATGGAAATGAAAAGGAATTAGGATGACTAAAGAATTTTGAAAAAAGACAAAAACAGGAGGAACCAGTCTACCTAATTATTATATACTCAAGCTTTATTAAATAGTTACAATAATCAAGACTGTGTGGTATTGGCAGAGCGACATATGTACAGATCGATGGAACAGAACGGAGACCCAAAAAATTTATACTAATATTCCTACATGATTTTTGAAAAATGTGTAAAAACAATTTGATGGAGGAAATATTGTTTCTTAAGCAAATGGCATCGATTAAATGGCAAAAAATTAAACTAAATTAAAAACTTGGATTTATGACTCACACCTTATACAAGAATTAACTTTAAATTGACCACAGTCCCAAATGTAAAACAAAAAACCCCATAATTTTTAAAGGAGAAAAACATTATTCTTTGCGATTTTGGGCTAGGCAGAGTTTTTTAACTTCACACCATAAGCATGATTTATAAAAGGAAAAATTGATACATTGGACTTCATCAAAATTAAACATTTTTGATCTATGAAAGACTCTAAGAGGTTGAAAAAATGAGCTTCAGACTGGAAGAAAATATTTGCAAATCACGTATCTGACAAAGGACTACTATCTAGAATATGCAAACAACTAACACAATTCCAATCCATTAAAGCAAACTAGCAATCTGATTAGAAAATGGACAAAATCGTGAGGGAAGCTTTCACTGAAGAGGATATGCATATGGGAAATAAGCATGTGAAAAGATGTTCAACGCATTAGCTATTAGAGAAATGCAAATGAAAACCACAATGAGATATCACTACACACCTAAAGAATAGCTTAGTTTGAAAATAGTGCCAACTACAAATTCTGGTGAGGATGCAGACAAAATATACTACTCATATATTGCTGGTGGGAATGTAAAATATTAAATCACTCTGGAAGAATCCTTGACAGTTTCTTTATAAAACCTAAACATACGGACTTCCCTGGTAGTCCAGTGATTAAGACTCCGCACTTCCAATGCAGGGGTCACGGGTTTGATCCCTGGTTGGGGAACTAGATCCCACATGCCTCCAGGTGCGGCCAAAAAAAAACCAAAAACACCTAAACATGCAACCATCATATGACCAATGTTTGCACTCCTAGGCGTTTATCCCTAAGAAATTAAAATTTATATTCACACAAAAACCTGTACATGAGTATTTATAGCAGCTTAAATAATAGCCCAAAACTGGAAATAGCCCAACTGTCCATTAACAAATGAAGTTTTATGTTTACAAAATAAAATTTAATTTTAAAGAAATCTTGAAAAATTAATAGACAAAATTAGCCAAGATAATTTTGTAAGAGAATATTGAGGGGATATTTGCACTACCAAATATTAAAATATATAACTATAATAGGCAAAGAACGTATTACCATCACAAATATTTAAAGGTACACTGATAAAACAGAAAAAAAAAATTACCCAGAAAATAAACTATCTTGAGTGAATTATATATGTATCATATTGCATATCATAATATGATGCATATATTTATATATAAGGACTTAATACTCACAAATAAATTAAAAGAGCCAAGATTATCTAACCACACTGATATTTATAGTAAGGAAATTAAAATGTCAATGAATACTTTCCTTATAATTTGGCAGAAACTTAAAATACAATTATGATTGGTGACAATGAGGATATAAATTAATAATACTCCATCTATTTCTATTAGAAATTTAATTTAATTTTATTCAAAAATTGGTAACAAGTACCAATTTATTCATAATTACATTTCTAGTAACCTAAAGAAATAATTGAAAAAGTGGTCAAATTATTTTTCAAATTATGACAATTATGCAGTAGTCTATCTGATAAAATATTATAATATTGAATAACTGTAAAAGAAAGAAATAGTTAAATAATATTTTTAAACATATTTACAATGATAGTGAAATATATACTATATAATATTAAGTCATCTTATATGAAAAGTTACAAATATTTGTTCCACACATATTTTTTGCCTTTTTATTTAAGTATAATACACCTACAGAAAAGCATATTGTATAAACTTATATTGTATCATATTATATTATGTCATATATATATTTACATAGATAAAAACTAGGAGATATTTTATAAACATTAATAGGGTTTATCTCTGGAAATGGCATATGAATTTTCCCCCAAATATAGTGCTAAGGAATTCTAATCTAATTAAAGAAACCAGAAATGAAGAAGCATTCCTGATCATCATCAGATGTAGGGGTTGAATTAGGTAAAGCAACCTATTGATCAAAAGGAATGGACTGCTTGAGATGCTTTTGACCTGGACAATTCCTTCAATAATCTGGTCTAGCAGGCTCAATTTCTCCACATTCCCTCTGGTCCAGTCCCATTAAATCATTCTAACGAGGTTAAATAACAGACATCCCAACTCAGATGCCAAAAAGCATTTGATGATGGGTTATATCTGCCAAGCAATCATTACTATTCATCAGTAAAATTAGATGTCCATATGAATGTGCATATAGAAGGAAATTTCAGCATGTATTGTAACTGTGTGTGGCAGTCTGTTGCCATGTAACGCTCACTTCTCTGATATTTACTGTCAGACTTCATTCACAGATATTTCACAGGCAGATGGTTTCTTTCACTGGCTCAGGAGCCACTTCAAAGTGTTTTGGTTCCTGACCAAGTCATATATCATACTTCCTTTAGGAAGATTTTCTTCCCAGCTGCCGACTTTAAAATAAAATCAAGAATAATCAGAAGGCTACACAACCCTTTCAGCTTAACTATCTTCAAAGAGCAGACAGCAAAATCTTCTTTACCATAGCAACATATTGGAAATTAAATAATACTTAACACTTCTTTAAAGGCAAAATTAGCATCATGGGAGAGGCTCTTATTAAGAAACTGACAGAAAGTGTAACAAGAAAATCCACAGAGATTTGTGTTTGTCATTTCCATTACTTTCAAACTAAAACTGAAGGCATTGAATATACTGTTTTTTCTCTTAATTTGCATTCAGCCAACCCATTCAGCCCTAAATTCTTTCAGCATTAGAACATTTTCCCCTGCTTGATCAGAATCTGGAAGTTGTACGAAACATTAACTTTTTATAGTATGAGTTTAAAATTGGGAAGAGTTTTTCTAGGCAGAGTTGTTTTCACTATTATTTAAATAGTTTTTAAGTTTATAGGGAATTATGATTTGAAACAAGACTCAAATATAAGATAAATATTAATGGAAATTATTATAACAAACATAAAGCAATAATTTTGAATTTTCAATTCTTGCAACACCTTCTATGGTGCTCCTTTGGTGGTCTTGGTTCATTCAGTTTTGATTGTAATTATTGCACATAGTTTAGGGACAAACTCTCCCATCTGGATTTGGGGAGGCTGTCTTTAAAAGTGCCTCTTTTGTGCAGGTGATAGGCAATTCTGATAAATTTCAGATATCAGATACTTCAGAGAGGCAATTTTTATCATTGGTGAATAGAATAGAAACTCAAATATTAATTTCAATAATTAAACGGGCAGACCTAAAAGGAGCAAAAAAAAAAAAAAAATCAAATTGTGATTCCTTAGAACAATATTACATTCTATTTAAGTTTTGTCATACTAAAAACTAAGTAAAATAATGACAGTTTGTACCCCTTGCCCCCTCTTCCATTACTTGTCTTTTTAGGTGTAATCACAGTTATTTGCAATAAAAAAAATAAAGGTTATCAAATACTATGAATATCACAATATTGATAAAAATAATAAAAATAATTGTATTAGCTGTCAGGAGTCTATGATACTTTTTTAAAACAATCAGGTTTCACCTCTTTGATTGCCTCTTCATATGACAATAATCTTATAATACAAATTTCAGTAATGAGAATAGAAAAATAATTAAGAATTTCTTTTAAAATTATTATCATTGGCATTTTGAAAAGTTCCATTCTTCACAATTTGTTATTCATAATGTCAAGAAAGTTTTTGTAATCCATACCAAATTTGGTAAAGCTTTTATTAGTTTCTTTTAAATTTAAGTTGTTAAATTTCATGACATATATATTACAACCTATAGTCCTCTCTTTTATATCTGGGTGATGGGCAGATTGGCATGGTAAAGGGGAAATACATTCTTTGCAGTCATTACTGCTGGACGATGGCTTGCAAGAATATAAGTATACACTGAAATAACTGTGAACCACAAAAATATATCCCACTAAGCCAAAACTAAATGTATTTCCAACTCAACTTCCTTTTACCAGATCCCTCAAAATGACTGTGGCCACTGAAATGCTACCTTAGATGAAAGGATGTGTGTCAGAGGGAGGTCTGAGTGGAAAAAGACAGTGGTCTTTACAATTGTGGTTAAAATAACTTACTTTTGCACATTTCACAAAAACATATGACCATGAAAACACATTTCTAGAATCCCCTCTTGGGGCTTTGAATTGGGCTCATGTACGCGAGAGGTCCTTCAGCTTAAGCTTCATTAGCTTCATGTTAAGTACCCTTATGAATATTCTTATTATATTTTCACATACATTCCCACACTTTCCTGTCATTTCCTTTGTCTTCTCATACTTCTCAGACCCTAATCCTTGATTTGCTTGTCTATTTCTCCACAGTCCTGGGGGCCGGGAGGGTGTACAGCCTCATCCTGTATTTCAGTGTCTACCAAAGTACCTAGCAAAGAGATGCTAATTAAAACATAAAAAAGATTTATAATTTATGCAATTAAATATAATTATATAAATATATATTTTAATTAAAAATCTGTACACAAAATAACCAAAATAAGTTGGAAGCACAGTTAAGAACTTATCAGGGAAGAGCATGTAAGAGATAATCATGTCTTGGACAAGTTTGGTATAGCAGTAAAGCTGGAGGCAGAGGATGCTTCAAGGTCTATCTTCTTGAATTAGAGTTGGCAGAACTTGTTGATGGATTGGAATTCATGAAGAGAGGTAGAGCATCAAGTATTTAGTTTAACCAGTTGTACAGAGTGGAGCTAAAAAGACAACGACTGAAAAAACATTATGTTCCAGGTGGAAAGCCAAGACTTTACGTTCTGACATACTAAATTTTATGTGCCTGTGAGATGGTTAAGATTAGATGTCACGTAGGCGTTTCAGAGTAGTTTATAGCAGAAAAAACCAAAGAGCCTCATGATATCAGAGGGTAGAGGCAATGGCTTTGCCAAGCAGCCCTTCAATAATCTAATGTAGTCACAGGAGTCAGAGATAAGGGGGAGCAAAGGCTCAATATTGGAGAGTGAAAAGTAGATGAAGCAGTGATAGAATGGAGAGGGGTCTATTGTGGGAGGGAACTACACAGCTTGGCAGTGGTTGTCTGAGTTAGTGGAAAGCATGGATGTGCTTGATGACAAATTATAATGTGAGTGAACTGCTAATGCCAAAGACCCACTAAGCACAGTACTGTAGTCTGACAAAATCATATTTTTTGACTTTCTTCAATGAAGCAGGGCGCCCCAGGGGAACCACAAAATGCCACTGAACAAAAGGAAGGAGGGAAGCATCTTTTGAAAGATTTGGGTTCCCTCCAAGGGATTCTGAGGAGGAAACTAAGGGCAGCATATATCAGTTGTGTTTCTGTGGTCAGATTAGGAAATGGGATATTAAGTAGGGATTGGTTGCTGCCATGAAGTGAGAATAGTTTAGCACTTGGATATCCCTGGTGTTAGTTATGTGGGTATAGCAAAGTGGGTCTGGGAACATCATTGTACAAAAAAAAAAAAAAAAAAAGCCATAGTTACTTAGAGGCTGTTGTTCTGTCATTTTATAGCTGCTGGGTGACCTTGGGGAAAACAATGTTTCCTATTAACTTTGCAGCTAGTATTGTAAGTGTCTGCTCTTACAGTGTTAATAGTGAGGTTACTTGTTTCATTTTCAGTGTCAGCTGATTTTCAGTTTTTCAGTCCCAGCTAGGTTTTAACTCTTTAAGAAGCAGGTGGAGTGGCTATGTTAACAGATATGGCTGCTTTAGGGATGAAACCAGCAAAGCTGGTCCAGTGGCAAACTTTGGAAGGTTTAGTGGAGAGGGTAACCTGCAGGCAGGTGTCTGAAATGTGTCTTTATTTCTTTAACAGGGGCATTTATGATCACAATGCTATTCACTCCTCTATATTTTATATCGTTTGAACTAAAAATTCTGCCTTTAGCAATATATCCCAAGAATCATACACAGATGTACACAGGGTTTTATACAAAGATGTTCATCACCACATTGTTTATGTTACCCAGATGTTAGTTAGGTTCACACTGTATTTTGAGGATCAAAAGATTAACTCAATCTCCCTCTTCTGGGGGCCTATACATTTTAAAATAATTGGTTTGCTTCAAACAATTTTTTGTTTTCCAAATTTTTTTACTCAATTTCCATGTGGATCTGAGTTTTTCCTCCAATGGAGTTTCAATTTCAAGTGTATATAATGTCCCAAGTCATGCCACAATTAACCAAATCTCATTTTTGTTTGATTTCTATCTCTCCTAAAATATATTTATGTGTGAATAGTCGGCTTCCTTGGGGTTTTGAGATGCTGAGTTCATTTACCTCATTCAAATTATTTAAAGTAAACTTTGCTATTCTTGACTTTTTGTCTCAATATCAACAGTATCGTCAGACCCCTTTTATGAAGGCCCCTCTTAAATCCTCTTATTTGCCTCTACACTAGTGTTAATAATCTAGAATGAACGCACTATCAAAGAGTTTGCAGATGAAAGGCTAAGGGAAAGTTGAACAATTATGGGTAAAATAAATTTATCTCTGTTTTCACTAACTTCAGAACTATTAGCAGTACCTGTGAGTTTGTCCCAATAGAAATTTCTTTAACTCTTTTTCTAAATGAAATTTGTTGCAAATTTGTTAAATTAAAATTTTGTTAAAATATTTGTAAAAATCCTGAAATATTGTTTACCCTGTAACTCCTTTGGAATTATGGTTTTAATTATACCCAGAGCTATATCTGTTTATTTAAAGCATCATTTAAAAGTTCCTTTATTTGAACATAATTGGTTTTTCTTGCATTTTATTTTATTTATGTAAAAGCAATATTGTAAGCAGAGGTCCATGTATGATAACTGTGTGATTCTTTGGTTGAGGCATTGGGCAGACCCTATACCTATATGTAGAATTTGGGGTTTCCTCAACAGAGTTGACTTTTTCAGTGTCAGCCATTATGGGAAGAAATTGATCATGGGAAAGAAAATATGGATTCTAGAGATAGGATAATAATTTTCTCTCACTGGGTTCTGTGAATAACTGAGTCTATATTCTGAGAAATGTAGAGACCAGAAAACTCCTGGTTAAGAGAAGTAATCTGGTCCCTCCTTGTGGAGACAGGCAGTGGACCAGGTTGAGGCAGCTGCTTCAGGAATCTTAAGTCATAGCTCAGTCAGCAGTTTCTTAGAGGAGTCTTGTCTGTCAGTCTCCATAAATGATGTGCTGTGTTGTACTTCTCTCCAGAAATCTGCATTTCCTGAATGACTTAGAGGCCACTGGAAGCCACCAGTTCTTCTCTCTCTTAAAGTTAGATAATTAAGAGAAGGTTAAAGAAATTTTGTGGTTGTTATGAAATAACATGCAGTTCAAATGTAAGAAAAAACTAATATTAAGAAAATACTCTAGAAACATCAGATATTAACCATTAAAAGTGTAATATGAACTATGAAATAAGTATAAATAAATATACAGTGTATTCCAGCAGAAGCAGAGCTTTTCTCCTGAAAGAGACTAGACAAATTATCTACCCCTATCCCTCAAGATATATTAAAATTTGTAAAATATTTTTAAATTTATTTACTTACTGTTAACGTTGGAGAAATTATTTAACCTCTCTAATCCGCAGTTTATCCATATGTAAAATTTAGATTATGTGATGGTTAATTTCATGTGTCAACATGACTGGGCTAAGGCATGCCCAGGTAACTGGTAGACATTGTTTCTGGATGTGTCTGTGAGGGTATCTTCAGGAGAGATTAGCCTTTGAAGTAGTAGACTGAGTAAAGCTCTCCCTCACCAAGGCAAGTGGGCATAATCCAATCTACTGAGAGCCTGAATAGAACAAAAAGGTGGAAGAAGGGCTAATTCATTCTCTCTGCTTGAGCTGAGGCATCCATTGTCTCCTGTCCTTGAACTCTGGCCCTCCTGTTTCTTGGGGTTTCCAACTCAGACAGGGACTTACAACATCTACCCCCAACCCCTTTCTCATGCCTTTGAACTGTGTAAGTCAGTTGAGTTACACAACTAGCTGTCCTGGTTCTGCAGCTTGCAGAAGGCAAATTGTGGGACTTCTTGGTCTTGTGTGTGTGTGTGTGAGTGTGTGTGTATGTTCTGTTTCTCTGGAGAACCCTGACTTACACAGATAACAAGACTTAACTCACAGAGTTCCCGCGATGCTAGATGAGTTAACATAGGTAAAGAACACAGAACAGTGCCTGGCACATAGTGGTAAGCACTCAACATTTTAGTTGCTCTTATAATTGTTGTTGTTTTTGTTATCATTGTTATTGTTGAGCCTTTTGAAATCCTGTAGTGCATATATAAGACTCTCATATTTTGGCTTTCTTTTCCTGGTGCATTTGTACATCTTATGAGGTACAAAAAACATGAGATTCCTGGCACCCACACTTAAATGCAATTATACAACCCACACTAGATTTAGCTACATAATGAAATCCAAAGTATACCAAAAAAATACCCTGTTTCTTATTAAGCGCTGTTGAATTCCTGATATATAATACAATACGTAGGATAGATGCATTTCTGAAACATTTCAGCTTCTTCCCCGTCTATTGCCTGCAGTAATAAGGTCTTGAATATATGCTCAAATTCTAGTTTTCCTTATGGGTATCCTGAATAACTTAATTGAAGTACCTCATTCTGGGTGAAAGCTAGTTGTTGATGTGAACTGAAAGTGTGTAAGACTCTCACTGATAATTCAAACTTTGTAAGGAAGAGTTTAGCTCTTTCACCAATCAAGGCAGAAAACTCTATTAAGGACTCAGCTAGCTTGTCACAGTGTGGCTCTAATTAGGGACTTTGGACTTGGGAAGCAAAAGCAAACCTGAAGGCCCAATATACCAGGACTTTTAAAACCCTTTTTTGTCACTCAGAAGAGAATGGGAATTTCATGTGTTTTCTTCACTGTAAGATCAAATTCCGTAATGCCCTTAAGTTTGTTATTAATAACAATCAATTCCATTTATTGAATGTCTACTATATGCTGGGTATAGAGTGAAGTGCTTTACATAGATTTAATGTAAATCTTTTAAAAACTCAAAAACCAAAGAGCTTAAACTTTATGCCACTTTTATTATACCATACAGCTAGCTAATACATATCAGTGTTGGACTCAGAATGAGATTAGATTTTTTTGACTACAAAATTATATACTTGACCCATTTGAATATACATGTCTGTATATAAAAATGCCAAAGAGTAGTTATGGTATAGTAAGCACTAAGCTATATGGTACAAATACAGAAATGAATAAGAAGCCATCTGACAGCTACAATCCATAGGCCTATCCAGAAAAGTCTACAGATTCAGCAAGTATAGCTTCCCAGGCCACCATACCAGAAAAATGTGATATCACTTGGGTTCTTTGAGGAAAGGATTTAGATATTCATAGGAGGATAGTTAAATGATAGCAAACATCTAACAAATTTGTTGAATAGAAATTGATTAATAGATAAGAGCCCTTTAGGTACATGTTGAAGAGCTATTTAGGGACTTACAATACTTGCTTTTTAGTATTGTCACTGCTTATTTCATAATGTAATTTCTGGTTGACATCATTGCTTTCAATGCCAATACTCTTCCCTTATATGTCCTTCTTTTATTCTTTCTCTATTTTTTTTTTCTATTTCCTCTAAAGGATTGGAACTCAGTTCTTTGCATCTACTGCCATGTCCTGAAATTATAATTCTTACTTCTTTCAACCTGTCACTTCCAATAACCACAGGGGGAAAATAAGTACTCTGCAAGCCAGTTGGCTCCATTTAGTATCATTGGGAAAACGTACATCTGCTTTTTGGATTAAATCATGCTTATGAAACCATGCCTATTTAGTTGACAGGAAGAAAAAAGTACAATTTACATATTTTAGTTATTCTTGTTTTAGTAGACTTCAGAGCTTTAATTCACCCTAGGTTTACCCTTGGAAAAAATACTGAGAATATTTATTTGTTGGTTGTCTGCCAGCTGTTTTCTCTTAGACTGGCAGCATGATGTTTGTCAGAGTTACGATCACTTAAGCCAATCCTTATTAGAGACTAAATACTGTTTACCCCACACACTTGTTCTTCTGACATAAAATTAGTTTTAATAAACACTCATCAAAATCGTAAGTTAATTCAGAAGGTATTTTTCAATGTTATAACCAAATGAAGTTTGTTGTAGGAATGGAATAATTACACAAAACATAAAGTATTTTTTAATCACTGGTTCTGTGCTTTGTTCAGTAATGGTACTGTGACAACATATGAAGAAATTTACCACATGGCCTATGGCCTTGAGAAGCTTCCAGTTTCACAGTGGAAGGGAAAGGGGGTGGCAAAGCATATGAAATTTTTGTATAATAGCTATGAAATAAGATCAGCAGGTCTGTGATTCAAAAGATATGCGGATTATAATTGCAAAATGAGTTGAGAAGGGGGAGAAAATATTGTGTGTCATCGAAATGTTCAGATAAAGTCTTCATGGAGGGTTGCAAAATGGGTAGACACTTTGTAGGTGCAAAGGAACCCCATCCTCTTATAAAATGGTATAAAGTATTTTTAATTAGAGAATAATCCACTGCTATGAAGATATAAACTATATGACAGTGAGAAGAGGATTTTATTACTTCTAATTTCTTGAATAATGAAGATTTAATTTTTAGCAGTGTTTAAAATTTTATAAGAAAAATATTTCTTTGAATAGAAAAGATGAACAAATAGCTGCCTCAGTACAGAACCCCAGTAAAAGCTTGTGTTCACATGATTAATATTTAAAGTCACATCTTAAAAAAGCTTATATAGATTTCATCCAGAGTGCTATACATCTCAAGGTTCAGAACATATAAATCCTAATGTTCTCTACATTTTCATTTTGTTTAAATTGTGATTGAAAATAAATTTGGGGAAAAGAATAGGACTACATGCTAAAAGTCTTTCTAAGCCAGTATTGCTCTTACATAGATCAAAGAAGATATTTCAAAGGTCCAGCAAACCATCGGTGCTAAAATTCAGCACTTAGAAGTATTTGGAGATGTCTTCCACGACTTTTTTTTTTTTTTCTTTAATTAATTAATTAATTTATTTATGGCTGTGTTGTGTCTTCGTTTCTGTGCGAGGGCTTTCTCTAGTTGCGGCAAGCGGGGGCCACTCTTCATCGCGGTGCGCGGGCCTCTCACTGTCGCAGCCTCTCTTGTTGTGGAGCATAGGCTTCAGACGCGCAGGCTCAGTAGTTGTGGCTCACGGGTCCAGTTGCTCCGCGGCATGTGGGATCTTCCCAGACCAGGGCTCGAACCCGTGTCCCCTGCATTGGCAGGCAGATTCTCAACCACTGCGCCACCAGGGAAGCCCTTCCACGACTTTTTAAAGTGTCAGTTTCATTTGACTTTTTCATTTTATCAAAATAGACAACAAACCCAGGGGGATAAAAATGAAGGTAAACATAAATATTAAGCAAAATAAATGTAAAAAGTCAATTGTTTAGTTTTGAGTTCATGTTCCTAAGGTCATTAAGGGATTTATAATGGTATAATATAAAACTCAAGTACCTGGTAGACTAGAAGGTAAGTAGAAGAAATTTCGAACTTTGTATTAAGGGAGCTTAGTTTTTGGTTTTGTTTCATGTTGTTGTTGTTTGTTTTAAGAAAAAAAAAATATTGATTTTTAAAAAGTCAAATTTTCTGATTTAATCAAATTAATTTTATTAGATAGTTGCTTTGTCATTATATAGTCACAGCTTCAGCACGAAAAAAACTAATTTCCTTACTAAAACTAAAAAATTTAAGGTGGAACTCTGCCATTAGAGCATTTTCTGGCTCTAAGATTACTGAAGATAATATTCTCATTTTTTCCCTTAGCACCTGATAGAAGCATCCTAAATGGGATGAATTTTATGAAATTACTTTGATAAACGTAGACATGAAATAGAAGTGATTTATCTTGAAACAAGTGCCAACAAATAGCAAGTTAAAGTTTTCATCAAAAGATGACTCTTGAAAGTATAATTTTTTTCCATCTGTAAATGCTATGATGCAGTTTTTTAAAAACCTCGTATTTCTAGGTTATTAATAAAATCATTATTTCTTTACAGACATTTACAGAGGGAAAATTCTCTGCATCAGTAACTTTTAAGTTTGCTCTGGAAATTAAGACAACTATATTTGTTTTAAAAAAAAAAGCTAATCTGTTAAAGAAATATCTTTAACAAATTTAGAAGGAAAAATTGTTCTTGAAAAAAAACTTATTTTTTTTTAATGTGGCACTATTTAAGGCATATTGAAATCTGTGTTTTTATATGTGTAGAATATTATTTGTACTAGTGCTTTTAGCAATAGAGCATTATCTAAATGATCCTTTAAAATGATTTTATGTTTCACATTAAAAGAGCAAAATGCTCATATTTCTACATATTGAATATATATTACAGAAGTAAGTTGTAGATGCTTTTTATTTCTTGGTTCATCATTTTAAATAAATTTTGGAAAGGGTTTTATGACTGACTATTTTACTACAAAGCATATGAATTTCAAAGTGAAACACCAGATTTTGGACTTAAAATTAGAATTCTCAATCTAGTATTTTGCTTATATGTTTACTCAATAAACACAGAAGACATCAAGATGAACGTAATTTTCCCTGTACACAAAGACTTAAAGTTCCATAAGAGATTCAGTCAAACAAACAGATAATTTAAAGTATTGTAGAGACTAAGAGGAATGCTCACTTTTCAAAAAAATAAGAGGTGAAAGCATAAAGACTAGATGATTAATTTCATTAAAGGAGCCAAGAAGGGGAAGTCATCAGAATATCAGTCAGCTGGGGTCCCCATGGTATCTGTCCGTGGCCTGTTAGGCTGTACAGCAGGTGAGCGGCGGGCAAGTGAGCGAAGCTTCGTCTGTATTTACAGCTGCTCCCCATCCCTCGCATTACCGTCTGAGCTCCGCCTCCTATCAGGTCAGCGGTGGCATTAGATTCTCATAGGAGCACGAACCCTACCGTGAACTGTGCATGTGAGGGATCTAGGTTGTGCGCTCCTTATGAGAATCTAATGCCTGATGATCTGAGGTGGAGCTGAGGTGATGCTAGCGCTGGGGAGTGGCTGCAAATACAGATTATCATTAGCAGAGAGGTGTGACTGCACAGAGACCATAATAACTCAATTGCTTGCAGACTCATATCAGAACCCTATCAGTGAGTGGCAAGTGAAAACAAGCTCAGGGCTCCCACTGATTCTGCATTATGGTGAGTTGTATAATTATTTCATTATATATTACAATGTAATAATAATAGAAATACAGCGCACAATAAATATAATGTGCTTGAATCATCCCAAAACCATCCCCCCCCCCTCCCCGATCTGTGGAAAAATTGTCTTCCATGAAAATGGTCTCTGGTGCCAAAAAGGTTGGGGACCACTGCCAGTCAGTTTAATGGAAATACAACACCACAATTCTATATAAAGTTAACAGTAAGTTTCCCAATTAACATGTAAAAGAATTTCATGTTTCCTGTGTCGTTCTGACTGCATGAGTAGCACTTTATAAAATTTAGAACACTGCATTTACAAAGTACACTGAGGAACCAAACCATATTTGGATGAGAGAGAACAAGACAGTAATGATAATATAAACCACTTCAGATGAAAAGTGTTTGAGAAAATTGAGCAAACAGACTTGATATATGACATTTATGTCAGATATCTGAATAAGGGTTATTGTAAGGAGAAGTTGTTTCTTTAAAGAGAAAATAAAATGTAAAGTAGATACAAATTATTGGGAGGCAGATTTTTGTTTAATAACAGTAAGGAAAACACTACAAACTCTTTGATCCATCTAACAACACAGATCTTGTTATAGATAGCATTGAACCCATCATCCTTGGAGGTATTCAAGCAGGTGCCCAGTGAAAGGAGGACCACTACTAGTGGTAGAATTAGAAGTGGTAATAGTAGTAATAGTAATAGTGGTAGTAATAGTAATACTATTATTAATAGTAATAGTAATGAAGGCAATTTTCCATCTGAAAGCTTGTTATGTATCTCCCTATTTACATGCATTTTTCTAGTTACGTATTAATTATTTCTGTCTCAGAAAAGGGAGAATGAAGCAAAGAACTATTAAGCAGTGGCTAAGGCCTCATATCCAGTAAGTGTTATGTGGGCTCAATAAGCGAATTTAGAGCCAGTGCTTTGCCCTTAACAGCCTATGACTTATGAAATATTTTTACCAAGGTAGCCCTAATGTAATGGAGATTCAAGCTTATACTATACGGAGGTTTCTGGGAATGAAACTTGCTACCACCCAATATAAAACAAACATTTGATTTTCTATGTTTTATTTTAAAATTTAGTGAAATCTTATATTTGTTGAAAATATATCCACATTTATTTTAACATTAAAACTTTAAAATATTTCTCATAAAATATATGAGAAAAATAATATTCCAGTTCTATTTTGTGAAGTCAGTGGATGCATCATATGAGGATCTGGTTTGGCATTAATGAGACAGCAGACTCTGTCCCTTCAGCTAATGTTTCTCTTCTGCAAATCCACTGTAACTACCCTCTACAGGCCTTCCAAAACTGAAATTGCTATTTTGAATAATCAAAGGTACGGACATTTATAGTCCATATTGTATAAATAGGCATGGTTATCAGGCAAGACCTTTTGGATCAGCTACCATGGCAATGTTCTTGCACTTCTGTATTTCACATAAAAAGGGACTGAGTCCTCCTCCAAGACTGTTCAGCCTCTTCTGTCTGCCTCTGGCTTGCATGGGGTCCACATGTATAGCCAAGCTTCTCAGTCTCTCTGTCTCTTTCTTCACATCTGAACATTCCAAATCCAAGGAGATGAAACTAAACAGATCTTATTTTAAAACATATTAATAAAGCAGGATTCTCTTTTTGTCATAACTATTTTTCATTTGGTATGGTGCTTGCTTATTTAAGAACACTTAGGAGAGGATCATTCCTAATCCCTGCCTTAACACTATTATAATACCAAAGTACTATTTCTGACTTCTGTTAGTACTCAATAATATACTTTTCTCTAAATTGCTTGTATAAATATTTAGGAGTTGCAAAATTTTTAAAATTTATTTTCTTAAAAATTGAGTGATATTAATTCTCTAGGGAAGTACTCAGGTTCATCTTACTGTTTTTGGTTTATCCCTCTTTGTGATGCAAGGTAATATGTTGCAGTGAATACTGTAGAGGGAATATCTGCTTTGTAAAGGTGCGTATTTGTAAGATGACATCTAAGAAAACTTTAATTCTAATTTTTTTTTAACTTTTGGTTATAAATGTCTCCCACATATTAATTACCTTTGAATTCTATTTTATAGATAAACATAGTGCTACAGATTATATGCTTTTAAGACCTCTGAGACAACCAGAGTGAGTTTTCTGCTCTAAGTAATCATTTGCTCCATGATACACATAATATTTTATATATATATGGATTGGGAATTCACCAGGTAGATATCCTATTAAGATATACTGAATTAGAATTCATTTCATGTTTTGTTTTACTCCTGACAAATTACAGCATAAGACAGTATGCTGTATGCAGCATGAGAAATTTTGTTGACCATTAGGCTCTTGAGCTTTGATCATGGCTACCATTTTGTATTCTGATGTAAACACTGACATGTCTGATTTAGAAGTTATAAAATGTTTTAAAGACCTACACTGGCAAGGATAAAAATTAAAAGGGCTATCAATTCTCATGTTTCAGGGCATTAGCTGCTTTCCAGATGGGTTGGAGAAAAATATACCCTGTGGTGTAGTATTAGGTGCATTAGCTAGGTTTTATGCTTTTTTCTTCAAAAATTGGCAATGGCGACTTTTAGAACAAAACAGTCAAGTTAATAACTCTTTATTGTGCTTTGCCAATTCTAGCAGACACTTTTCAGTTTGTATAACAACAAAATTCAAACACATCTCTCATTTCTATAGCTTTCACAATGCATGTGAAATTATTGCTACTTAGGAAGTATTGAAAAATATTTCCTTTTTCAGCATCATTTTAACAGGTAATTGTCATGATTACTTGTAAAGATTATAGGCAAAATCTTAAGCACTGATATATTTTTGAAGGATATTAAGAAAGGGAAGAATTTGACATGTTCTTGTAAGTGCATAAATGCAAAAATTTAAAGCTGTGGCTTTTGTAGTATTGATTGGATTTCAATGACCACATTCTATTGAGAATTCAATTATTAAACTGAGAACCTAGTCTTAAAAAACTGAAAAGTGACTGAGTACAGAGGTAAGATTCTTTCTTCTCAAAATTTGACATGCATCACAATCACCTGAAAGTTTCTTAAAAATAGAACCTCCTTCCCAGATTTTTGGAATCATTAATATTTACTATAAGATCAAGCTTTTAATTTTCCATGTAATGCTAAAAATAAGTGTGATGTTTATTTGGACAATACTCCAACAATATAAATAATACTTCCATTATTTTTTTAAATTAAAATATTGAGTTTTTTGAGGTAAAAAGTTCAACATGGTTGAGATTGTATTATACTTTTAAATAAATTTAAAGAGAATTAATATTTTAATGGTACTGGGTTTTCTAATAGGTGAGTATATGTTCTATGTATTTAAGTCTTTATTTTCTCTCAGCAGTTTTATAGTTTTCAGTGTAGATTTTTTCAACATCTTATTATTCTTAAGCATTTTATATTTGAACAGTTATTTTAATGCATTATTTTTATATTTTTTTCAATCGATTCCTGATAGAAAATGGAACTATAGTTGGCTTAGTTTACTCTAGAGTAAATCTTGGAAATATGTACCAGGAAATATTTACAAGAATTTTCTTAGCAGTATTCTTCACAATACCAAAAACTGCAAACGCATTAAATAACAGTCTACTTTAAAGTGGCTAAGGAAAGCATGAAGCACTTATTGAAAATAAATGACAACTATATACAACACCTTAAATTTTAAAACACATATGAGAATGAAAAAAGCTAGCTCTTGAAGACTACACATGGTATATCATTTCTACCTAACTTAAAAATCAAACAGTATCTTTTTATGATGAAACCACTTTTTAAATTTATAGTAATAGCAAATATCTATTTAATTTAATTGTTACCAAAGAGGGGAAACAAAGGAATGGAATAGATGAGAAAAACACTGGGTTGGTAGTACTTTAAAATGGGGATATTTAATAGGAGCTTATTGTTATTATTATACCTTATGATTATATATTATATATATTCTTCAAATCAAATATTATATTAAAAATAAGGAATTGTGCGTATTACATAGGTAGTTAAAAATGTTTCAAAAGTCTTGATATCATTTAATTCAATAATTAATTCAATAAAATATATCAAGATTTGTATTAATATGCCAGGAACTAGTCTATATTATTTTTTATACAGCAGAGGGGAGAAAAGTTGAAAAAAAATACCTCCTTTTGTGGAGGTTATGTTTTCATAGGTGGAGGTAGACTTTACATAATTGAACAAATAACTATGAAATGTAGAGACGGGGTTATAAAAAAATGAAGTATATATAGTGAGAGATAGAAAGGCAGAGATCAAGATGCAGAGAAGATAACGCCAGATCCATATGCATGGACACATTGTTGTCAGGGAAATGTGAATGAGTATAAGCATAAGGGATTTGAAGGCAAGTCGTGTACTAGCAGATGTTTACAGACTATGTGGTGTAAATATTTAAGCTATCAGCTTGACACCACTGTAAGTGAGGCAGGATGGGATGGCTCTCTGGAGGCAGTAGGAGCTGGTTCTAGCACACCAGGGTCAAAGATGGATGCGAGGAAGAACTTCTAAAGGTTAAGTTAAAAAAAGTGAGTTCAATTTGGAAGAGAATGAAAATGTTTAATAAATTATAGGTCCCATTACATTTGAATATTTATTGGAATTGGGATGTTAGAGGGAGAATATTGAACAGACATATGGCTGTGGTCCAGAGAGTAGGGCATTTAAATAGAGAAAATGGTGTGGGTGCACTCATTATAAATAACAGTTTTTCATATTTCATCATATAAATGAGTAGCTGAGATGGCATACAGGAAAAGAAGTCAAGATCATAAAAGACCAGGGTACTGAAAGGATCTGATATGTTGATACTGAAATCATAAATTTTGGAAGAAGAGGGGGTGAATTCAAATGTTAAAATCTTCAATCATTGTAAAGGAAGTGACCTATAATTCCAGAGAGTTGAAGGCTTTAAGAGACACAGAAAACTGCATGCAAGTGGTGGCAATGAGAAGCCTGGAGGATATATGCTCCATCTCCAGGTTTATGGGAATGGAGTTTGGGAAAGAACACCTATCCTATACACACTAAAGAGAGTTGTGATTTATGCACCCTAATCTGTGAACAGTGGGATCATGTTGATCAGCCTGCTGTGGGTAAGAAGGTGGAGAGAACACTCAGAGTGGGGATTATCGTATAGAGGACTTTTCCGATAATCGTGATAAATTCTCAGGGGCACAGAGAAAGAGTTTTCTGAAGTCAGAGGAGAGTGTGAGATTGTGAAATATCTGCTCATAATTTTTATTCATTTCCAAACTGGATTTTTTTAAAGTTGAGTTTGGAGAGTTCTTTACATATTCCAGATACAATTTCTATATTAGATAGGTGGTTTATAAATAGTCTCTCTTAGGCTGCAGCTTATGTTTTCCTCTTCAATGGGTTTTTGTAGAATAAGTTTTTAATTTTTATAAGGTCCAGTTTATCTGTATTTATGTTTATAGGACATGCTTTGGTGTCAAGTCTAAGACTCCTGTCTAGCCCTAGAGCTCAAAATTTTACTCCAATCTTTTTTTCTAAAGGTTTTTTTAGTTCTACATATTATATTGTCTGTTATCTATTTTAAGTTAATTTTGTATGATAATGTGTGAAACTTAGGTTGATTTTTTTTCCCTATAAATTTCCAATAGCTCTAGTATCATTTGTTGAAAAGGATATCTTTCCTCCATCGAATTACTTTTACACCTCTGTCAAAAATCATTTAGGGATATTAATGTGGTCAGTTTTAGAGTTCTCTATCCTGTTCCATCGATCTGTTTGTCTATTGTTATACCAGTACCATTGTTTTCTGTAAATTTTTTTTATAAGCTTGTTTTTTCTCTTTAAATATGAACAAATACAACATACAGAGAAATAATAATGAAAGGAAAATAATTTATATGGCTATTCCCTTTCCGGAAATTGGTAGAACATGAACAGAACATTGCAGTAACAGACGTAAAATATTTGAAAAAGAGATATCTACAGTTGCATCTTTTAATTCTTTTCTAAGGAAAAGAATTCAGTAGTAAGATTTAATATTGGGAAGAGTAATTTCCCCTTCTTTATTCTTCTTTTTCAAGATTGTTTTAGATGTATTGGACCTCTTACTTTCTGTATAAATTTTGAAATAAGCTTGTTTGTGTCTACATAAAACAGTCCTTTTTTAATATATATATATATATATATATATAGGAAATGCATTAATCCTGTATTTCAGTGTGAGGAGAATTGAATCTTTCCTATGTTGAGTCTTCTTATACATGAGCATTATGTGTGTCTCAATTTACTTGGGTCTTTTAAAATTTCTTTCATGACCATTTAGTAATTTTAAACACACAAATCATATTCCTGTTTCGTTAGACTTTTACCTAGGTATTCCGTTTTCTTTGGAACAATTGTAAATAGTATTGTGTCTTTAATTTTTGTTATCACATATTTGCTATTGGTATATAGACACGATTGATTTTTGTGATTCTGCATCCTGCTACCTTGCTGGACTCAATTATTTGTTCTAGAATTTTGTTTATTGTAAATTCCTTGAGATTTTTTATGTAGAAAATCATGTCATCTTCAAATATAGACAGTTTTATTTTTTTCCTTTCCAACTTTTCTGCCTTTTGATTCTTTACTTTGTCATATTGCATTGAATAGCAGTATGAGAGCAGACATTCTTGCCTTTTTCCTAATCTTAGAAAGAAAACGTTCAGTCTTTCAGCATTAAATAAGATGTTAGCTGTAACTTTGTGGTTTGTTTTTAGATTCTCTTTTTCAAGTTCTGATGATATTTCTAGTTTGCTGAGAACTTTTATCAGTGGACACTGGATTTTTTTTCAAATGCTTTTTTCTGTGATCATATGATTTTTTTAAAGATCTGTTAATATAGTAGATTATATTGATTGATCTTTGAATGTTAAACCAGACTTGCATACCCAGAAAAAGTTTCATTGTGTTATGAGACTTATAATTCTTTTTATGTATTACTGTATCCAATTTGCAGATATTATCTTGAGGGTTTTGTATCTAAAGTGATGGAAGATTTTGATCTGTGATCATTCTTTTGCAGCTCTTTGTCTAGTTTGGTATTAGGGAAAGACTTACCTCTTAAAATGAATT
Organism: Balaenoptera musculus; assembly: GCF_009873245.2. NCBI lineage: Eukaryota > Metazoa > Chordata > Mammalia > Artiodactyla > Balaenopteridae > Balaenoptera > Balaenoptera musculus. Next base: position 124,857,325 of record NC_045789.1, on the reverse strand, counting down.
GGAAGTTATTACCTATTCTTTTTTTGGAATATACTGTATAAAAATGGATAAAGAAGATGTGGTACATATATACAGTAGAATATTACTCAGCCATAAAAAGGAACGAAACTGGGTCATTTGTAGAGATTTGGATGGACCTAGAGACTGTCATACAGAGTGAAGTAAGTCAGAAAGAGAAAAATATTGTACATGAAGGCATATATGTGGACTCTAAAAAAATGGTATAGATGATCTTATTTGCAAAGCAGAAATAGAGATACAGATGTAGAGAACAAACATATGGATACCAAGGGGAGAGGGGGCAATGGGATGAATTGGGAGATGGGGATTGACATGTATACACTATGTTTTTTATAATTTATTTAATTTATTTATTTTTGGTTGTGTTGGGGCTTCATTGCTGCACGCGGGCTTTCTCTAGTTGCAGAGAAAGGGGGCTACTCTTCATTTGCGGTGCACAGGCTTCTCATTGCGGTGGCTTCTCTGCTGCAGAGCACGGGATCTAGGCGTGCAAGCTTCAGGAGTCATGGCACTCGGGCTCAGTAGTTGTGGCTTGCGGGCTGTAGAGCGCAGGCTCAGTAGTTGTGGTGCACAGGCTTTGTTGCTCCACAGCATGTGGGATCTTCCTGGACCAGGGCTCAAATCCACGTCCCCTGCATTGGCAGGCAGATTCTTAACCACTGCACCACCAGGGAAGCCTGACATATATACACTATTGATACTAATGTATAAAATAGATAACTATGAGAACCTATAGCACAGGGAACTCTGCTCAGTGGCTCTGGGGTGACCTAAATGGAAGGAAATCCAAAAAAGAGGGGATATGTGTATACATATAGCTGATTCACTTTGCTGTATGGTAAAAACTAACACAATAGTATAAAGCAACTATACTCCAATAAAATAGTTTTTTAAAAATTAGTGTTAATTATTCTTTGAATATTTCGTAATATTCTGACACTAAAACCACAAGGGTCTGAAGATTTATTTTGGAATCTTTTTAGTAATGTATATAATTTCTTTAACTTTACAGGACTCAGATTTCCATGTCATCTTGGTTAAATTTTGGTAGTCTTCTCTCTTTTTATCACTGTTAGTCTTACTAGAGGTTATCAGTTTTATTTTCTCAAAGACTCATCTCTTTGTTTCAATAATTTTTTCTTGTTTTCCTGTTTTCAAATTCATTGGGATCTCTTCTCAATTTATTATTTACTTCCTTCTGCTTGCTTGGGTTTATTTTACTTTTTTTTTCTTGGTTCTTGAGGTAAAACTTAAATTTTTATATTGATGTTCTTTCCTCTCTTCTAATATAAAGCATTGTAGTGTGTAAGTTTCCTTCTTAGCACTGCTTTAGCTATGTCCTACATACTTTGATATTTGTGTTTAATTTTGGTCAGTCATATGGTTCTAAATATTTAAAATTTCTTTTAGACTTACTCTTGTCTCATGGATATTTTTAGAAGTATATGTTAATTCACTTATACTCAGAGAATTTTCTGTTGTCTTTCATTATTTATTTTAGTTTTATTTTCGTATGTTAGAAACACCTCTGTATGATTTCATTTATTTTAGATTGTGACGTTTGTTTTTTGGCCCAAGATATGGTCTATCATGGTGAATATATAATGGGTGCTACAAAAGAATGTGCATCTGTTGTTGCTGGATATTTATCGGGCCATTTAGTTTTGTGTTGGTTGAGTGTGTTGCTGAGATTTTCTACTTTTTGCTGATTTTCTATCCAGTAGTTTTACAATTGCTGAGTGGGGTTAAATCAGCAAATAAAATCATACATTTATTTCTCCATTCTGCCTTATCAGTCTTTGCTCATACATTTTAAGCTTTGTTGTTTGGGCATTAACATTTAGGTTCATATGTCTTTTGGTAGATGGATTCTAATATCATTAAGTAATATTCCTCTTCATCTCTAAGAATTATCTTTGTTTTGAAGCTTATTTTATTGGATATAGTATATCCACTCCTGTTTTTAAAAAATAATGTTTGCATGATGTATCTTTCCCCATATTTCTACTTGCATTTTACCTTTGTCATTGAATCTGTAGTGAATTTTTTGTAAATTGCACACAGTTGGGTCTAGTTTTTAAAATACATTCTGCCAATCTCTGTCTTTCAACTGGTGTATTTAACCATTTATAATTTAAGGTAATTATTGATATTTATGGCTTTAATTTTTCATTTTATCATTTGTTTTCTGTTTGTTTTATTAGTTTCTTGTCCCTCTGTTTATCTTTTCTTATTTTGGGGGAATACTAGACCTTTTTTTTTTTTTTTTGGAAACATATGTTGATTTATTTATAAACCTCCACTGGCATCTACAGATGCTGGTGTCAGTACAAGGAATCAGAGTTGACCCTGCTTCCTAACACCTTATTCAGTCTCCTTACTGATGGGGATGTGTCAACGTTCAGGTCCCCAACTGGGTCCTGCTGACAACAAAGTTAGTGAGAAAGTGGAGTATTACCTACCCTCAATTCACAATGCCTTATTCATTCTCATTAATGCAGGGAGGGGTGGAGACTCCACTCCTGCCTAGGTCCTACCGACAGTTGGAGTGGGAGTGAAGCCATGAAACATAGTGATGACAAGCCCCACCCCACACTGTATTGTTATGCACTTTGCTGCCTTGTAAGTAGAGGCTTACCTCACCATTAGACTCTGCTGGTATTACCCTGCTTCTACTAGGAGGGAGATGGACAATCAGTTCTTCCTGTTCCTCCATCACTGAAATCATGGAGGTGGTAGTGTCCACTGGTATGTGTCTGGGGTGGAGTCTTACCAGACCACCATTTTCCAGGCTTTCTGTGGAACTTTCATCTTTGCCTGTTGTCAGTTCCAGGTTGGAGGCTTTTGCAGCACCCTATCTGAGCTATATGAGGGATAGTAAGTAAACCCAGTGAACTCAGTGATGAGTTCTTCCTCAAGTCCTGGGGTCTCTAGGCAGGTCACTTTCTTCTTTCCACCTTTCTGAGTCTTCCTATGATTGTTTCAGTCCAAGGTTTGTGTTATGCTTCTTATGATTATGTTATTTTAGTTGTAGTAGTGAGATCCTGAGGGAAAGTCCATCTTGGCCAGAATTGGAAATTGAAATTGGACTTTTATCAAGTTTTTATTTGGTATATTATTTATAATTAAATAAATAATTAATTTAAAATAAACGTAAGAAAGAAACACACTTCTTAGATTATTTGAGCTATTTTTCAATTCATCAAATAATTTAACGTATGGATTTATTTCAATTATTCTATTGTACTTTGATTTTAGTAAGACATCAATAACTTAAAATAATATATTGAAACCAGATGTCTTAATATAATAACACAATTACTTGTGTTTAAACGTCCTACCCAAAATATGCCATACATGTACCTCTTTATCCCAATATCTACCATTTTTAATTGTTTCACATAAATTAGTATAGGTTATCTTCCCCTGAAACATTTTAATCAATTTCTTACAATAGTCACAAAAATTTATTAAGAAGACAAAGATATCTTCATAAAATGAGGATGGGTACCACTTTAGCTCAACAGTTAAAATTATACTTGATTTCTGGAATAGGGCAATTATGTTGAAAAACAAGAGATACTATTATTAATAATCACATGAATCAAAAGCTAGAAGAGACAAAGGAATTAACATAGGTCTATTAAAATATTTTCCTACAAATATATGAAACAAAATTGATAACTTTCATCAAACCGGTATATGACCTATTTCATGAAATTAATGTAATAATGTGAAATGCTGGAGATAATAATGTGAATAGAACAAGTTGAGTCTAATAAGTAAATGTGTTGCATTTCTGGCAGTTATTTTTTACTCCACTTGGGAAAATTAACAAGGTAAAGAGGTAGTACTATAAAAAACATTCTACATAAGAATAATGAATGTGAAACAGTGTATGATAAAGCTGTAATGATTTTAAAATACTACTGTTTAAAGGATGTAAAAATCATTTGAACAGACAATTGTTTATAAAGATTGATATATTATAAATATAGACTTATAAATCAAAAGGAAATTATTTGATCAAGGGCAGTGGTATAATTGTTTGCTTTAAGTGGGAGTGGTTCTTTAAAAAACTCTAAAAAAGAAGATAAAAAAATGTGAAGCAAGTCCAATATAAGTAATACATAGAACTTTTGTAAATTTTATATTTCCTACTTGTGATGGAGTTTTAACCACAAGGAGAATTTGATATTTTTTATTTAACCTGAGCAAAACAACAGACCATCATGCACAGAAAGGACAACAGCCACATCACGTGCACTTAAGAATTATTATTTAGAATCCTGTATACACTAGGTTTTATTCTTGGTCCTGGGGAACATGCTAAGGAAGTAGACAGCCAACATCCCTACACTTCAGTGTTTATGTTTCATAAAAATTTGCCCGTTCATTAACAAGTAAGCAAAGAAGATATTTTCAATAGTGGTAATTGCCGTGAATATAGTACGGAATATGGAATAAACTGAGTTGGTAGATAGGCAGGGAAGGTTTTCAGGCAGTTCCATGTGAAATTTAACCTTCATGACTCAAAGAAGGAGAGGTAAAAGGTATGATAGAAGGTAATATGCACCCTAAGATGCAGGTGCTCCACAGATTTAATGGATCGTCACTGTGTGTTAATGAGGTACCATGTGACCAGAGCCTTTCAACTTTAACATAAATTAGAAAATGGATTTTTTATAGGAAAACTAAAGATTTTTAAATGTTGCCAATGAAGTTCAATTTGGAAACAACACTGCCTACCTACTCAATTCAGTGTAAACGCAACACAGTTTTAAGTTAAATCCCTCAGGTCACTGGTGTGCAACCTCTTTGATACATCATCCTTGTATATATTTCAACCATATAGAGAATTCATTTGCTTCATTAAAGAAATGAGAATTTTTTTAAACCCCGTAAGTCCAGTGAATATTTACTCTCTTAATCCACCAGTTTCTCATCTCTATTCTAGATCATTAAAATTTTCTTCTACCATTCTTGTAGAGTTCATATTGCTTCACTGAAGAAATGGGAACTCTAAAAGTCCAGAGTCCAGTGACTATTTACCGCCTGGTGATTTATATCATTTTACTCTATAGATTTTACAGGTTCACTTCTTGTGGTCCATGATAAATATGCTTTGTCTGAGCTGTAGTTATAGGATAAGCATCAGGTTGGGAGCCCCCAAAACAATTAAATCGCCTCTCATATTTTTTAATGACTACAGGGAGCTCATTATTCTGATTTTACTGAAGGAGTGCAAATATATGTAAGCCTTGGATATCATTTTTATCTTTCCTAATTATATTTTGGAGTTTTAAAAATGTGCATCCTTAATCATTATAATTTTAGGCATTGTTTTTATAACACTGCTATGTCCCAAAATCTGAATTAATTTTTTAACTTTAATTGATTTAGCAGTGCAATAAAGGCCAAGGACTACATAGCAATTAGAATAAACACAAAAGCTTTTCCAAGTTAAAGCTTACAGGCATACATAAAATAGTTTTAGTACTCTGAAAATCTAAAAGTAAACACAAATTATATTTTCTAATTAAACAAGGCATAAATAACAATTAACTTCAAAGTATTTTACAGACCTTAATCAACATTCCTAATTCCCCCTTGGATTTGATATTATTGTGTACGTATAGGTATGTGATGATAAATTTTGTCTAGAGGACAACTTTACTATTTACTCACTAAGTCTGTTTTGTCACACTGACTGTATATTTTTTGAGAAGAATTCTGCCATTATTATTCCACATAATACAGACTTTCTACAGCTAAGAAGTTCTTTTGATAATAACAGATGTATTTAGGGAAGCCTGGGGATTAGATAAAGGTCATACATGTCCTTATAGATTAATAGTTGTATCAGTAATTTTCTGGAAATCACCCGTTCACATCTTTCTTCTCTTCCTGATTAACAATCTCCCCCAATATAACAATCCACAAACAATAAAGAGAACAAAAAATCATAGTGCAGTGGAGAAACCTCTGGAGTTTTGTGTCACTTGTTTTTGTTTGTTTCTGAGTCAAATCCATGCTCAGTGTAAATTTTTAGAAACAAATGTTTTCCTTATGTAAGGATGAAAGACACTGGAAAAACTCATTAATAATGTTAAGTAACTATCTATAGAAAAACATCATTAATTTTCTAATACTTTTATAACCTTGATAACATACTAATATTAGTATTAATGTTTAACATTTGTGCACATTTTTAAAAGTTCTCTCACTCTTTTTGATACTTATAGAAAACAAACAACTACTCTTATGTTGAATTTAGTAATTTTATAAACTAGTGAAAATAATATTTGTTTTGGCTGTATTTGAATGTTTCTTTGGATATTAACATAGTCTAGAAAAAAGTATAGGTAATTTATAAGCTCAGACTATGTTCATCGCAATATATCACCAGAAACTTCCATTAATTAAAAAAAAGAAATTATCAAAATTCTAAGTTTATTGATTCTTGTTTGACAGAAATAGACTTTTAAATTATTATAAAATAGATTTTCATTTTCTCTGTAGTGATATTGAGACATTAGTCTGATTCTTTTGTTGAAGTGGGCAGGGCATAAATATTATTAATTGTTCAAGATTTTGTCAAAAATCCTGTCCATATAGTAGTTCATTTTGAGCTCTTACGATTAATCATAATTAAGGACGCTTGTAGAGATTCATTATAAAAATAAAACAAGCAAGCTGTATTTACAATATAAAACCATCAGCTGGGGTTTATGCAGTGTATTATATGTCATAACTTAAATGACTCTATGTCTTAAATTCATAATGATAAAAGTATCAGACACTTAAATACATTTTATAGCACAGAGTGTTATTCTAATATATAGAACCTTTGAGTAAATAATTCAAATGTGACATTTGATGCAATGTAACAATGAAGTTTATTTTTTAATCCCAGATTTTCATCCTGAAGAATTAGAAGATTAGAAAATTAATGGCCCTAATTCTAATTCTGCCTCAGTTCTAATTTTAAGTCTTTCCATCATTCTACGTGCATCCCTTCTGAGCAACAGAGTTAGAAGTAACTATTTTTCATTCTTCTTATAAAGGGACAACTCTCTTCAGAATACCAATATTGGAAATGAAGTACTAATAAATAAAACTTTTACTCAAACTAGTAGAAGTAGGTTATAAAGATTCTTTCTCAAATTCCTCCTGGAACAATGTGGAAATAAAACATGTGCACATGCCAATGGGCACAGTAAACATGTGAAAAAATTACCAATAAACTGAGTAATCTTTATATTAAGGAGAACCTGAGAGAACACAGTATTTTCCCCAGAGCTGTTAGCCATCAAATTGGAGAGGACAATAGACAATTAGATGATAACAAGACTCAAAAATGAGAATTCAATTCATAAAATATTTTCCAGGCTGTTCCCACTTAGAATAAAATAATCATGAAAGTATCGGAGGGAACCATTTAAAAATCATTATTTTCATACATACGTCCTAGGGTAGAGTTTATGTAAATCATACCAGAAAGTTTGATAGTGTTTACGTATGTGGGTGCAAGTGTGTGTTCTGTGTGTGTTTGTGTCTGTGGATATGTTTATTATTTGAAGACTAAAACTTCTTTCAAAGCACTTAATATTTTATTATCAGCTGAAGAGCCCATTTGAGGTATAAACTTGTGTAATTTGAGTTAATAACTTCTTCTGTTGACAAAGGAACTCTACAATAGCTGCTTATTTTCCTCACATAGCAACTCAGAAAGAGTCATTGTTCAATGGCTTTATGGCCTTTGAGCATAGATAATTGATCATAAATCTTTAGGTGGCCCAGCTGGGTTTCCATATGACTGCAGAGAAGCACCATATGGCCTCTAGTACTCACAGGGATCCCCTGCACTCACAGGTTACAAATTGAAAATCTGTCACAGTATTGAGAAGCAAGCTGCTCTCAAACGAGTGCAAAATAAATGATATTCTCAGATAAAACAAAGGGGAGATTTTCTTTAATAAGCTGATGGCTATTTCTACAGTTCTCATACTTTTTTGATAAAGTCCAGATAATTTAGGGTCTTGAACAACCCGAGTGGATTGTTTTATAAGGTCTCCATGCCTTGGAGAAAAGCACCATGTTGAGGCTTGGCTCAGGCCTAAGAGGATCAGGGACATTGTTTGGAACTTACCATCTCCCTTCCCTGCTTTCTTCTGCATACTGGCAACATTTTCTTAGGTTTTTATCCAGAGGGTTGAAAATAATGGCTTTCCAGATAGCTCTCTCCCATCTCATACCTTAAAGTTTCTCTACTTCAAAGAGACCTATTCTCCTCACCTAATCCTATGTCAGGATGGATTATGTGTGCATCCTTAGACCTGTGGCAGAAAGAACAGCCCCCACTATATAGTGATGGTTAAAATAGAGGATAGCAAGTTCTCCAAGATATGTGAATTGATGTTCGTGAGGAGAATTGGTTGTTAGAAAGATGATGATGATGATGATCCATGTGTCCAATCACTTATTTATGTTAGGACTCATGGACAATATCAGCAAATAGGGTAAGAAAATATGGTTACATTTAATACATAGTATAAACATTACCATCTTTATACTAGAGGCCATGCCCTGGGAGGAGTCTTTAAAGCCAAGTCATGACCAACCAAAGTCCACAGGTTCCCCTTCTGGGCCATGTTCTAGGTATCCAGGACCTTAAAAGTCCTTGCCTAAATGCCCAGACCTTGTTCCCAGTTCCTGTGTGGGCCTCTTCTTTGAGTCTGTCCTCCTTAGGGCAGAGCACACTGGAGTGTACACACTTCTAAGCCCAAAGAATGGCCAAGGGGAGGCTCCATAAAGAAGCTGTTTGATGGAGCCTAAAAGTAACAGCTGGGAAGTTCGCACTTGTGAGCATGAGGTCCCTCCAGGAATAAGAAAAGGCCAGTGATTGGAAGACAGTGGGAGCAAGCTGTGGGCTGAAGACATGGAGCTGGGGTTCAGCTCTCCCCTGGCCAACACATTCAAGCACAGATGCTTGAGGAGCCTGAGAACTTTAAATTAATTCTGGCCTTCCAGGTTGTTTGGAAGGTATATTTTTAATGGTAAAATATAGAACTAATTTTGTTTGACAGTCTATTAGCTTGGTTTAAAATCTGTAATAATTCCTTTATGAGCATCCATTTTTACTCAAAGTGTAGGGTCTGAATGGAACCTATCCTTAATATGGATAAACTGCTAATCTATATCCTTATCTCCTCCTACTTTTTGTCAAAGTGATTACTTATCTAAGAAACACCATATTTCAAGAGTCTAGTTATAACTTCTCAGAATACAAGACTTTTAAATGGAAAACTTATAATTTGTATCATGAGTTTACATTATTCAATAAAGTGTTAGCCTTTGAGAGAATGAAGTTTTTTAGGCTTCAATAAACCTCTTAGCAAACAAAGGATCAGAGGGTAATCTTTATTAATAGTCTTGTGGTAATTTTGGTTCCTCATTTATAAAATGAAGAGAGATCTATCTATCTATCTATCTATCTATCATAGGTTTGTTCTGAGGATTTATTAAGCACCCAGGCACATTGCAAACAATCTGTGAATATTAATTCTTGTTTTTAATGAGCATTCAATTTTCCCAAATATCAAGGTGTATCAATTAACTGACTTAACACTGAGTATATACTGGATGATGTTAATATGATAACTAATTGCAAAATTTCAAATTATTAACTAGTAAGTTAAATGTATAACATATGAAGGTATTTATTACATTATGATGCAGATTAAATTTTAAGAATGTTATGAGAGGTAAAAAATAAGTAGAAATACAGTAATTCAAAGGGTTTGATATTGATTAAATGTCAACATTATCAGTTTGATACTCCTAAAGTAGGCCACTACATAAACCAGTTTGACTTATTCATTATAAATCAAGGTTAAATGAAGAAATTACTTTTCTGATCTACATTATACTACTCACTCTAACTTAACTGAGTATTTTAATTATTATATTATTTTAAAATTTGATAGACACCGTTATAGAATTTTAAAAGTCATGGAGAAAGGAGATACACATAGCAAAGAAAAATCTTAATTTCTATTGATAATGACTCTAATTCACAAAAATATAATAAAGTGATTATAAACTTAACTGTTAGCTTTTTATATCGTCAGAATATGGTTATATATAAAATCTTATTTTTTTGTACTAAAAACAAAGAAGAAGCAACAACAAAAACTGTAGCCTAGTTGGACATTTGAAAAATTTATAACCTTTATTTTTTCTAAGATAACAGAATTGTTGAGTTCCTTGCAGAATCCATTTTAACACATAATTTAATCTTCTATTGAATATAAAGTTTTGGTAAAAGCTCTTTTCACATTAAATCAATGTTTAAAAATGACATATATATATATATTTGGCTTTTTAATTTTATTTTTTTCAATTTTTTATTGCAGTATTTATTGCACTATTGTTGATTCACACCATTATATTAGCTACAGGTGTACAACCTAGAGATTTGACATTTTTATAGATTATACTCCATTTAAAGTCACTACAAAATAATGGCTATATTTCCCTGTGCTGTACAATACACACTCTCCAAGTTTACCATCAGAAAGGATGGCTCCTTTTTCCTGAGAGGATATGTAACCTTGAGATAGGCTTTCTCATGCAGGTTCTTCCTGTAATTACCTCCTTATTATTGAGCTAGCATTAGAGCTGATGGGTGAAGAAAGTGAAAATGAGGAGTAAAAAGGACAGTAACTCTTCATATACATGCATACACACACATATTTCCTTTTTTTTTTATTATTAACAATCCTGTATTCAGTAAGACTGTGATTCAGTATTTTTATAGATTGTACTCCATTTAAAGTTATTACAAGATAATGGCTATAATTCCTGTGCTATACAATATATACTTGTTGCTCATCTATTTTATACATAATAGTTTGTACCTCTCAACATCCTACCTCCATCCTGCCTCTCCCCCATGCTTCTCCCTACTGTAACTACCAGTCTGTTCTCTATGCCTGTGAGTCTGTTTCTATTTTGTTATATTCATTCATTTTATTTTTAGATTCCACATATGTGATAACATGCAGTATTATTCTTTCTCTATCTGACTTATCTCACTAAGCATAATAACCTCCAGGTTCATCCATGTTGTCACAAATGGCAGAATTTCATTTTTTATACCTGAGTAATATTCTATTTTGTGTATGTATCTCTTTTTTATGGCTGAGTAATATTCCACTGTGTGTGTGTGTGTGTGTGTGTGTGTGTGTGGTGTGTGTCTGTGTATATATATACACACACTACTTCTTCAACCATTCATCTGTTCATGGACACTTAGGTTGCTTCCCTATCTTGGTTATTGTAAATAATGCTTCTATGAATATTGGGGTACATGTATCCTTTCAAATTATTGTTTTCATTTTCTTTGGGTATATAACCAGGAGTAGAATTGCTGGATCATATGGTAGTTCTATTTTTAGTTTTTTTAGGAACCTCCATATTGTTTTCCATGGCAACTGTACCAATTTACATTCCCACCAATAGTGTACTAGGGTTCCCTTTTCTCCACATCCTTTCCAACATTTGTTATTTGTATTCTTTCTGATGATGGCCATTCTGATAGGTATGAGGTGATATATTACTGTGGTTTTAATTTACATTTCTCTGATTAGTGATGTTGAGCATCTTTTTTATGTGTCTGTTGGCCATCTTCTTAGAATATCATATACTGATGCAAATGGCTACTGAATGATGTGCAAGTATATCACAGGAAATATTAATTCCCCCAAAATATAGCTCATTGTTTGAAACAAACAGTCCCAAAATAAATTTTATTATCAAAATAATTTTCAGAACTCAAAAAAAACCCTGAGATAATACAGCATAATAGAAAATAGAATATATAATTAAAAAATAAAGATAATTTACAAAGAGATTTCCAAATATGCATTCCTAAAGCAGCAATTAAAGAGTCATGAACATTTTACAACATTTTACAAAATAATTCAATAATGGAACATGTGTGATTCCTATATTTACTACATCATTGAATTTTAAATATACTCTTAAAAATCATAGAATTTTAGATGCATGACTTTGCCCAAAGACACAGGTCTATAAATTAGAAATAATGCATATCTTAAATGATATGAGAAGATTAAATAAGATGAAGTATGAGCCAAATACATGGTTCATGTTGAATAAATAGTGTATTCTAATGGCTAGATCATTACAGGAGCAATTGTAAAATATTTATATATATGTAAATATATATAAATAATATTCAAAGATAAAATTATACCACTAAAAATATGACTTTGAAAATTATTATAATAAGAGACCAAATCAATGTTAGAATTTAATTTAAAAAATAGTAAATCAATGTTGGAAATTATTTTTCTAAGTGAACATTTAAAACCTTTAAGAAAATAATATCCTTTAGTTATGATAATTAAATTATAAAATGTTGCTTGAAAGCAATATAAATGGAGATAGGAAGGACTTAGAAATCATCTGACACAATTCTGGCCCTGAGGCCAGAGAACTGAGACTTCAAGAATGTAAGTTCAATAAGCATTCTCCATGCTGTAGACTTGAACCCAAAAGAGGGAAGGAGCAGATTACAGCATCTAACTTCATGTGGGGTAAAGGCTTATACACAGAGTGTTCCTAGAACTGCTCAACCAAGGAAGTGATTGAGTGGTAGAGTGAGGAGTAATACAGAGATGATAAAACTTTGCAACTTTCAAATTATAAACTATCTAGTAAGGCAGTTGTGTAATTGTACCTCATCCGCGGTATAATACAATCTTTAATTGTGTACTGAAAGAGCTCCCCATCTTCTTCTGAAGAATACATTTCTGGCCACCCCACCATCAGCTAATACTTTACTCCATTTGTAATTACTACATATGATTAGTGTCTTTCTTATACACTCTGGATCTATATGTCCGCTAGACATACTTATTTGGTATGTGGCTCAGTTACCACAAAATCAGCATGTTCTAAACTGAAAACATCAGACTCTTTTTCTCACCAGTGCTCTTTACATTATGAATATCACCATTATTGGCTCAAGAGCCCAAGTCTAAAACATGGAAACCATTCTTTTATTCTCCCTACATCCTTCCTACTTTCAATCAATTATGTTCTCACCATTCTACTTACAACACACAGTTCTGATCCAATTCATTCCTCACTATCCTCATCATTAGTTAGGCATCATCATCCCTCACCTGAGCAACTTCATTTCCCTTTCTTGTACCTTCACAATTGTAACCCCATTATCTCCATCTTGTAGCTCGTATGGTATTTCTAAACTAGGGTGTATTTTAAAACCTTAATGAAGTTTATGTGGTCCCTTATGTCCTGGCTCGTGACATTTTTTTTCAGCTTCTTTACTTATCCTTTTCTATTTCGCATCCATGCTGAGCGATGCTGAGGTTTTTTTTTTTCACATTATCAATAAACCAAACCTCTCTTGCTTTCATGCCTTTGCACATTTTCCTTTTTCTTTCTACTTCTCCATTTACCTAGCTAATTGTTTTTCATGCTTTTTGTTTTAATTAAATATTATGAAGATATGTTGAATATTATGAAAGAAATTTTCCAGAAAACCTCTAGATAAGTTTAGGTGCTCCTGTTGTGCACACCAGTTGCTCCTTTAGTATAATTTTTTTAGTCTAATTTGTTTAATATCTTTATCCCTGAAGAATGGAAAGCTCTATGGGGGCAGCAACTGTGTATTTCCTAATCATCCCATATCTCCAGAACATGGTACTATTTGTAATATGATAATTGCACATAAATGATTTGCTAGGTGAACAATTAATGTGTCTTACAGTGGTTGATTTCCATTAAAATTCAAAAGTATTCATAATTTTGAGATAGAAAAAATCTTTGTGGTTGGAAACAATTTATGGATTTGATATAAATAAAGAATTATTTTTCAGAACTAACCCTACAGATTTTAATTTGTCTGTAATAACCTTATGTACAACTAGATGAGAATGAATCTTTGTCTCTTGGTCAGATCTATCTATAAGTTAAATTTAAAAGCACCATTTATGCGACTTCCCTGGTTGTCCAGTGGTTGAGACTTCACCTTCCCATGTAGGGGGTGTGGGTTCAATCCCTAGTGGGGGAGCTGGTCCCACATGCCTCAGGGCCAAAAAACGAAAGCATAAAGCAGAAGCAATGTTGTGGCAAATTCAGCGAGGACTTTGAAGGTGGTCCACATTAAAAAAAAAAAAAAAAACTTAAAAAAAGTAATAAAAAAAATAAAAGCACCATTTATTCCACCTCAGTTTTTTTTCTACTATTATTCAGTCTTTTCCCAATATCCACTTCCTGCATTTTTTTAAGCTAAGTGTTCCCAAGAACACGGAAAATTCAGTGACATCCGTTGAACTCATCCATATTGAGGAAGATTAATAGAGAATCACACATGCATATAATTAAGAGGAACATATTGATGGTGGAGAACATTGTTCCTTCAACACATGGTGCCTCCCTCACAGATTATTCTGAATATATCAAGGGATAAGACTTTATAAAGAAGTGAATTAAGATTTAATATGCTTTACCCATATTTTATACTATGACAATTTTGTTATTTATGCATGAGAAAATCTGCACTATTAGAGGGGGACCTGTACATATTTTTTCTCTTGATTCAATTTCTTTGTGTTTCTATAAAAATCAACTTTAAGTAGACTAATCCGATATCAACTAAGTTATATAAATGCCACACAAATGTATTCATTTATCTTTTCTCCTTCTATACAGTACCTCCAATTTCAATTCCAATTTTAAAACTTTTTGAAACAGTGTCATTTAATATCAAAATAAACATAAAATTACTATATAAAGGCTCATATAAAAAGAACATTTATCATACTTCTCTCTCCCACAGATTTAGTAAAACAGTATATCTGAACTGGGCCAATGCTTATTTATTTTCTTTACTAGAAAAATTGAAATGTTGACTGCTAGATAAGCAGGACTTTGTAAAACTACTAGAATAAGAAATGCATGTTTCAAGAATGAAAAAAAATATGTTAAATGCCTTTGAAAATCCAGACAAGTGAAAAACATAACCTTCCACCTTAAGGAACTAGTAAAAGAAGAACAAATAAAACCTGAAGTTAGTAGAAGGAAAGAAATCATAAATATAAGAGATGAAATAGAGACCAAAAAAAAAAAAACCAACAGAAAAGAATCAATGAAACTAAAAACTAGTTCTTTGGAAAGATAAACCCAAATTCATAAACCTTTAGCCAGACTCATTAAGAAAAATAGAAAGAGGACCCAAATAAATAAAATCAGAAATGAAAAAGAAGTTACAACTGATACCACAGAAATACAAAGGATCATAAGAGATTACTAAGACCGTTATATGCCAATAAAATGAACAGTGTAGAAAAAAATGGATAAATGTACAATCTCCCAAGACTGAATCAGGAAGAAATAGAAAATCTGAACAGATAATCACTAGTATTGAAATTGAATCAGTAATTTAAAAAAAATCTACCATCCAACAAAAGTCCAGGACCATACAGCTTAACAGATGAATTCTACCAAATATTAAAAGAAGTGCTTGCACCTTTCCTTCTCAAGCTATTCCAGAAACTTGAAAGGAAAGAATGTTTCCAAACTTATTTCATGAGACCAATGTCAACCTGATATCAAAACCAGACAAAGACCTGCAAAAAAAAAATTAAAAGCCAATATCACTGATGAACATAGATACGAAAATCCTTAAAAAATTATAGCAAACTGAATTCAACAATACATTAAAAGGATCATACACCATGACTGAGTGCAATTTATCTCAGGCATGCAAGAATGGCTTAACATCCACAAATCACTCAATGTCATACACCACATTAACAAACTGAAGAATAAAATCAATATGATAATCTCAATAGACACAGAAAAACCTTTTGACAAAATTCAGCTTTTATTTATGATAAAAACTCTCAACAAACAAGTTATAGAGGAAACACACCTCAATATAATAAACGCCATATATGAAAAACCCACAGCCAGCATCATTCTCAACTGTGAAAAGCAAAAAGCTTTTTCTCTAAAATCAGGAAAAGACAAGGATGCCCACTCTCACCACTTTTATTCAACATAGTCTTCGAAGACCTAGCCACAGCAATCAGAGCAGAAAAACAGTTGAAAGGAATCCAAATTGGAAAGGAAGAAGTAAAGCTGTCACTGTTTGCAGATGACATGATACTATACATAGAAAATCCTAAAGAATTCACGAGAAAACTATTAGAACTAATAAGTACATTCAAAGATACAAATTTAATATAGAAAAATCTGTGGTCTTTCTATACACTAAAAACAGATTATCAGAAGGAGATATTAAGAAAGCAAGCCATTACAATCGAATCTAAAAGAATAAAATATCCTAGACTAACTCTAAGGAGGCAAAAGACCTATACTTAGAAAACTATACAATATTGATGAAAGAAATTGAAGACAACACAAACCAATGGAATGATATGGCATGGATTGGAAGATTTAATATTGTTAAAATAACCATACTATCCAAGGTTCTGCAATCCCTATCAAAATACCAATGCATTTTTCACCGAACTAGAATAAATAATTCTAAAATTTGTATGTAAACACAAATGACCCAGAATAGCCAAAACAATCTTGAGAAAGGACAAAGCTGGGAGTGTCACATTCCCTGATTTCAAGCTAACCTACAAAGCTACAGTCATCAAAATGGTGTGATACTTTCACAAAAACAGACACATAGATCAATGGAACAAAGACCTCATAAATGAATCCACACGTACATGGTCAATGAATATACAACAAAAGAGGAAAGAATATACATGAAAAGACAGTCTATTTAATAAATGATGTTGGGAAAACTGGACTTTCTCACAGCATGTACAAAACTAAACTCAAAATGGATTAAATACTTAAATGTAGGATCTGAAACCATAAAACTCCTAAGAGAAAACGTAAGCAGTAGGCTCTTTGACATCAGTCATAGCAATATTTGGAGGATTATGTCTCCTCAGGCAAGTGAAACAAAAGCAAAATTAAAGGGAACTACATCAAACTAAAAGACTTCGTGTGTGTGTGTGTGTGTGTGTGTGTGTGTTGTTTTGCTTTGTTTTGTTGCTGTGCCACAAGGCTTGTGGGATATTAGTTCCCCCAACCAGGGATTGAACCCTGGCCATGGCAGTGAAAGTGCTGAGTCCTGACCACTGGACCTCCAGGGGGTTCCCACAAACTAAAAGACTTTTGCACACAATGGAAACTATCAACAAAATGAAAAGCCCCCCTTCTGAATAGGAGAACAAATTTAAAAACACTATATCTGCTAAAGGGTTAATATCAAAAATATACAAAGGACTGATATAACTCAACATCAAAAACCAAACAACCCCATAAAAAATGGGCAGAGGACCTGAATAGACATTTTTCCAAAGAAGACATACACATAGCAAATAGACAAATGAATAGATGCTCTACATCACTAAGTATTAGGGAAATACAAATCAAAACTACGATGAGATATCATCTCACATCTTTCAGAATAGTTATTATCAAAAAGACAACATATAACAATGGTTGGAAAGGATGTGGAGAAAGGGAAACCCTAGTGCATTGTTTTTTTTTTAAATTTTATTTATTTATTTGTTTATTTTAACATCTTTATTGGAGTATAATTGCTTTACAATGGTGTGTTAGTTTCTGCTTTATAACAAAGTAAATCAGCTATACATATACATATGTTCCCATATCTCTTCCCTCTTGCGTCTCCCTCCCTCCCACCCTCCATATCCCACCCCTCTAGGTGGTCACAAAGCACCGAGCTGATCTCCCTGTGCTATGCAGCTGCTTCCCACTAGCTAGCTATTTTACGTTTGGTAGTGTATATATATGTCCATGCCACTCTCTCACTTTGTCACATCTTACCCTTCCCCCTCCCCATATCCTCAAGTCCATTCTCTAGTAGGTCTGTGTCTTTATTCCCATCTTGCCACTAGGTTCTTCATGACCAATTTTTTTTCTTAGATTCCATATATATGTGTTAGCATACGGTATTTGTTTTTCTCTATCTGACTTACTTCACTCTGTATGACAGACTCTAGGTCCATCCACCTCACTACAACTAACTCAAGTTCGTTTCTTTTTCTGGCTGAGTAATATTCCATTGTATATATGTGCCACATCTTCTTTATCCATTCATCTGTCGATGGACACTTAGGTTGTTTCCATGCCCTGGCTATTGTAAATAGAGCTGCAATGAACATTTTGGTACATGACTCTTTTTGAATTATGGTTTTCTCAGGGTATATGCCCAGTAGTGGGATTGCTGGGTCATATGGTAGTTCTATTTTTAGTTTTTTAAGGAACCTCCATACTGCTCTCCATAGTGGCTGTATCAATTTACATTCCCACCAACAGTGCAAGAGGGTTCCCTTTTCTCCACACCCTCTCCAGCATTTATTGTTTCTAGATTTTTTGATGATGGCCATTCTGACTGGTGTGAGATGATATCTCATTGTAGTTTTGATTTGCATTTCTCTAATGATTAATGATGTTGAGCAATCTTTCATGTGTCTGTTGGCAATCTGTATATCTTCTTTGGAGAAATGTGTATTTAGGTCTTCTGCCCATTTTTGGATTGGGTTGTTTTTTTTTTTGTTATTGAGCTGCATGAGCTGCCTGTAAATCTTGGAGATTAATCCTTTGTCAGTTGCTTCATTTGCAAATATTTTCTCCCATTCTAAGGGTTGTCTTTTCATCTTCTTTATGGTTTCCTTTGCTGTGCAAAAGCTTTTAAGTTTCATTAGGTCCCATTTGTTTATTTGTGTTTTTATTTCCATTCCTCTAGGAGGTGGGTCAAAAAGGATCTTACTGTGATTTATGTCATAGAGTGTTCTGCCTATGTTTTCCTCTAAGAGTTTGATAGTGTCTGCCCTTACACTTAGGTCTTTAATCCATTTTGAGTTTATTTTTGTGCATGGTGTTAGGGAGTGTTCTAATTTCATACTTTTACATGTACCTGTCCAGTTTTCCCAGCACCACTTATTGAAGAGGCTGTCTTTTCTCCACTGTATATTCTTGCCTCCTTTATCAAAGATAAGGTGACCATATGTGCATGGGTTTACCTCTGGGCTTTCTTTCTATCCTGTTCCATTGATCTATATTTTTTTGTTTTTGTGCCAGTACCATAGTGTCTTGATTACTGTAGCTTTGTAGTATAGTCTGAAGTCAGGGAGCCTGATTCCTCCAGGTCCGTTTTTCTTTCTCAAGATTGCTTTGGCTATTCGGAGTCTTTTGTGTTTCCATGCAAATTGTGAAATTTTTTGTTCTAGTTCTATGAAAAATGCCAGTGGTAGTTTGGTAGGGATTGCACTGAATCTGTAGATTGCTTTGGGTAGTAGAGTCATTTTCACAATGTTGATTCTTCCAATCCAAGAACATGGTATATCTCTCCATCTATTTGTATCATCTTTAATTTCTTTCATCAGTGTCTTATAATTTTCTGCATACAGGTCTTTTGTCTCCTTAGGTAGGTTTATTCCTAGATATTTTATTCTTTTTGTTGCAATGGTAAACGGGAGTGTTTTCTTAATTTCACTTTCAGATTTTTTGTCATTAGTGTATAGAAATGCAAGAGATTTCTGTGCATTAATTTTGTATCCTGCTACTTTACCAAATTCATTGATTAGCTCTAGTAGTTTTCTGGTAGCATCCTTATGATTCTCTATGTATAGTATCATGTCATCTGCAAACAGTGACAGCTTTACTTCTTCTTTTCTGATTTGGATTTCTTTTATTTCTTTTTCTTCTCTGATTGCTGTGGCTAACACTTCCAAAACTATGTTGAATAATAGTGGTGAGAGTGAGCAACCTTGTCTTGTTCCTGATCTTAGTGGAAATGGTTTCAATTTTTCACCATTGAGGACAATGTTGGCTGTGGGTTTGTCATATATGGCCTTTATTATGTTGAGGAAAGTTCCCTCTATGCCTACTTTCTGCAGGGTTTTTATCATAAATGGGTGTTGAATTTTGACAAAAGCTTTCTCTGCATCGATTGAGATGATCATATGGTTTTTCTCCTTCAGTTTGTTAATATGGTGTATCATGTTGATTTATTTGCATATATTGAAGAATCCTTGCATTCCTGGAATAAACCCCACTTGATCATGGTTTATGATCCTTTTAATGTGCTGTTGGATTCTGTTTGCTAGTATTTTGTTGAGGATTTTGGCATCTATGTTCATCAGTGATATTCGCCTGTAGTTTTCTTTCTTTGTGACATCTTTGTCTGGTTTTGGTATCAGGGTGATGGTGGCCTCGTAGAATGAGTTTGGG
Source organism: Balaenoptera musculus (assembly GCF_009873245.2). Classification (NCBI taxonomy): domain Eukaryota; kingdom Metazoa; phylum Chordata; class Mammalia; order Artiodactyla; family Balaenopteridae; genus Balaenoptera; species Balaenoptera musculus. The sequence continues at coordinate 124,836,958 of NC_045789.1, read as the reverse complement.
AGTGCTCCTCCCTCTGCTATATTTTGGAAGACTTTGAGAAGGATAGTTGTTAGCTCTTTTCTAAATGTTTGATAAATTCACCTGTGAATCCATCTGGTTGTGGACTTTTGTTTGTTGGAAGATTTTTAATCACAGTTTCAATTTCAGTGCTTGTGATTGGTCTGTTCATATTTTCTATTTCTTCCTGGTTCAGTCTCGGCAGGTTGTGCATTTCTAAGAATTTGTCCATTTCTTCCAGGTTGTCCATTTTATTGGCATAGAGTTGCTTGTAGTAATCTCTCATGATCGTTTGTATTTCTGCAGTGTCAGTTGTTACTTCTCCTTTTTCATTTCTAATTCTATTGATTTTAGTCTTCTCCCTTTCTTTCTTGATGAGTCTGGCTAATGGTTTATCAATTTTGTTTATCTTCTCAAAGAACCAGCTTTTAGTTTTATTGATCTTTGTTATCGTTCCCTTCATTTCTTTTTCATTTATTTATGATCAGATCTTTATGGTTTCTTTGCTTCTGCTAACTTCGGGGTTTTTTTGTTCTTCTTTCTCTAATTGCTTTAGGTGCAAGGTTAGGTTGTTTATTTGAGATGTTTCCTGTTTCTTAAGGTAGGATTGTATTACTATAAACTTCCCTCTTAGAACTGCTTTTGCTGCATCGCACAGGTTTTGGGTCGTCGTGTTTTCATTGTCATTTGTTTCTAGGTATTCTTTGATTTCCTCTTTGATTTCTTCAGTGATCTCTTGATTATTCAGTAGTGTATTGTGTAGCCTCCATGTGTTTGTATTTTTTACAGATCTTTTCCTGTAATTGATATCTAGTCTCATAGCATTGTGGTTGGAAAAGATACTTGATATGATTTCAATTTTCTTAAATTTACCAAGGCTTGATTTGTGACCCAAGATATGATCTATCCTGGAGAATGTTCCATGAGCACTTGAGAAAAATGTGTATTCTGTTGTTTTTGGATGGAATGTCCTATAAATATCAATTAAGTTCATCTTGTTTAATGCATCATTTAAAGCTTGTGTTTCCTTATTTATTTTCATTTTGGATGATCTGTCCATTGGTGAAAGTGGGGTGTTAAAGTCCCCTACTATGATTGTGTTATTGTCGATTTCTCCTTTTATGGCTGTTAGTATTAGCATTTTGTATTGAGGTGCTCCTATGTTGGGTGCATAAATATTTACAATTGTTATATCTTCTTCTTGGATCAATCCTTTGATCATTATGTAGTGTCCTTCTTTGTCTCTTGTAACAGTCTTTATTTTAAAGTCTATTTTGTCTGATATGAGAAATGCTACTCCAGCTTTGATTTCCATTTGCATGGAATATCTTTTTCCATTCCCTCACTTTCAGTCTGTATGTGTCCCTAGGTCTGAAGTGGGTCTCTTGTAGACAGCATATATACAGGTCTTGTTTTTGTATCCATTCAGCCAGTCTGTGTCTTTTGGTGGGAGCATTTAATCCATTTAAATTTAAGGTAATTATTGGTATGTATGTTCCTATTACCATTTTCTTAATTGTTTGGGGTTTGTTATTGTAAGTCTATTCCTTCTCTTGTGTTTCTTGCCTAGAGAAGTTCCTTTAGCCTTTGTTGTAAAGCTGGTTTTGTGGTGCTGAACTGTCTCAGCTTTTGCTTGTCTGTAAAGGTTTTAATTTCTCCATCAAATCTGAATGAGATCCTTGCTGGGTAGAGTAATCTTGGTTGTAGGTTTTTCTCCTTCATCACCTTAATTATGTCCTGCCACTCCCTTCTGGCTTGCAGAGTTTCTGCTGAAAGATCAGCTGTTAACCTTATGGGGATTACCTTGTGTGTTATTTGTTGTTTTTCCCTTGCTGCTTTTAATATGGTTTCTTTGTATTTAATTTTTTATAGTTTGATTAATATGTGTCTTGGCGTGTTTCTCCTTGGATTTATCCTGTATGGGACTCTCTGTGCTTCTTGGACTTGATTAACTATTTCCTTTCCCATATTAGGGAAGTTTTCAACTATAATCTGTTCAAATATTTTCTCAGTCCCTTTCTTTTTCTCTTCTTCTTCTGGGACCCTTATAATTCAAATGTTGGTGCATTTAATGTTGTCCCAGAGGTCTCTGAGACTGTCCTCAGTTCTTTTCATTCTTTTTTCTTTATTCTGCTCTGCAGTAGTTATTTCCACTATTTTATCTTCCAGGTCACTTATCCATTCTTCTGCCTCAGTTATTCTGCTATTTTTAATTTCATTTGTTGTGTTGTTCATCATTGCTTGATTCCTCTTTAGTTCTTCTACGTCCTTGTTAAATGTTTCTTGCATTTTCTCTATTCTATTTCCAAGATTTTGGATCATCTTTACTGTCATTATTCTGAATTCTTTTTCGGGTAGACTGCGTATTTCCTCTTCATTTGTTTGGTCTGGTGGGTTTGTACCTTGCTCGTTCATCTGCTGTGTGTTTTTCTGTCTTCTCATTTTGCTTAACTTATTGTGTTTGGGGTCTCCTTTTTGCAGGCTTCAGGTTCATAGTTCCCATTGTTTTTGGTGTTTGTCCCCAGTGGCTAAGGTTGGCTCAGTGGGTTGTGTAGGCTTCCTGGTGTAGGGGACTTGTGCCTGCGTTCTGGTGGATGAGGCTGGATGTTGTCTTTCTGGTGGGCAGGTCCACGTCTGGTGGTGTATTTTGGGGTGTCTGTGGCCTTATTATGATTTTAGGCAGCCTCTCTGCTAATGGATGGGGCTGTGTTCCTGTCTTGCTAGTTGTTTGGCATAGGGTATCCAGCACTGTAGCTTGCTGCTCGTTGAGTGAAGCTGGGTCTTGGTGTTGAGATGGAGATCTCTGGGAGATTTTTGCCATTTGATATTACGTGGAGCTGGGAGGTCTCTTGTGGACCAGTGTCCTGAAGTTGGCTCTCCCACCTCAGAGGCACAGCACTGACTCCTGGCTGGAGCACCAACAGCCTTTCATCCACACGGCTCAGAATAAAAGGGAGAAAAACTAGAAAGAAAGAAAGAAAGAGTATCAAATCAAATCAAATAAAGTAAGATAAAATAAAATAAAGCTATTAAAATAAAAAATTATTATTATTAAAAAATTTTTTTTAATTAAAAAGAAGAAAAAAATATAAAAAGAACGGACAGACAGAATCCTAGGACAAATGGTGAAAGCAAAGGTATACAGACAAAATCTCACCCAGAAGCATACACATATACACTCACAAAAAAAGGAAAAGGGGAAAAAATAATATATCTTGCTCCCAAAGTCCACCTCCTCAATTTGGGATGATTCCTTGTCTATTCAGGTATTCCACAGATGCAGGTACATCAAGTTGATTGTGGAGATTTAATCCGCTGCTTCTGAGGCTGCTGGGAGAGATTTCCCTTTGTCTTCTTTGTTCGCACAGCTCCCGGGGTTCAGCTTTGGATTTGGCCCCGCCTCTGCATGTAGGTCGCCTGAGGGCGTCTGTTCCCCGCCCAGCCAGGACGGGGTTAAAGGAGCAGTTGCTTTGGGGGCTCTGGCTCACTCAGGCCGTGGGGAGGGAGGGGTACGGATGCAGGGCGAGCCTGCGGCGGCAGAGGCCGGCATGACGTTGCACCAGCCGCAGGCCTGCCGTGCGTTCTCCCGGGGAAGTTGTCCCTGGGTCACGGGACCCTGGCAGTGGCGGGCTGCACAGGCTCCCGGGAGGGAATGTGTGGAGAGTGATCTGTGCTTGCACACAGGCTTCTTGGTGGCGGCAGCAGCAGCCTTAGCGTCCCATGCCCGTCTCTGGGGTCTGCCCTGATAGCCGCGGCTCGCGCCCGTCTCTGGAGCTCGTTTAGGCGGCGCTCTTAATCCCCTCTCCTCGTGCACCAGGAAACAAAGCGGCAAGAAAAAGGCTCTTGCCTCTTCGGCAGCTCCAGACCTTTTCCCGGACTCCCTCCCGGCTAGCCATGGCGCACTAGCCCCCTTCAGGCTGTGTTCACGCCGCCAGCCCCAGTCCTCTCTCTGCCATCCGACCGAAGCCCGAGCCTCAGCTCCCAGCCCCGCCCGCCCCGGCGGGTGAGCAGACAAGCCTCTCGGGCTGGTGAGTGCTGCTTGGCGCCAAGCCTCCGTGCGGGAATCTCTCCGCTTTGCCCTCCGCACCCCTGTTGCTGCGCTCTACTCCGTGGCTCTGAAGCTGCCCCATCCACCACCCGCAGTCTCCGCCCACGAAGGGGCTTCCTAGTGTGTGGAAACCTTTCCTCCTTCACGGCTCCCTCCCACTGGTGCAGGTCCCGTCCCTATTCTTTTGTCTCTATTTTTTCTCTTTTCTTTTCCCTACACAGGTACGTGGGGAGTTTCTTGCCTTTTGGGAGGTCTGAGGTCTTCTGCCAGTGTTCAGTAGGTGTTCTGTAGGAGCAGTTCCACGTGTAGATGTATTTCTGTTGTATTTGTGGGGAGGAAGGTGATCTCCGTGCCTGACTCTTCCACCATCTTCTCCTGGTTCTCGATTAATTTTAATTTTAATTTAAACATTTATTTATTTAACCCTACTTCCATTTCCTGGTGTGAAAACTGAGCCTTAGAGAGTGTTACTTGCTAAGTCCCACATTTCTGTAAGCGGCAGAGGTGGAATCCACACCCAGGAAAGCTGACCCCATGTCTCCTGACTTTTCTTCACCACCGGTAACTGATCTCTTCCCTAGTGCATTGTTGATGGGAATGTAAATTGGTGCTGTCACTTGGAAAACAGTATGGAGGAGCCTCAAAAAAAAAAAAAAACCCACAGAAAACATAGAATTACCAAAAGATCCAGAAATTCCACTTCTAGGTATTTTTCCAAAACAAGAACACTAATTTGAAAAGATGTATGCACACTTTATGTTTATTGCAGCATTATTCACAATAGTCAAGATTTGGAAGCAAAGTTAGTGCCCATCAATAGATGAATAGATAAAGAAGAGGTGTTATATATGTACAATGTAACATTTCTCTGCCATAAAAAATGAAATCTTGCCATTTGAGACAATGTGGATGAAACTAGAGGGTATTATGCTAAATGAAGTAAGTCAGACAGAGAAAGACAAGTATCACATGATTTCACTTATGTGTGGAATCTAAACAATGAAACAAATAAATAAACACAACACAACAGAAACAGTCATAGACACAGAGGACAAGCAGGTGGTTGCCAGAGGGAGAAGTGGGAGGATGAGTAAAATAGGTCAGGAAAATGTATGTACAAACTTCCAGTTACAAGATAAATGAGTCACAGGAATGAAATATACAGCATGGGGAATCTAGTCAATAATAATGTAATATTTCCTATGATGACAGATGGTAACTAGATTCATTGGGATAACGATTTTGTAATATATATAAATACTGAATCACAATGTTGTGCCTCAGAAAGTAACATAGTGAACATAGTGTTGTAGGTCAATTGTAGAAAGAAAGAGTGAAGGAAGGAGGGAGGGAGGGAGGAAAGGAGGGAAGAAGGAAGGAAGGGAAGGAAAGAAGGAAGGGGAAAGGAAAGGAAAGGAAAAAATTTAAAAAGTAGGAAGGAAAGGGAAGAAAGGAGGGAGGGAAGGAGAGAGCGGGAGAGGGAGAGAAAAAGAAAGAAGAAAAGGAAGGAAGGAAGAAAAGAAGGCAGGGAGGAAGGAAGGAAGAAAACAAACATCTGGGGAGGCAGAAAACTAATAGGTCCTATGGAAAAGCGCTATGGTTCAACTTTGGACATAAATAAGACGGTAAAATACACCTTAAATGTTTTCACTTAAAATATGGCAATTTAAAAATTTTCAATATCCAAAACAGAGCACAACTTAACTACCCAGGTGGGGGAGTAGAGTGGATGTGATTATCAGTCCCCAATCCAGTAACTTCCTGCAGTTTCACTAGTGACTTGGAGAACCGAGTGAATACCAGCACAGCCAATCATCATCCAGTCAATAAGCAGTGATAGAACTGAAGAAAAGGCTGTTTATACATACACCCACACGTACCCACCCACTCATACACATAACCTCCATCAGCCCCTATCTCCTAGTCAGCTCTGCCATTGGCCATTTTCAATTAGGGCAATCTTAAAATTAGAAGTTCCCCTAATTCTCTAAATCATATTACTCTGGACTGATATACTATTTAGCTTTTGGCTTATTTCACTGTCAAGCCATGATCCTACTTATCAGGCTGGATCATCCTGCTCATATATCTGTATTAGTAACTTTCATTTCAATAGTAACACACAGAAATGCACCCTTATATAAAATATATGAAGAACAATAGCAGGACTAATCTTGGCACAAAGCTCAGGAATTAATCCCAAAACCTCCAGTGAAAGCTTCAGTTTGCTCACCTAATTGTATCTACTTCTTTGGTTTTCTTTGTGAGATAAAGAGTAATAATATGAAGAACAAAGAACAATGCTTGATACATAGGAAAGACCATAGACAGCTGCATTCACTCTTAAGTCCTACAAAATGAAAATGTTGTCAATATAAATACTATAAAAAGAGATTAATGGAATTATAATGTAGAGTTTTAAGTGCTTAACAGTATATCTATGGCAATTGTATGAAATTTCCTTTAATACTTTAAACAATTTGGAAGCCAGGGAGGGATTTTTTTTTTTTTTTGGTGGGGGGCTAGGAAGGGCAAATGATAGAGTAAATGAACTTTTTGTAGAATGGACTCTTAAGTTACTTCTTACACCACATGCAACTAAAATTAAATAAAATATAAGGGCATAATTTAAGTTTGTCAGTCTTCTTCCCTTTTCCTTATTTAGTACCATGTTTGAAAGACATCACATGAGGAGCTACATTGTTTTGAGTTATTAAAAACATAGTTCCACTTTCCTGAGGACATTCTGTCCTGTACATATTGACATTCTTAAAGTGCTATAGGTCAAAAGTATAATTTCTAAGTACTTATTTTGGCTACACACACACACACACACACACACACACACACACACACACACACACGAAAGCCACAAGAACCATTACCGCAACATTGTTCATAGAAAAAAGAAAAATAAATGAATATCTAAAAAGAAGAGCTTAGTTAAATAAATTATGGCAGTTTTCATACAACATGATATTGTCAATAAAGGAGACTTATGGCTAAAGGAAAATGTTCACAGAGCAATGTTTTAAAAAAGTAGATTACTCTGCATATGTGTGTATGTGTGCCTGTAGAAAGGGGGGGGGAGATAGAGAGTGGAGAAAGGACTTATCTCAGTGACAGAAGTGATTTTTATTCTCATTGCTTTCTTATTTGTATTTTTTAAATGTTTATGATTATTATTTATTACACTTCCCTAAACAATTTTAAAATATATTGTTCTGACTATATGTTATAAATTTAGTATAAATTATAGTCATTTAGTATAAATTATAGTAATATTATCATTAAAATTAGTTGACTTTGAAGAATCAACACCAGCATAAGCTACTGTACCTATATAGCAAACTACTCTTTGTAAAAGAAGAACCAAAGGCTGTGTGTTTTAGGAAGAAGCAGTCTTGGACATTCTGTCACATTGGGCAATTTAAAATAAAGAGAATACTTAGGAGCTATTTTGATGAAGATTTCTCAATTCCCAGTACTGATAATAAAGGCAACCAGTAGCCAATTTTCTTTAGATTATCTGATTTCTCTTTGTTGCAGCCTCACATGATATAACTATGCAATAGAGCTGTTTTCACCAAAGAACAGACCAATTAAAATACTTATTTACAGAAGTACTGTGATTCTATTAAAAGGCAAAAGAAGTTCAACTTAATGTACTCTGTAATGTACTATTTTATTATGTATTTTCTTTACAATTAGCCTTTGTTTTTTAGAGTTAAATTAATTTTTGTTGAATGAAATGACTTCAGGAAAGTCCTTTTATAATGGTTTTCAAATGCCATTTATCCTGGTTTGTCATGTTGTGTGCATTTGTAAGTATGAATGTACTCTTTCTACGCATTGGCAAAAGAATAGAAGCAGAAAATAATGACATTAGTTACTAGTACAAGCAAAATTATTAGATTAGAAGTGTCTATAAAATCTTTGTCAGGCCTGCCTGGGTACAATTTTTTTTTAATTTGCAGTGGTTTGTATACATGTTGCCAATAATATTTTGCAACTGGATGACACATGATTTTACTTGAACAGTGAAGGACAAAATCACAATTGCAGAAGACATTTTTATAATCTGTTTTTTCAGAGATCACCCCTAAACCTTGTAATGAGAGTGAAATACAATTGCTAAACTCTTGTTGGTTAATGTAAAGATATAACTTTTCTGAACTGTACTTTACCTTCTTCATAGGATTGTAAAGATATTCTAATCAACTTTATACCTTGCATGATATAGTAAACCTTTCCAATATGTATGTTAATATATGTTGGGTTTGGATTGAAATATTGACCAGATTTCACATTTGAAAATAAACTCATCTCTCATTAGAAAGTTAAAAAAATTAGTATATATTAAAAACTAGGATGAGATACTTATTTGGCATCATGCATTCCATATATGTATGGTGACCACAGGTTGAGCTTGCAATTACATATTCCAGTGTTTAATGAGCACCTGTTATATAAATTAGCTTTAAGTCTGAATGCCTGCTTTCACACACTACTAAAAAAGGGGAGGGTATTATATGGAAAAAGTATATTTAAAATTTAAATGAGGTCTTGCGATTTTAGTTGTTTTCTTAATCGTACCTCTGATCTCATTGTAGCCACTAAGTGGGTCTCAAAACTATCTTCCATTCTTCACATCTCATAATTTAGATTTTATACCAATCAAGACTCAGTTATTTCTTAAAACAGCTATTAATTTTTCAAAAATTGAAGATGTATGATAATTATTAGCTATCCAGAATGACTAGTTATCTGCTACCTATAGTAATTGGAAAGTTGGTGCTTTAAAACCCTAAGCAGTTCAAACAATATAGTCCAAATTAGACCTTGGTAGTGATAAATCATTGCTGATTTTAAGTAGTATTGAATCTGCTTAGATTTGCATTTTTGGATAACTTTTCTGTACTATAGATTGAAAGAGAGAGCAACACCAGGAGCAGGGAGAATGAGGTTAGAAAATAATTATAACATACATAATAAATGACTGAAGTCTGAGATAGGGCAATGACATTAGAAATAGAGAAAAAGGGTTGAGTTGAAAGATGTCTCCGGTTCCATTGAGTTTATAGTGTTTACACATGTATATACTCTAAAGGAAATAAAGTTTCAATATTTTTGCAACATCATATATAATATCTAACATATTCTTAGAAATTTTATCTATATGGTTGTATCAGTCAACATCCCAGCAGGAAGTAGATGACACTCATTCAAATTATGTAATTCGAGGGCAGATTGATAAATGTATATTATAGAGTTGGTGAATGTATCTGAAGGAGAAGCACATGATATCCTGCACAACATATCATCTTTGATTTTGTAAAAAAGATGCAGTTTATAGTACCTATAGATGAGTTATGTATTATACAAAACAACCAGCTACCCATAAGATATGTCAATTTTTAATAACTTATTTTTCATTTGCATGCTACCTTTGTGCTAAATTTTACAGTATGAGTTATAGTTTCATAAGTATTATTGAAATAAACAAAAATTGTAGGCAAAATAGTCATCTGTATTTAGTGGAAGCATTTAGAAAGTAAATTTTTGAAAATCTTATTCTTCCTCATCTTCTTAAGAGAAGACTGCATCTCTGTTTTAAGTGTCATTGAATATACTCCTTTCCTTCCTTCCTTCCTTTAATCCTTCCATTTTCCATCCATTTATTTATTTAACAAATATTTATTGAAGGCTTACTCTATATTAGGTCATGTGCTTGTTGCTGGGGATACAGATATGATTAGGAAACTATTGTTCTCAAAGAGCTCATATTATATTAGAGCAGATATAAACATATATACAAATAATTGCAATGAAGTGTGATATATATACTAAATACTGGCCATATTTTCAAGCTAAATGGTGGCAGAAAGTGAGACAAATATTCCCTGGTTCTTATAGTATCAGGATTGGCTTCCTGGAAAGCATGTGAATAGGTTTTTGAAGGTTGCACATATCAATCGCAGAAAGGTAATCTAGATCAGGGTTTCTACAAAGTGGAACTATTGACATTTTGGACTGGGTAACTCATGTTGTGGGGTGACTGTCTTGTGCATCGTAAGATGTTAAGCAGCATTCCTATCCTCATCCACTAGGTATATATAGGGTGGGCCAAAGAGTGCCTTTGGTGTTTTTAAGAAAAAATAAAAGACACATTTCTAATTTTCACCAAGAACTTTATTGAACAATGTATTCAACCTTTTGTTCCACAACCTTCTGCCATTTTTCAGGCAACTTCATAATTCCATCTTCCCAAAACTTTTTATCTTTTCAATCAAAGAACTGTTCCAGGTACCTTTTACAGTCTTCCAGGGAATTGAAATTTTTCCCATTAAGAGAATTTTGTAAAGACCGAAATAAATGGAAATCCAAAGGTGCAATGTCTGGTGAATACGGCGGATGAATCAGAACTTCCCAGCCAAGCTGTAACAGTTTTTGCCTGGTCATCAAAGAAACATGCGGTCTTGCGTTATCCTGATGGAAGATTATGCGTTTTCTGTTGACTAATTCCGGACACTATTCATCGAGTACTGCTTTCAGTTGGTCTAATTGGGAGCAGTACTTGTTGGAATTAATTGTTTGGTTTTCCAGAGGAGCTCATAATAGAGGACTCCTTTCCAATCCCACCATATACACAATATCACCTTCTTTGGATGAAGACCGGCCTTTGGTGTGGTTGGTGGTGGTTCGTTTCACTTGCCCCACGATCTCTTCTGTTCCACATTATTGTACAGTATCCACTTTTCATTGCCCATCACAATTTGTTTTAAAAATGGAACATTTTCATTATGTTTCAGTAGAGAATTGCTTGAGGAAATATGGGCAAGCAGTTTTTTTTTTGCTTAACCTATGAGGAACCCAAACATCAAAGCGTTTCATTTAACCAAGCTGTTGCAAATGATTTTCAACTTGATTTGGATATTTTGAGTATGTCAGCTATCTCCCTCGTGGTATAACGTTGACCGTTCTCAATTATTTTTTCTATTTGATCCCTATCAACTTCAACTTGTCTACCCAACTGTGGAGCATCGTCCAGCGAGAAATCTCCAGCATGAAACTTCACAAACCACTTTTGACACATTTGATCAGTCACAGCACGTTCTCCATACACTGCACAAATCTTTTTGTGCGTTTCAGTTGCATTTTTACCTTTCTTGAAATAATAAAGCATAATATGCTGAAAATGTTGATTTTTTTCCTTCCATCTTCACTATTAAAATGGCTACACAAAAATTCACTAATTTTGATGTCTTCTTTTAAATGCATGCTGATCTGACAGCCAGCACATACAATCTAACAAAATTGTTTCGAATAAAGTTAAAGACAACTAAGAGCTACTAGAGCCATTTGACGGAAAAAAACAAGTGAACATTTTGGCCCACCCAATATTTATATAGCACCTCTGCCCCCAGTCCTAACAACCAAAAATGTCTCCACACACTGCCCAATTTCTCATTGAGAGAAAAACCTTAGATTTTTAAAGTGGTAAAAGTAGAAATTAGAAAAATATTATGTATCTATAGTATTTTTATATTTACCCATATATTTACCATTTCTAATGTTTTTCATTTTTTTTATGAATTCATGTTTTCATTTGCCAAGACTTTCTTACAGTCCAAAGGATTTCCTTTAGTGTTCCTTTTAAGTCAGGTCTGCTAGCAACATATAATTTTTATTTACCTTGGAATATCTCTATTTCACCTTAAGTTTTGAAGAATAGTTTTGCTGGATATTGAATTCTTGGTTGATAATTTATTTCCTTCAGCAGTTTAAATAATGTCATCTCACTTATACAGTGATGTATGTCAATTATACCACAGTAAAACTGGACAAAAAAAAGAAAATCATGAAAACAAATTATGGGGATTGATTTGCATTCGTATCCATAACATGTTTTATCCCTGCAGATTCAGAAACTGTTTTGGAATTACCATATATAGACTAAGCTATTTGTCAAATAATTATTTTATATTGAAGGTAATTTTTACCTATCATATTGATCCTACAAAAACACTCAAATAAAATTTTGAAATGTGTACCTAAAAAAAAAATGTAGCTGCAAATAAGATTTGGAGAAATACCGTATATACAATAATATGTATAAAATGACATATATACACTAATATGTATAAAATAGATAACTAATAAGAGACTGCTGTATAAAAAAATAAAATAAAATTCAAAAAAATTTTCAAAATAAACCTACATTAACACATCAAAAAAAAAATTTTGGAGAAATGTGCATCATGCTAACATGCAGTGGCATTGTTGGTGAAAATGACCTTGCAGTGTGTGAGAACGATAAATGGCCTTACTAGTCAGAGGTTACAGTGGTGGTAGTGGTATATGTATTACTTAGTTGAGGCTATGCGCGTGTGAAGTGGACACTGAGCGAGCCCATGCTAACCATATATTCCAACCAACCCTGAATATGAGAACACGTGCAAAAGAAACAGAAAGGGGTCCAGTGTAAAATAAAAGCCAGGGCAAATTGGTAAAAAATATTTAACTTTGAGTGTACTCTTCTACCCACACAGGCTTATTAGGAGGGTATGAAATATTTAAGGACTCAAGGAGTTTGAGGAAAACCTCTGTTAAACATCGACTGACTACTAAGCTAAACAGATAAAGAAGTGACTCCTGGGACTTCCCTGGTGTCCAGTGGCTAAGACTCTTCGCTCCCAATACAGGGGGCCCGGGTTCAATCCCTTGTCAGGGAACTAGACCCTACATGCATGCTGCAACTAAAAGATCCCGCATGTCCCAATTAAAGATCCTGCATGCCACAACTAAAGATCCTGCGTACTGCAACTAAGACCTGGCGCAGCCAAATAAATAAATACATATTAAAAAAAAGAAGTGACCCCAAGAAACCAAAGAAAAAGAGAAAATCTTGAAAGCAGAAAGAGAAAATAAACTCAATAGGTATAGTTGTACATTGATGCACTTAATGATTGGCTTCTCATCTGAAATAATGAGGACAAAATGAAGTAAGATGACATTTCTTTCTAGTGACTCTTTCTAAGCAAATAATTTTTATAAATTGTTCTAAGTATTGCTTAATCTTTTTTTTAAATTGTGGTAAAAAAAAAACCCACATAAAATGTACCATCTTAACCATTTCTAAGTATACATTTCAGTAGTGTTAAGTATATTTACATTGTTGTTCAGACAATCTCCAGAACGTTTTCATCTTGCAAAACTGAAGCTCTCTACCTATTAAACAACTCCCCATTTCCTTTTCCCCCCAAGCCCCTGACAACCACCATTATAGTTTCTGTTTCTATGAATTTAACTCCTCTAGATATCTAATATAAGTGCAGTCATACAGAGTTTGTTCATCTGTGATTGGTCTATTTAATATAGCATAATCTCCTTGAGATTCATAAATATTTTAGCATGTGACAGGACTTCCTTCCTTTTTAAAGCTGAATAATGTTCCATTGCATGTATGTACCACATTTTGTTTATCCATTCATCCATCAATGGCCATTTAGTTTGTTTCCATATCTTGGCTACTGTGAATAGTGCTACTGTGAAATGGGTGTGCAAATATCTCTTCAAGATCCTGCTTTCATTTCTTTTGGATATATACCCAGAAGTGGAATTGCTGCACCATATAGTAATTTTATTTTTCTGAGGAACCTTCATGCTGTTTTCCATAGGAGTAGCACCATTTTACATTAGGACCAACAGTGCACAAGGGTTCCAATTTCTCCAAATCCTCACCAGCACTTGCTATTTTCTGTTTTTTTGTTTTGTTTTGTTTGTTTTTTAATGGTAGCCATCCTGATGGATGTGAGGTGATATCTCATTGTCATTTTGATTTTCACTTCCCTCATGACTAGTGATGGTAAGCATCTTTCCATATGCTTCTTGGCCATTTGCATATCATCTTTGAAGAAATGTCTATTCAAGTATTTGCCCATTTTAAAATTGGGTCATATGTTTTTGTTGTTATTTTTAAATAGCTGTTTTGATTTCCTTCTGGGATTGTTTAAGCAGCAGAATGTGGGAGAAGTGTCTTGAGGATCATATATTAGCTAAATCTTCTTCCATTTCTATAAGCCTCATTATAGTGACTATTTTTTATATCATCGAATATCCATGAAAGAACATTAAAACTAAGTGGTTTAGACCAACTTTTATTCCTTAGAGTACTAATATCTTACACATAATGTGAGCAAACTTGAGTTATACTTTTTCAAATAAAAAAAAATGGAATAATAAAGTAGTAATTCTCTTAAAATTGACATAAATTCAAGGTCTTTTTTTCTCTGATATCTCTTTAAAATGCTTTAAAATCTTTTTTCTCTGATATCTCATTAAAATATCTCTTTAAAATATCTCTTAAAAAGCCATAAGAATAAATGTATAGTAATTGATACGTGTACATAATATCCCCAAATATAATAATCAGAAGTTGTTCATCATCTGTATTATTTAAGCAACATGTTGGCTTTGATTACAACCTATATAGTATGGCACATCATAGAGGACCTCTGCATCCCTCTAACTCAGCAGGCTGAGCTTAGGAGATCTGCACCAGGAGGCAACAGAAAACACTGCAAATAGCTCATCTTGGAATACAGCCATTATTTTTTTGGTCACAATTTTACTGCCTTCCAGTTATTCCAGGCTTGCATAACAACCTGTGCAAAATCCCATCAACATTTCCAGTCAACTCTGGGAATATCATATTCTTTGTTTTTCTTTCTTTTTTTTTTTTCAAGTGTATAGAACTACTACTCTGAGCCTAACTTTTTTAGGGTAATTTGAAAGCATAATTTTTGCTTTCAAAATGAATATATTTTCATCATATCAATTTACATAGAGAGAAAATTATGTTTTAACAAGTAGAGTCTTCCTATTTTTGCCCAAAGATGAAATTTGATTCTCACATATTATAATATAAAAATAATTAAACATACATGTTACATGTATATTTTACTGACATAAAAACTGAATGAAATACACATGAATTCAGAACCCATCAATTTTTATAACATTGAAGATATAATACACTGATTTCCAATGAGAAATGCTTCACAATTTAATGGAATTTATTATCACATTAAGATTGCTTTATGTTTAATTAATATTTATCATAAACACTTATATAGGGCTTATTATATGCAATCTACTTTCCTAAGTCATTTACATATTTTAAATCATTCAACACAATTTGAAGGAAGAAATATCAATATTCCATGAAGGCTGAGAAAGATGAATCTATTATTGAAAACATCTCAATATAAGCATATGAAAATCATGAGACTACTTAGTATTCTGAATAATTCAAATAGAGCTGAACAATTTTGATTCTGTATGATAAGTGTTTTCATATCACAAAATATATTCATTCAGAATTTTAGAAACTGTTCACCATTTCCAAATGCCAACATATGTGTTCAATCAATCTCAGAGGAAAATATGAAATTATGCACAAAACCATAATGATAGTACTTTCCTTAAAGTGCAATTAGCATGGACTCTTTATGTTTCATATCCTTGTTGGTGTAGGATCTGATACAAAAGAATTGACTTCAAAAATTCAGTTTAATTGAAACTTAGCTCTCATTCTTAACCAAGAATATAAACCATATTGAATATCATGGCTACACAAATATATGATTTTTTTAATGCCTGTGTGAAAGTAGAAGCTGGTACCTTGATGATAGCATGCTTCATCATCTTTAGATGATCAAAGAATATTAAAAGAAAATGTCATGTTTAATGATTCGCAAAAGGGTATTTTTATAACCTTTAGTGTCAGTGAATCAAATAGGCTGGTAATCCATGAATATCAGAAGAGAGACACAATTTGAATAATGTTCCAGGTGTCTAAAAGCAATCTCTACAGAATATGGTTGGGTCATTTGAAAGGAAGAGAATTAGATAACTTCTAGGGAACAAAAGAAGGGCTGATTAACAAGAATAATCAACTTGGGAAAGTTGATTCCTCCAAGTAACTCAGGGTAAAATTAGGCACAAAAGAAAAGGAGTATGTTGTGTTTTAGCGGTTGTGGTTGACTTTGTCACAACAGTGCAACAGACTAGAGAAGAGTTATCCCCCAAATCCTACTTTTCCAGAAAGAACCATAAACTCTTCTGGTAGTGCTCCCAATGTTTGGTTTGGGTGGAGAGTAAATATTACCAGACTTCCATTGTGAAATATTCAGATTTTCCAAGGAGTCTGCCAGACTGAGAAAGTAAGGGGAGTTGGACACATGATTTTTAGCCATACCAAAGAAAAGGCATTTAGAAAATTAGTTAAAAGTGACTCAAGTCAGCAGGTGATCATTTATCACACAGGATGTATTGATCTGGAATTGTACGTGACTTGAGAAATCTCAGTGTCATTCTAACAGACCCAGCCTGAGCTCTGCACTTGACTGAGGAAAGACTGAGGACCACTGTGTTAGAACACTGGTGGTGAAGATGATGAAACCTTCATTTACTTGCCAAATTCTATACTGTCCTTTATCCAATAAATTAAGAGGTCTTTGGGAATGGGAATATGTATATTGCTCTATTTGAGCATAGTGGGATACTAAAGAATTGCCTTAAAATATTTAAAGGTCTGTCATGTGGATGAGTGGTGGCACTGATTTCCTCTATTTTCTGAAGCCAGTTAGGAGAAGAGAATAAAGATAGGCAGATGAAACATACAGGGAGATAGACTTGGTTGCAATAAATCCATCTGTAACGTCCCCAACCATAGGAATGTTTAGCTTCTGAACTCATTTTTGAAGAATCTCATTGTTTCTTAAAGAAGCCAATTGTAGTGCTAAATTTTGGAGGGTGTTTTTCTTTAGTTCAAGTCCATTAGAAGTCTAAATAGTTTTGTGATCTTAACCCTAGAAGCCCTTAACAACTGCATTGTGGGAGAAAGGGAAGAGCCCGTGGATGGTAATGCAGCTCTTAGGACAAAGGATTTTGTTTCTTCTTTAGCTTCCATGTTATTAGAGTGATTTTCTCTAATCAGACAACCAAAGTCCTCTTGACTATGTTTACACGGTCCTTACCCTCTTGAGTTTAATCATTTTTGACTGGTCTTCAGCCAGAGTCAAATATACCTGCATTGAATGCCTCTCTGCACTGAAGCTAGAATGACCTTGACTGTGGTGCACTAGCCAAGATATTTCTCTTACACTGGACTTTCATTATGCCATTGGTAATATTTTATACTGTATTTTTTGTAGACTGTATAAGTTGGAGAGCACACAGATAGCCAAGGAATACATTCTAAATTTTCTTTAAGCTCCCAAACAATGGTAGGTCAGTTTTCAACTACATAAGTCTAGTCAAATTTTGTAGGAAAATATATAATTAAATTATATTTTTTGCTCCAAATAATTTGGATATTTTAAATATTCTAGTAGCTATGTATTTTCCAAATAATTTACTATACTGCTTAAATAAGAAAAAAAAAACATTAGTTTCCCTTTTCTCTAGTTATCAATGAAATGTGATTATTTAAGATAATTTAATATAAACAACATGTTATAAGAATGAAATAAAGATGAATAGAAGTGTATTCATGGTATTAATTCAGTAAGGCAATTATTGCTAGTATAATCTAATGTGACTTATTTATTAATTTGTATTCATCATCTATAAAGTTACAAGAAAAATGTCTATACACACTGAGATAATAAACATACTCCCTTCTACTTGAAAATCTAAGATTCAAAAGTTAAATAACTTTTTTCTATATTAAGGGAAAATTATAAAATATAAACATTGATAAAAACCACCCCAAATAACTCTGTCAGCATATTGGCATCATCCAAAATTCTCTTATTGTATTAGTGCGTGTGCATGTGTGTGTGTGTATGTGTGTACTGTTGTCTGTGTTTAAGGAGATGCCTGAAAGAAATGACCTTTAGATTCTAATAATGATGTTGTAAGCAGCATGCTTCAGATTGTTGAGGTAACAGATCATGGGATATTTTCCCTCAGAAATGTTGGTTGACGTTGAGGTTGGCAGATTATTTATTTAGGGCTTATAGGCATAGTATCAACCTTGTAAGCATTTGCATTCTGAGCCAAAGGCCATCAAATTAATTGCTCCATATTTTTGATGTTCAGGAAACGTTTCTATAGTTAGTAAGCGACAAAGTCAGGATTCCAATCCAGGCAGGCTGGCTCCAGGGGTCGTACTATTGACCATAATGCTGCACTGCCTCTCTAACTGCACTAAGGTAAACAGACTTGGAGGGATATTCTGAAAAAGTCCTATGGTCCTGGAAAACTGAAGAATAGCAAGAAAAATGGGCATCACAGGGGACTTCATGGATTACAGAAAAAATGGAGAATAAGTAATGGATGGATGAATAAAAATGTTTTTAAATTCAACTGTGGCGTTTTTCTGTTAGTAAATGAAAACAAGGTATTCTAAATTGTAATTTTAAAATTCAGAAAATTTAACAACACCTTAAGAATTTGTTCCTTTTTAAAAATATCCTCTAAATACTCCAAAACAAACATTTTGACCTGAGATTCAGAAGATAAGTAGAAAACAATGTCTTGATAATAAAAACTAATCTAGTCACAGTATTGCTATTTCCTTTGGAGTATTAAAAAGCCCATTTTTTCCATTTGGATTTGTCTATAGTTTAAAAAAATAAAAATTAAGTTAGATATGCTTTATTTGATACATTTTACTTGAATGCACCAAATAATAATGTAACAAAAAAGTTGTTAAATTGATTCAATTCATCTCATAAATCATTTTAACATAATATTAGTTAAGGAGGAACACATAAATACTAAGTATAGATCAAATCATGTTTTACTTTTAATCCTAGGTACCTTTGTGAGTCACATGTAGCGAGGTCATTTAGGAATCTCATATCCTAAAATATGAATCAAATGATTTAAATATGGGTATTTTTTATTTCATTTATTCATTATCAAGTGTTTGTTCACTCTCTAACACGCCAAACACTGTAAACACTAGGGATGCATGGGTTTTACAATCCAGAGTGGAAAGCCACACATAAAATATTTAAATATAAATGCAATTAATTGTTAGAAAGAAATATTGAGTTTTTACAAAGTGTAGACTGGAGGACCTAATGGAATCTGGGCAGAAACCTTGTCATAGAAAGAGGAAGAGCCGATGGACACATGGGAAGTGGTGGTGGCAGTAATATTCTGGAAGGGTGAGGCAAAGAGCACTCCATGTAGATGGAGAGGCATGTGAAAGTGCCCTACAGGTGAATGGAATTTGGAATTCTTGAGGGACTGAATAATTCTAGATACGATGCCAGAGAATGACACTAAGCAAATTTGGAAGGGCAGATAGGAGCAAATCACTTGGGAATTTGACACATATTTGGAAATATATAGGTTTTGTGTAAGAGTAGGTAGAGGGTTTTAAGCTGTTGAAATGGCATGACAAACATTCATTTTTAACATCATTCTAATGAGATAAGAGTCTATATAGGGAGAGTAATTAGAAGTTTCTTGGTGAAAAATGATAGTGGCCTAGACTTGACAGGTTTTAATAGAAGTGGTTTGATAACTGAGATATCTATAAGACATATGAAAGGTATTTAGGGCCTAGAGATTGTTGAATATGGGGAGTGGTGAAGAAGAACGATGTGTGATACACTGAGGCATTCAGGCTTGGTGTGAATACTGAAAAGATTGCTAGTAAACAGCCTATCACAGTTAATGGCACATAATAGTAAAGAAATAATGCAGGAAAAACCTTTTGGAGGGAATGGATATGTTTATGGCATAGGTGTGGTGATGGTTTCAGGAGTGTATACTTATCTTCAAACTCATGAAGTTATATATGTTAAATATGTACAGGTTTTTATGTCTGTATTACCTCAGTGAAGTGGTTAAAAATGTAATAAGCCAGAAACTAAAGATAATAAGAAATAAATAGGAGTCAAGGAAAAATCAGGTGGATACAGAGAGAGGCTAAAGATAAATGCACTTTGTGGTAACCACATAATAGACCTTTAGGAAAAGAGAAGAAAAATAAAATAATTACATGTACTGTCTTTTCCACTGTTTCTTCCCTGAGCTTTTGATCTATTCTTTAAAACTTGCTTTTTGGGGTTTCAGTATCTCCAGCTTTTTTCATTTACAGGAGACCAAAATATCCATAAAGCATAATAAGTATTAATTTTGCTATCATACAAATATGAAGTTTATATGCCTAAGTGTGAAGGAATAGGCTACTTAGCTGCTAGGTGAACATAGATGGTTACTCATCTATGCTGATATTTAATTCAAGTGCATATATAGTAAAATTTTGCACAAAATTATGTATTTTATTTGGACAGATATTTCATAAAAGACTTGTTTCAAATACTCAGATTTATTTCAATGACTCAATATATTGTAGAAATTTAAAATATGAAGCATTCACAGGTTTGTCTTTTCATCATACTTTATCAAATTTTATAAGGAAAGTTATAGATTTGGATGACATTTGTAAATTTTGGAATTAATTAAGAGAAAATTGACATTCTCCTGAAAATACATAAGATATTGGGTTTCCCAAGTTTCTTCCTGAAAACATTAGAATAGAGCACAATATAGCTGGAAGAAATTGCTCAGAATATTGCAGTGAATGTTAAAGCAAATATATATTTCATAGGGTATATCTTAAGTGTAATTATTTTTAAATGTTTTAAAAAGTTCTAGTGCCTGGTGGACTTAGATCACAGTAGTCATGAATGGAAAAATACCTGTTAGATTATCATGTTCATCCTTCTGCTTGGGCAGGATATGCCTCAACCCCAAGAGAGGAGTTAGCACTTCACATTTGCCAAGAAAGTATAATACCTTATAGGGTGCATAAGGGAAATCTTTTTAGAGCCAAGTCAATATAGTGTTTGACTTCTATCCAATAAATCCCTCAAAAAAATAAATGTGCTTCTGTCATTCCAACTACACAGATCCTGGAAATCACATTCTGTTCTAGTTGGAGCATTTGCAAAATCTTATCAAGAAAACTATCCAATAAGGATATATTGCCATGCTATTTAAGGAAAGAAAAATGGAAGAAAATATCTTAAAGAGAAAATATCTTAAAGAGAGAATATCTTAAAGAGAATTAGGATGAACACATTCCTGAATCAATATGTTGGAAGTACAAAAAATGTTAAACTATGATTAATGATAAATATTTCTGAAAAAGATAAACTAGATATTCCATTTACTAGTTAAACAACTAGCACTGCAACTTATGCACAAGGGAGTATAATAAATCCTACATGATGAAGATGAACAGTAGGAGAGGGAAGGCAATGTTGTGAATAATATCAATACAGGCTGTTTAATATTTGAAGCCGTTTCCAAGCACAAGGATCTGTTATCCCACAGCTTATCACCACTTGGTTGTGGATAAGGAAGTCTGTTAACTCTTTAGAATCACTGCATTTGTATCTCTCTGTTTATGCATTCCCAGTCTCCTCTGTTGGTACTGTTTTTTTCTCATTTCATTCCTTAAAATGGGATGGCTCTAGGTAGAATCTGGTCCACCATTGTGTTTTGCTTGGTACTCACAATATTTTTAATAATTAGTTGTCAATATTTAAAAATTATATGAACATCCAGAGTTTGAGCTTTCCTTGATATATTTTGTAATAAGAAAAATTGGTTAGAGTTAACTACAAGCACTCCCTAAAAGGCATTTGTTCTGAGGCCACTACAGCCTCCATCACTTTCTTTGACCCTTGACCTTGAGTCACAATGTCAGTGGCCATTTATCATCTTTTTATGCTATTATTATTTTTTATATCTGGACTGTTTTATTAATTTATACCATCCGACTGGCCCCAGAAGAAACTAGAGTTTGAAAATTTCATCTCCTATTTTGGATTCCTTGATGATTCTGTTCAAGAACCTGTCATCTCTCTGGGTGAGATTAATGACTTCTATGTCCCAGTTACCAGCTGTATGTTGAAACTCCATAATATTCTCCGTGTGGAGTTCACTCTTGAGTTCCAGATATTTTATCTATTTTGCTAGCTGGATACTTTTGTTTTATAACGTATAGGAAGGTTAAATTCAATACGCGTAATCTTAAGCTCATTTTTCTTCTCTCAATGTGTTGATCCTTATTTATGATCACATAGTATGGCACAGCCAAACACCCAGAATCCCACCCACAGTCTTCAGAGACATCCATGGATCTTCCCTCTTCTCCAGTTTATCCATACATAATGCCTTAAAATTGTATATCCTAAATCTCTTTCAAATCTGTTTACCTATTTCTGTCTTCACCCCCTCCCCTATAAACCAAGATGATATCATATCTTCAGTCTATGCTAATATTTGGTATCCTTTGAATTAAAAAACAGGCTTCAAATTTGTATCCTCACCTCAAGCTGTGTTTTTCTTCAGTTAATGCTCAACAGTAGCCTGAGTCCTCTTTCAGATAAACACATCTTTTCATGTAAGTGCCCTATGTAAAATACTTTTCCTGATTCTCTTTGAATAAAATCAAAACTCCTACCCATGTCTTACCCAGGTCCAGATGACCTAGACCTGGCTGATCTCTCCTTGTGCTCATCTTCTTCCCTTAATACCCCTTACTCAATGTATTAATCGTCATTTAAGTTCCTACAATGCACTACAATTTTCACCTCTGGGCATTCATTCCTTCTTTTTTTTTTTTTTTAATGATTAATAGTGTTTCTTTTTCTTTTTTAATTTTTATTTTATATTGGAGTATAGTTGATTAACAATGTTGTGTTAGTTTCAGATGTACAGCAAAGGGATTCAGTTATACATACACATGTATCTCTTCTTTTTCAAATTCATTTCCCATTTAGGTTGTTACAGAATACTGAGCAGAGTTCCCTGTGCTATACAGTAGGTCCTTATTAGTAATCTATTTTATATATAGCGGTGTGTATATGTCAGTCCCCAAACTCCCAATTTATCCCTTCCCCCCACCTTTCCCATTTGGTAACTATATGTTTGTTTTCTAAGTCTATGAGTCTGTTTCTGTTTCGTAAATAATTTCATTTGTATCATTTTTTTACATTCCGCATGTAAATGATGTGATATTTGCCTTTCTCTGTCTGACTTACTTCACTTAGTATGGTAATCCCCAGGTCCATCTATGCTGCTTCAACTGGCATTCTTTTTAATGGCTGAGTAATATTCCATTGTATATACGTGCCACATTTTCTTTACCCATTCATCTGTCAATGGATATTTAGGTCGCTTCAATATCTTGGCTATTGTAAATAGTGCTACAATGAACATTGGGGTACATGTATCCTTTCAAACCAGATAGATGCCCAGGAATGGGATTGCTAGATCATATGGTAGCTCTATTTTTAGTTTTTTAAGGAACAACCGTACTGTTCTCCATAGTGGCTGTACCAATTTACATTCCCACCAACAGGGTAGGAGGATTCCCTTTTCTCCACATCCTCTCCACAGCATTTATTGTTTGCAGACTTTTTTGATGATGGCCATTCTGACTGGTGTGAGGTGATACCTCACTGTGGTTTTGGTTTGCATTTCTCTAATAATTAGCGATGTTGAGCATCTTGTCATGTGCCTCTTGGACATCTGTATGTCTTCTTTGGAGAAATGTCTATTTAGGTCTTCCACTCATTTTTTGATTGGGTTGTTTGTTTTTTGGCATTGACCTGCATGAGCTGTTTGTGTATTTTGGAGATTAATCCCTTGTCAGTTGCTTGGTTTGCAAATATTTTCTCCCATTCTGTGGGTTGTCTTTTTATTTTGTTTATGGTTTCCTTTGCCATGCAAAAGCTTTTGAGTTTAATTAGGTTCCTTCTTGATATGATTTCAATTTTCTTAAATTTACCAAGACTCACTTTGTATCTAGCATGTGATCAATCCTGGGGAATTTTCCATGTGCACTTGAGAAGAATGTGTATTCTGCTGCTTTTGGATGGAATGCTCTATAAATATCAATTAAGTTCATCTGGTTTAGTGTTTTATTTCAGGCCTGTGTATCCTTAATGATTTTCTTCTGGATGATATGTCCATTGATGAAAGTGGGGTGTTAAAGTCCCCCACTATTATTGTGTTACTGTCGATTTCTCTTTTTATGGCTGTTAGTATTTGCCTTGTATATTGAGGTGCTCCTATGTTGGGTGCCTATATGTTTACAAATGTTATATCTTCTTCCTGGATTGATCCCTTGATCATTATGTAGTGTCCTTCTTTGTCTCTTGTAACAGTCTTTATTTTAAAGTCTATTTTGTCTGATATGAGTATGGCTACTCCACCTTTCTTTTGATTTCCATTTGCATGGAATATCTTTTTCCATCCTCTCACTTTCAGTCAGTGTGTGTCACTAGATCTGAAGTGGGTCTCTTGTAGACAGCATATATATGGGTCTTGTTTTTGTATCCATTCAGTCAATCTGTGCCTTTTGGTTGGAGCATTTAATCAGTTTACATTTAAGGTAATTATCAATATTTATGTTCTTATTGCCATTTTGTTAATTGTTTTGGATTTGTTTTTGTAGGTTTTTTTCTTCCCTTCCTCTTTTGTTCTCTTCTCTTTTGATTTGCTGACTAACTTTAGTGCTGTGTTTGGATTATTTTTCTTTTGTGTGTGTGTATCTATTATAGATTTACAGTTTGCAATTACCATGAGGTTTTGATATAGCAGTCAATATATAAACAAGATTATTTTGAGTTTCTGGGCTTTTAATTTTAAATGTATTTCCAATATCCTGCATTTGTACTCTCCTCACTATTGCTGGTTTTGATATCATATTTGTGTGTGGATGATTTCCTACCGTCACTGTATGTTTGCCCTTTCTGGTGAGCTTTTTCTGGTTTCTAGTTGTGGCCCTTTCTTTTCCACCTAGAGAAGTTCCTTTAGCATTTGTTGCAAAGCTGGTCTGATGGTGCCGAATTCTTTTAGCTTTTCTTATCTGTAAATCTTTTGATTTCTTCATCAAATGTGAATGAGAGCCTTGCTGGGTATGGTATTCTCAGTTGTAGGTTCTTCCCTTTCATCACTTTAAATAATCATGCCACTCCCTTCTGACCTGCAGAGTTTCTGCTGAGAAATCAGCTGATAATCTTATGGGAATTCCCTTGTATGGTATTTGTTGCTTTTCCCTTTTTGCTTTTAATATTTTATCTTTGTCTTTAATTTTTGTCAATTTGATTACTATGTGTCTTAGTGTGTTCCTCCTTGGGTTTATCCTCCCTGGGACTCTCTGTCCTTCCTGGACTTGGATGACTGTTTCCTTTCCCATGTTAGGGAAGTTTTCAGTTATTATCTCTTCAAATATTTTCTCAGGACTTTTCTCTCTCTCTTCTCCTTCTAGGACCCCTATAATGTGAATGCTGGTGTGTTTAATGTCATCCCAGAGGTGTCTTAGACTATCCTCATTTCTTTTTTTCTTTATTCTGCTCAATGGTGATTTCACCATTCTGTCTTCCAGCTCACTTATGCATTCTTCTGCCTCAGCTATTCTGCTATTGATTCCTTCTAGTGTATTTTTCATTTCAGTTATTTTATTCTCCATCTCTTTTTGTTTGTTCTTTAGTTCTTCTAGGTCTTTGTTAAACATTTCTTTTATCTTCTTAATCTGTGCCTCCATTCTTTTTTCTGAGATCTTGGACCATCTTTACTTTCATTACTCTGAATTCTTTTTTGGGAATTTTGCCCATCTCCACTTCAGTATGTTGTTCTTCTGGAGATTTATCTTGTTCCTTCATCTGTTCATTCCTCTGCTGTCTCATTTTGTCTAAATTTCTGTGATTGCTGTTTCCATTCCACAGGCTGCAGGGTTGTAGTTCTTGGTTCTGCTGTCTGCCCCCTCATGGATGAGGCTGTCTAAGAGGCTTGTTCAATCATCCTTAAGGGAGGGACTTGTTCCTGCCCACTGGTGGGTGGATCTGGGTCTTGTCCCTCTGGTGGGCAGGACCATGTCAAGGTGTGTGTTTAGCAAATAGTTGTGTGCTTAAGAAGACTTTAAGGACCCTGTCTGCTGATGGGTGGGGCTGTGTTCCCACCCTGTTGGTTGTTTGGCATGAGGTGTCCTAGCACTGGAGCCTACTGGCTGTTAGGTGCAGCCAGGTCTTGGTGAGAAAATGGCAGCCTCCAGGAGGGCTCACACCAATGAGTACTCCCCAGAAGTACCACTGCCAGTGTCTTTGTCCCCACAGTGAGCCACAGCTGACCCCACCTCTTCAGAGACTCCAATACCAGCAGGTAGGTCTGGCCCAAGCCCTAATGAGGTCACTGCTTTTTTCCCTGGGTCCTGGTGCACACAAGAACTTGTATATGCCCTTCAACAGTGGAGTTTCTGTTGTTTCCTGTGGAATTCCTGTGATTAAACCCTGCTGGCCTTCAAAGCCAGATTCTCTGGGGGCTCCTCCTCCCATTGCCAGACCCCCAGGCAGGGGAAACTGATGTGATGCTCAGAACTTTCACTCCTGTGGGAGAACTTCTGTGATATAATTATTTTCCAGTTTATGGGTTGCCCTTCTGGTGGGCATGGGATTTGATTTTATCACAATTACACCCCTCCTGCTGTCCCATTGTGGCTTGTTCTTTGTCTTTGGATGTAGGATATCTTTTTTGGTAGGTTACACTGGTTTTTTGTCAATCATTGTTCAGCAGTTAGCTGTGATTTTGGTGTTTTCGTAAGAAGAGGTGAGCTCACATCCCTATACTCTGCCATCTTGTGCTCTGGGCATTTATTTCTAATATTCTCAGTTTGAAATTCTGTACTCTTGTCACATAAATAATTTCTAATTCTCATCATTAAGATCATAAATTTTATTTCCTTAATAGAGTCTTCATTGATTCTTCTAGACTATGACATAAACACTTGACACCTCTAGACTCTATTCCTTCAGTATAGCACTCTCATATTTGCATTCAAATATCTATAATTCCAATTATATTACATGTACAGGGAATGCAAGAGTAGGCTCTGTTTTACTGATCATTTATCTCTAGCATCTACCACAGATCCTGACATATATTAGTCATTCAGGAAATATTTGTTGTATAAATGAGGTTATGAATAAGGAAATGTTCATGCATTGCAGCAATAAGGTCTCTAGTTAAAACCATATGCACTCATCCATCTTGAGATTTGGTGTTTGCAAAAATAAGCTCTAATTATTTTCATCCTATGACCCCAGTTTTCATTAAAACAAGAAAAAAAGCAATTGCTTTATTGAGGGATCACAGACAAAATTACTGTATTTTTATATTTACAGCAAGATGTGGGGATTTTTTTCTTAGTAAGAATAATACGGATAATATAACATTGATATAAGAGAATCATGACACTGAATATTAGTTGATTTCTTACTTTCAATTTTTATTCAGTGTCAGCAATTTACTTTTCATATTCTATTTACTTCTTTCCCACAAGTCAGGTTGAATGGTGAAGTTGCCTGCTAGTGAGTCCTAAAATCAATCTTCTGCCAAAACATATGCAAAAAACACTGGTTGAATGAGAGAATTTAAACTATAATGTAGAATTGTCTATGACCAGCAGCTATTATAAGAATGCAAGGCTCCTCCAAAATTATCTATCATGAAGTTACAGAACACAAAAGAGATAAAGATTGTAACAATTACTTATATTGTATTGCAATTACAGCCATAATGGTTGCTAAGAACACTGAAGAAGTATGAAATCATTAATAGAGCATATCAACAGCCAGGATAAAAAATCCACAACATTAAGAAACATTCAGAGTCTTATTTGGAGTGCTACTAGTCAACAGAGTTGTAGAGAAACTAAGGGTTATGTGGTACAGAAGATGGAAAAAAAGAGCCAGTTGTCTGAGACTAAAGCATTAAAGCATTATATTACACAAATGGTCTCATAAAAATTAAGATATCTTCGAATTTGGTAAGAATTAAAAGGCATGCCAATATTCAGTGTTAAGAAAATGATGCTAATGTACTGTATTTTTGAGTAATTAACTACTTTCATTTTTTCAAAACCATAAAAATAGGCATACTCCAGGCTCCTCAAATTAAAATCTAGGAATTTCTTCACATGGATGTGTGCAAAGCTTTTCCTATAGAAAATTTGCTGTGCTTCTACAATAGCAAGCAAAGAAAAATAAGTCAAAAAGGAACAAACAATATTTACAACCTAATGACCAGTATTAGGAATATACAGCGTTTACTAATGTTGTACACAAGGATAGACAAATGAATAAATGCATGGGTAGATATAAAAATAGGTATCAAAAAATGTGCAAGATTATACTCTAAATAGTAACAGTGGTTATTTCTGAATGGTGGGTGTTTAGATTTTAATGAATTTTATTTTTTTTTATTTTATTTTCTAATTTAATATCTCTAATTTTATGCTCCACCCCATATTGACAGCACCAGATTGACATAACACAATCTCAATGTTTTATGAGATAACTTCTAAGCTGAAAAATACTGTAATGATTTCCAACTCAGTGTAAATTTAACCAGATGTAAATTTAATTATTTATTAATTGGAAAAAGTTATGAACCAATTATTATTATTTTCTCACGTTTGTAATAAAAGTATCATTTTTCTGTAATCTCATACGTTCATTCAAATAAATCATTATTGAGGACCGGACAAGGCACTATCCTAAATTCAGGAGATTTTCATTGATGAATAAGAAAGAGAAAATCTTTGCCTTCCTGACATTTATGGTCTAAGAAGTCTCTAACACTATAAATAACAACAAGATTTAGGGACAGTTATTACCAACACTGGAAACAAACTAAATGAAAATAAAGGTCCCAACCATACCTGGTTAACATAGCCCTGAAAACACAAATTCAAAATATTATAATATGCAGAATATAATTCAAAAAACAGTATCTTATTATAGCTTTTATAGTACAAATTGAAACTATTTTATTCCTTTCATGTGCTGAATAAATATTTGTTGAATGACTTAGTGAATGAGAGAAAGGATACATCAATACATTTTTCTATTTGTGTAGATACAGTGCTTAACCTCAGTCAGTGTGTTTCATCATCTGGAAATTAGTTATAATGCCTATCTCAAATATTTTTTTTAAAAATTACCTGAGATAATGTAAGAATTTTAATACAGTTGCCTTCTATAAATATTAATTCCTTTACTTCATAATATACTTCCCTTTCCCTTTAGAGAACAATAAAAATTTAATAATAGAATAGTGAATTATGGAAACCAAGGATGAAATGGGAAGGAGATGTTTATATACACCCTATAAAGCTTCTGACTGACAACTTTCAAGAGCATTAAATCGTTTCACCTCACCCTGAGAGTTGCTGTTAATCTTCAGGGCATGTTAAAATCTCATTGCGAAACTTGGCTTCAAGTGCATTGATTGCCCTAAAAATAAACTTGATATTACATTTCTGTATATAATTGGCTCTCAAGTTTGGCTGGAGTTTCAAATAGTATAGGAAAAGAGGAGTCTAAACTGCCAATGAGATCATATTCATAGGCTGAGGAATTATTTTACCACTTCCATCTGTGACCTCAGTTTCTATTTCATACTGTAGGTCCTGTGTAGCAAGAAGTAGAAAAGAAGAAACAGAATAATGTTTAGATGCATTTGATATTGCAGTTATACCTGAAAAATTCTGTGAACACAGAAGAACATTTTATACCTCAGTGAACCTCAGTATATTCTATTCTTAATTAAATTCTATTACTAAACAAACAATATGACTTCCTATGTGATTATTATCAATCTACTCCAGAATGATATAGGGTATTTTAGCAATGAGATTGTTAGGTGAAAGCAAGAAAAATTTGTTTTGTATCTTTAAATAGAAAAGAAATTTACTGGAGAATACTCGAGAAGTTTACAGAAATTTTGAACTTTCTAAAGAGCAGGTTTAAGGGTAAACTTTCAGGAAACATGCCATAAAACATTACAGATTGAGCCTGAGGAAAATACTGTCCTGCTGTTGCTCAGCAGTCAAGCTCTAGAGGAAGTTGCAGCCATGGCCTCCCCATGAATACCTTCTCTGCAAGGCATGAGGCTTTGCAAACTCTGATGCCCATTAATGCTCTATGCTCCTGCTGCCACTATAACCAGGCAAATCGATTAGGTCCCGTGTTTAATTCTCTCAGTTACTCACTTAAGGACTTAAAGACTCTAACAGGTAAGTCTGTTTGTTGTGTGTAGACTTATCTAACTGGGTACTAGCTGTAAAGGACAGGGGTGAATTTCTGTTTTAGCAAATGACATCATGAACTTAAGAATTATTCAAATAAAGGTAGGGTTTTTTGGCATGTTAGGTAACCAGGAAACATGGTAATGATTTTCTACAAATATTAATATTTCCAAACGGTATTTATTTTGATAATATGGATTTTAAGCAGGAACTTGGTCAATTGAGGTGTGCCTTGTATTTATAGTAGCAATTTACATTTTTGTCATATTTATCAAAAGCTAGGGCAAAAGGCTTCTACAATTCCTTAATTCAGAGTGCTTCGATGCTTGACATATCAAGGACAATAACGGTGCATATTTTACCACTTAAAATTTGGCACAAAATTAAACTATGCATTCATTAAGATAGCAGATCAACAAATAAAATAGTATATAAGATATAAGATAATGAATTGAGAAATCAAATATTTTTAAAAATTATTTTACTGAAGTATAGTTGATTTACAATGTGTTAATTTATACTGTACAACAAAGTAATTCAGTTATACATATATATACATTCTTTTTCATATTCTTTTCCATTATGGATTATCACAGGATACTGAA
Source organism: Balaenoptera musculus (assembly GCF_009873245.2). Lineage (NCBI taxonomy): Eukaryota > Metazoa > Chordata > Mammalia > Artiodactyla > Balaenopteridae > Balaenoptera > Balaenoptera musculus. The sequence goes on along the minus strand of NC_045789.1, from coordinate 124,806,177 downwards.
AATAGTTCCCTGTGCTATACAGTAGGACATCGTTGTTTACCCATTCTATATATAATATCAATAGTCTGCATCTACTAATCCCAAACTACCTGTGCATCCCTCCCCCACCCCACTCTTCACCTTGGCAACCACAAGTATATTCTCTGTGTCTGTGAGGCCCTTTCTGTTTCATAGATAGGTTCATTTGTATCATGTTTTAGATTCCATATTTAAGTGATATCATATGGTATTTGTCTTTCTTTTTCTGACTTACTTCACTTAGTATGATAATGTCTAGGTCCATCCATGTTGCTGCAAATGGCATTATTTCATTCTTTTTTTAAGGCTGAGTAGTATTCCACTGTACGTATGTACCACAACTTCTTTTTTTTTTTTTTTTTTTTTTTACCACAACTTCTTTACACATCCATCTGTCAATGGACATTTAGGTTGCTTCCATGTCTTGGCTATTGTAAATAATGCTGCAATTGACATTGGGATGCATGTATCTTTTTATAGTTTTGTCTGAATGTTTGCCCAGGAGTGGGATTGCAGGATCATGTGTTAATTCTAATTTTAGTTTTTTGAGGAGCCTCCATATTGTTCCCCACAGGTTGAACCAATTAACATTCCCACCAACAGTGTAGGAGGGCTCCCTTTTCTCCATACCTTCTCCAGCATTTGTTATTTGTAGACATTTTAATTATGGTCATTCTGATTGGTGTACCTCACCACATTGTAGTTTATATTTGTATCTCTCTAATAATTAGTGAAGTTGAGCATCTTATCATGTGCCTACTGGTCATCTGTATGTCTTCTTAGGAGAAATGTCTATTTAGGTCTTCTGCCCAGTTTTCTATTGGGTTTTTTGTTTTTTTGTTAGTGAGTTGTATGAGCTGTTTGTATATTTTGGAAATTGACCCCTTGTTGTTCACATTGTTCGCAAATATTTTCTCCCATTCTGTAGGCTGTATTTACTTTTTTATAATGGTTTCCTTTGCTGTACAAAAGCTGGCAATTTTGATTAGGTCCTATATGCTTATTTTTGCTTTTATTTCTATTGCTTTGGGAGACTGACCTAAGAAAATATTGGTATGATTTATGTTAGAGAATGCTTTCCATATGATCTCTTTCAGGAGTTTTATGGTGTCGTGTCTTATGTTTAAGTCTTTAAGCCATTTTGAGTTCATTTTTGTGTATGGTGAGAGGGTGTGTTCTAATTACATTGATTTACATGCAACTGTCTAACTTTCCCAACACCACTTGCTAAAGAGAGTCTTTTTCCCATTGTATATTCTTGCCTCCTTTGTCAAAGATTAATTGATTGTAGGTGTGTGGGTTTATATCTGGGCTCTCTATTCTGTTCCATTGATACATATGTCTGTTTTTGTGCCAATACCACACTGTTTTGATTCCTGTAGCTTTGTAGTATTGTCTGAAGTCTGGGAGGGTTATGCCTCCTGCTTTGTTCTTTTTCTTCAGGATTACTTTGGCAATTCTGGGTGTTTTACGATTCCATATAAATTTTAGGATTATTCATTCTAGTTCTGTGAAAAATGTCATGGGTAATTTGATAGGGATCATATTCAATCTTAGATTCTTTGGGTAGTATGGCCATTATAACAATATTAATTCTTCCAATCCAAGAGCACGGGATATCTTTCCATTTCTTTGAATCATTTTCAGTTTCTTTTATTAATGTTTTATGGTCCTCATCATATAAGTCTTTCACCTCCTTGGTCAGGTTTATTCCTAAGTATTTTTTGATGTGATTTTAAAATGGATTATTATTTTTTTTTACATTCACTTTCTGATATTTCATTGTTAGTATAAAGAAATGCAACCAATTTCTGTATGTTAATCTTGTATCCTACTTTGTTGAATCTGTTTATCAGTTCTAGTCATTTTTGTGTGGACTCTTTAGGGTTTTCTATATATACTATCATATCGTAAATATAATGAAAATTTTACATCTTCCCTTCCAATTTGGATATGTTTTATTTCTTTTTCTTGTCTGATTGCTGTGACTAGGGACTTCCAATGCTATGTTGAATAGAAGAGGTGAGAGTGGTCATCCCTGTCTTGTTCTAGATTTTAGTGGGAAGAAATCAAATATTATTGTTTTTGAAAAATGGGTAGGATTTATTTATTTACTTATTTATATCTGAGTATAGTTGAATTACAATGTTCTGTTATTTTCAGATGTCCAGAAAAGTGAATCAGTTATACATATATCCACTCTTTTTTAGACTCTTTCCCATATAGGCCATTACAGAGTATTGAGTAGAGTTCCCTCTGCTATACACTAGGTCCTTATTAGTTATCTATTTTATATATAGTAGTGTGTATGTCAATCCCAACCTCCCAATTTGTCCCTCCTTCTTATCCCCTGGTAACCATAAGTAAGTGTGTTTTCTACATCTGTAACTCTATTACTGTTTTGTAGGTAAGTACATTTGTACCCTTTTTTTACATTCCACATGTAAGTGATATCATATGAAATTTGTCTTTCTCTGTCTGACTTACTTCACTCAGTATGACAATCTCTAGGTCCATCCATGTTGCTACAAATGGCATTATTTCATTCTATTTTATGGCTGGGTAATTTTCCATTGTATATATGTACTACATCTTCTTAATCCGTTCCTCTGTTGATGGACATTTAGGTTGCTTCCATGTCCTGGGTATTGTAAATAATGCTGCAGTGAACATTGGGGTGCATGTATCCTTTCGAATTATGGTTTTCTCTGGATACATGCCCAAGAATGGGATTGCTGGATCATATGGTAGCTCTATCTTTAATTTTTTAAGAAACCTCCATACTGTTCTCCATAGTGGCTCTACCAATTTACATTCCCACCAACAGTGTAGGCTGATTCCCTTTTCTCCACACCCTCTCCAGCATTTACTATCTGTAGACATTTTGATGATGGCTATTTTGACCAGTGTGAGGTATACCTCATTGGGGTTTTGATTTGCGTTTCTCTAATAATTAGTGATGCTGAGCATCTTTTCATGTGCTTTTTAGCCATCTGTATGTCTTCTTTGGAGAAATATCTATTTAGATCTTCTGTCCTTTTTTTGATTAGGTTGTTAGTTTTTTATTTTTTGTGTGTTTTTTTTTTTTTTTTTTGGTATTGAGCTGCATGAGCTGCTTGTATATTTTGGAGTTTAATCCCTTGTTGGTTGCCTCATTTGCAAATATTTTCTCCCATTCTGATGGTTGTCTTTTCATTTTGTTTATTGTTTCCTTTGCTGTGTAAAAGTTTTTAATTACGTCCCAATTGTTTATTTTTGTTTTTATGTTCATTACTCTAGGAGGTGGATCAAAAAAGATCTGGCTGTGATTTATGTTATAGCATGCTCTGCTAATGTTTTCCTCTGAGAGTTTTATACTATCTGTCCTTATTTTTAGGTCTTTAATCCAATTTGAGTTTATTTTTGTGTGTGGTGTTAGGGAGTGTTCTAATTTCATTCGTTTACATGTAGCTATCCAGTTTTCCCAGCACCACTTATTGAAAAGACTGTCTTTTCTCCATTATATATTCTTGCCTCTGTTGTCAATGCATTAGGTGACCATAGGTGCGTGGATTTATCTCTGGACTTTCTATCCCATTCCATTGATCTATATTTCTGTTTTTGGGCCCATACCATACTGTTTTGATTACTGTAGCTTTGTAGTATAGTCTTATGTCTGGGAGCCTGACTCCACCAGCTCTATTTTTCTTCATCAAGATTGCTTTGGCTATTTGGGATCCTTTGTGTTTCTATACAAATTTTAAGATTTTTTTGTTCTAGTTCCATGAAAAATGCCATTGGTAATTTGATAGGGATTGCACTGAATCTATAGATTGCTTTGGGTAGTATAGTCATTCCCACAATATTGATTCTTCCAATCCAAGAACATGGTATATATCTCCAATTGTTTGTGTCATCTTTTATTTCTTTCATCAATATCTTATATTTCTCTCATTACAGGTCTTTTGCCTCCTTATGTAGGTTTATCCCAGGTATTTTATTCTGTTTGATGAGATGGTTAATTGGATTGTTTCCTTGATTTCTATTTCTGCTCTTTCCCTGTTAGTGTATAGGAATGCAAGAGATTTCTATGTATTAACTTTGTAATCTGCAACTTTACTAAATTCATTGATGAGCTCTAGTAGTTTGCTGGTAGCATCTTTAGGGTATTTTATGTACAGTATCATGTCATTTGCAAACAGTGACAGTTTTACTTCTTCAATTTGAACTCCTTTTGTTTCTTTTTCTCTTCTGATGGCTAGGATTTCCAAAACTATGTTGAATAATAGTGGTGAGAGTGGACATCCTTGTTTTGTTCCTGATCTTAGAGGAAATGCTTTCAGCTTTTCAGCATTGAGTATGATGTTAGCCTTGGTTTGTCATATATAGCCTTTATTATGTTGAGGTAGGTATCCTGTATGTCCAGTTTCTGGAGATTTTCTATTATAAAGAGTGTTGAATTTTGTCAGAAGCTTTTCCTGCATCTATTGAGATGATCATATGGTTTTTATTCTTCAGGTTGTTACTGTGGTGTATCACACTGATTTGCAGGTGTTGAAAAAATCATTGCATCCCTGGATAAATTCCACTTGATCATGGTGTATGATCCTTTTAATGTGTTGTTCGATTTGGTATGCTCATATTTTGTTGAGGATTTTTGCGTCTATGTTCCTCGGTGACATTGGCCTGTACTTTCCTTTTTTGTGGTATCTTTGTCAGGTTTTGGTATTAGGGTGATGGTGGACTCACAGAGTGCATTTGGGAGTGTTACTACCTCTGCAGTTTTTTGGAAGAGTTTCAGAAGGGTAGGTGTTAAGTCTTCTCTAAATGTTTGATAGAATTCTCCTGTGAAGCCATCTGGTCCTGGACTTTGGTTTGTTGGAAGATTTCTTCATCACAGTTTCAATTTCAGTACTTGTGATTGGTCTATTCACATTTTCCACTTATTCCTGGTTCAGTCTTGAAAGGTTGTATCTTTCTAATAACTTCATTTCTGCTAGGTTGTCCATTATACTGGCGTATAGTTGCTTATAGTAGTCTCTCATGATACTTTGTATTTCTGTGGTGTCAGTTGTAACTTCTCCTTTTTCATTTCTAATTTTATTGATTTGAGTCCTCTCCCTTTTTTTCTTGATGAGTCTGGCTAAAGATTTATCAATTTTGTTTATCTTCTCAAAGAACCAGCTTTTAGTTTCATTGATCTTTGCTATTGTTTTCTTCATCTCTATTTCATTTATTTCTGCTCTGATCTTTATGATTTCTTTCCATCTTCTAACTTTGGGTATTGTTTTTTCCTCTTTCTCTAGTTGCTTTAGGTGTAAGTTTAGTTTGTTTGAGATTGTTCTTGTTTCCTGATGTAAGATTTTATTGCTATAAACTTCCCTCTTAGAACTACTTCTGCTGTGTCCTATAGGTTTTGGATCATCACGTTTTCATTCTCATTTGTGTCTAGGTATTTTTTTGATTTCCTCTTTGATTTCTTCAGTGATCCATTGGTTATTTAGTAACATATTTCTTAGTCTCCATGTGTATGTGTTTTTTACAGTTTTTTTTTTCCTGTAATCGATTTCTAATCTCATTGTTTTATGGTCAGAAAAGATGCTTGAAATGATTTCCATTTTCATAGGCTTCATTTGTGACTCAAGACATGATCTATTCTGGAGAATGTTCCATGTGCACTAGAGAAGAAAGTGTATTCTGCTGTTTTCAGGTGGAATGTCCTATAAATATTAATTAAGTCTATCTGGTCTAATGTGTCATTTAAGGCTGCTGTTTCCTTATTGATTTTCTATCTGAATGATCTGTCCGTTGGTGTAAGTGGGGTGTTAAAGTCCCCCACTATTATTGTGTTACTGTTGATGTCCCCTTTTATGGCTGTTACCATTTGCCTTATGTATTGAGGTGCTCCTATGTTGGGGGCATATATATTTACAATTGTTATATCTTCTTGGTTTGATCCCTTGATCATTATGTAGTGTCCTTCCTTGTCTCTTGTAACAGTCTTTAGTTTACTAAAGTCTGTTTTGCCTGATATGAGTGTTGCTACTTCAGATTTCTTTTGATTTCCATTTGCATGGAATATCATTTTCCATCCTCTCACTTTCAGTCTTTATGTGTCCCTAAGTCTGAAGTGGGTCTCTTGTAGACAGAGAGCATATATATGGGTCTTGTTTTTGTATCCATTCATCCAGTCTATTTCTTTTGGTTGGAGCACTTAATCTATTTACACTTAAGAAGGTAATTATTGATATGTATTTTCTTAGTGCCATTTTCTTAACTATTTGGGGTTTGTTTTTGTAGGTCTTTTTTCTTCCCTTCCTCTCTTGTTCTCTTCTCTTGTGGTTTAATGACCATCTTTAGTGTTGTGTTTGTGTTGCTTTTTCCTTTTTTGTGTGTATCTATTGTAGTTTTGGGGTTTGCATTTTTCATTTCCCCTACCTAGAGAAGTTCCTTTAGCATTTGTTGTAAAGCTGGTTTGGTGGTGCTGAATTCTTTTAGCTTTTGCTTACCTGTCAATCTTTTGATTTCTCTGTCAAATGTGAATGAGAGCCTTGCTGGGTAGAGTATTCTCAGGGTTTTTCCCTTAAATCACTTTAAATAATCATGCCATTCCCTTCAGCACTTCTTTTGAAAAATCCGCTGAATACCTTATGGGGATTCCCTTGTATGTTAGTTGTTGCTTTTCCCTTGTTGCTTTTAATATTTTTTTCTTTATCTTTAATTTTTGTCAATTTGATTAATATTTGTCTTGGTGTGTTACTCCTTGGGTTTATACTGCCTGGGACTCTCTGCACTTCCTAGAATTGTGTGACTATTTCCTTTCCCATGTTAGGAAGCTTTTGTCTATAATCTGTTCAAATATTTTCTCACGCCCTTTCTATTTTTCTTCTTCTGAGACACCTATACTGCAAATGTTGTGTTTAATGTTGTCCCAGAGGTCTCTTAGACTGTCTTAATTTCTTTTCATTCTTCTTTCTTTATTCTGTTCCATGGCAGTGATTTCCACCCCTCTGTCTTCCAGGTCACTTATCCATTCTTCTGCCTTAGTTATTCTTCTATTGATTCCTTCTAGTGTATTTTTCATTGTCTCATTCATCTCTCTTTGTTTGTTCTTTAGGTCTTCTAGGTCTTAAACAAACATTTCTTGTATTGTCTTGATCCATGCTTTCATTCTTTTTCCAAGAAATTGGATCATCTTTACTATCAATCATTACTCTGAATTCTTTTTCAGGTAGATTGCCTTCTCCTCTTCATTTAGTTGTTCTTGTAGGTTTTTATCTTGCTCCTTTGTCTGCAACACTTTTCTTTCTTGTCTCATTTTGTCAGACTTACCGTGTTTGTGGTCTCTTTTTCACAGGCTGCAGGATCATAGTTCTTCTTGCTTCTGGTTTCTGTCTCCTGTTGGGTGACATTGGTCCAGAGGCTTGTGCCTTTATCCCCTTGATAAGGGGTTTGAATGGTGTTGTTGTGACCAGAGCCTCTCCTGAATATTGAACGGGGCCTCCCCTTTGCTCTGCAGTTGTCAGTGCCCTGTCAGGAGTGGGGTCTGCTCCCTAGTAGTTGGAGTAGAGGCGCCCAGATCCACTGAGGTCAGGTACCAGGACTGCAGTAGTCATGCACCTGGACCTGCTGTGGGAGATATGGAGGCAGCTCAGACTCTATCCTGGCCCAACCCACCTGTGTACATTCCCACAAAGCCCACAGCTGCTAAAGACAGACCCATCTCAGCTGCAGGAGCACTTGTCCTTTCAGATGTTTCACAGGTGCTGAACTTAGGAAGCCATCAGCAGAGGTGTAACTCCATGGTTCACACAGTCACAAGGAGAGAGTTCAGCTCTTCTTCCTTAGTCACACTGCCCCTGGGGCTCAGCTGTAGTTTCAGCCCTACCTCTGCATGTGTTCCTCCTACTACAGGCCACTCCAGAGGTTACTGGAGCACACTAGCCTGTCAGGCAGGAAGGAGCTGAGTTGGCAATCTGGGCTAGTAGGCCACCGAGGTGGGACGGTGCTGGGGTAGCTAATGGAATGCATGAGCCTGTCAGGTGGTGATCAGGGCCAGTGGGTTACCCAGGCAGGGGGTGGGCAGAGGAGGCAATGGCTGGGGCTCATGAGCCGGCTCAGCTGGGAGCCTTCCTTAATGCCCGTGGAGGCAGGGTATAGCACATGAGGAGAGAGAGGCTGCAAGGTGGCCCTACCCCTTGTGCATCACTCAACAACGGTGCTTCACTTCTGTGGCACTGCAGGCTTCCTCCAAGAGCATGGAGCACCTTACTCCCTTCTCCTCAGGCTGTCTCCTCACAGCCAACAGCAGTCCCCTCCCCAGGTCAGCTCTCCAAAACCCACGTTCCAGCACCCAGGTCCCATGCGTGCTGGCGCACACCCATCTCAGGTTGGGGTGTGCATGACTGTGGCAGGGACCATCTATTTAGGTCTCACTCTGTCCTGCCTGTCACCGACCAGTTAGAAGGCTCTCCCTGAAGCATCCCTTCTGTCCCAGCTGATGTCCCCGCTGGTGAGGGGGGCTTCCTCAGATATGGGAACCTCTCCTCACCTTCAGCTCCCTGCCAGGGGTGCAGGTTCTGTCCTGCTTCCTGTCCTCTTCCTTTTTCCTTCTTCTTTCTTTTGTCCTACCTGGTTACGTGGGGATCTTGTTTGCCCATTTAGGTGTCCAAGGTCCTCTGCTAGTGTTCAGCAGGTGCTCTGTGAGAACTGTTCCATTTGTAGATGCATTCCTGATGTGTATGTGCAGAGAGATGAACTCCCTGTCCTCCTCCTACTCTGCCATCTTGGAAAGCCCAGAAATCAAATATTTATTATTAATCAGTCATTTAATAAATATTAACAGTGTATTTAGAGAGCAGATCAAGACAGTGGATAGTAGGACAGGAAGCTTACATTCTCCCACAAATACATCAAAAATACATCTATGTGAGGGAGAAGCAAGAACTACAGTCTGGCAGCCTGCAAAATGGAAAACACAATCACAGAAATTTAGACAAAATGAAATGGCAGAGAAATATATCCAAGATGAAGGAACAAGATAAAACCCGAGAAAAACAACTAAGTGAAGTGACTATAGGCAACCTTCTGGAAAAAATAATTCAAAATAATGATAGCGAAGATGATCCAGGAATGCAGAAAAAGAATGGAGGCAAGGGTCAAGAAGATACAAGAAATGTTTAACAAAAACCTAGAAGAATTAAAGAACAAACAAACAGAGATGAACAATACAATAACTGAAATGAAAAAATACACTAGAAAAAAATGATATCAGAATAACTGAGGCAGAAGAATGGATAAGTGACCTGGAATACAGAATGGTGGAAAGCACTGATGTGGAAAGAAAAATTCCCTAACATGGGAAAGGAAACAATCACAGAAGTCCAGGAAGTGCAGAGAGTCCCAGGCAGGATAAACCCAAGGAGGAACACACCAAGACATATAGTAATCAAATTGACAAAGACAAAGAAAAAATGTTAAAAGCAACAAAGGAAAAACAACAAATAATGTAACAGGGAACTCTCATAAGGTTATCAGCTGATTTCTCACCAGAAACACTGAAGACCAGAAGGGAGTGGCATGCTATATTTAAAGTGATGAAAGGGAAGAACCTACAACCAAGAACACTCCATCCAGCAAGGTTCTCAGATTGGATGGAGAAATCAAAAGATTTACAGGCAAGTAAAAGCTAAGAGAATTGAGCACCACCAGGCCAGCTTTATACCAAATGCTAAAGGAACTTCTCTAGGTGGAAAAGAGACCAGAAACATGCTAAAGGAACTTCTCTAGGTGGAAAAGAGACCAGAAACTTAAAACAACCTGGTACATATATAGACTGCTATATCAATATCTCATTGGACCCATGAGCAAACCCCAAAACTACAAATGATACACACACAAAAAAGAAGAAGCAACCCACTAAAGACAGTCATCAAACCACAATAGGTGATGAGCAGACGAGAGGAAGGCAAGAAGAAAGGCCTACAAAAACAAACCCAAAACAACTAAGAAAATGGCAATAGGAACATACATATCAGTAATTACCATAAATGTAAATGTATGAAATGCCCCAACCAAAAGACACAGAGTGGCTGAATGGATGCAAAACAAGACTCATATTTATATGCTGTTTAGAAGAGAAACACTTCAGACCTAGGTACCCATACAGAATGAAACTGAGGGGATGGAAAAAGGTATTCCATGCAAATGGAAATCAAAAAAAGCTGGAGTAGCAATACTCATATGAGACAAAATAGACTTTAAAATAAAGACTGTTATAAGAGACAAAGAAGGACACTACATAATTATCAAGGGATCAATCCAAGAAGAAGATATAACAATTGTAAATATATACACACCCAACATAGGAGCACCTCAATACATAAGGCAAATACTAACAGCCATAAAAGGAGAAATCAACAGTAAACAATAATAGTGGGGGACTTTAAAACCCCACTTTCATCAATGGACAGATCATCCAGACAGAAAATCAATAAGGAAACATAGGCCTTAAATGACATATTAGACCAGATAGACTTAGTTGATATTTATAGAGCATTCCATCCAAAAGCAGCAGAATACACATTCTTTTCATGTGCACTTGGAACATTCTCTAGGATTGACTACATGCTGGGCCACAAAGTGAACCTTGGTAAATTTTTAAAAATTGAAATTATATCAAGCCTATTTTCCAACCACAGTTTATGAGTTTAAATTACATAAAAAGAAAAAAACTGTAAAAAACACAAACACGTGGGGGTCTAAAAAATACGCTATGTAACAACCAATGGATCACTGAAAAAAATCAAAGAGGAAATCAAAAAATACCTACAGACAAATGAAAATGAAAGCACAAAGATATATAACCTGTATATATCTGTATATATAACTGCAGCAAAAGCAGTTCTAAAAGGGAAGTTTATAGCAATAGAAACTTACATCAGGAAACAAGAACAATCTCAAACAAGCTAACCTTAAACCCAAAGCAACTAGAGAAAGAAGAACAAAAAAAACCCAAAGTAAGTTAGCAGAAGGAAAAAAATCATAAAAAGGAGACAGAAAGAAATGATCTAGAGATGAAGAAAACAATAGATGAATGAAACAAAAAGCTAGTTCTTTGAGAAGATAAACAAACAAAATTGATGAACCTTTAGCCAGACTCATCAAGAAAAAAAGGGAGAGGACTCAAATCAATGAAATTAGAAATGAAAAAGGAGAAGTTACAACTGACAACACAGAAATACAAAGGATCATAAGAGACTAGTACAAACAATTGTATGCTGTATGTCAATAAAATGGGCAACCTGGAAGAAATGGACAAATTCTTAGAAAGGTACAGTCTCCAAACCTGAAGCAGGAAGAAATAGAAAATATGAGCAATCACAAGTAGTGAAATTGAAACTGTGTTTAAAAAACTCCCAACAAACAAAAGTCCAGGACCAGATGGCTTCATGGGTGAATTCTATCAAACATTTAGAGAAGAGCTAACACCTTTCCTTCTGAAACTGTTCCAAAAAATTGTAGAGGAATTAAAAGTAGCAAATGTATTCTGTGAGGCCACTATCACCCTGATACAAAAACCAGACAAAGATACCAAAAAAGAAGAAAATTACAGGCCAACATTACTGATGAACATAGATGTAAAAATCCTCAACAAAATATTAGCAATCTGTATCAATCAAGACATTAAAAGGATAGTCACTATGATCAAGTGGGATTTATCTCAGGGATGCAAGGATTTTTCAATATCTACAAATCAATCAGTGTGATACACCACATCAACAAATTGAAGAATAAAAACCATAAGATCATCTCAATAGATGCAGGAAAAGATTTTGACAAAATTCAATACCCATTTATGACAAAAAGTCTCCAGAAAGTCGGCATACGGGGAACCTTCCTCAACATAATAAAGGCCATATATGACAAACATACAGCTAACATCATTCTCAATGGTGAAAAGCTGAAAGCATTTCCTCTAAGATCAGGAACAAGATAAGGATATCCACTCTCACTACTTTTATTCAACATAGTTTTGGAAGTCCTAGCTACGGCAGTCAGAGAAGTAAAGAAGTAAAAGAATCCAAATTGGAGAAGCAGGAAAACTGTCACTGTTTGCAGATGACATGGTACTATACATAGAAAATCCTAAAGATGCTACCACAAAACTACTAGAGCTCATCAATGAATCTGGTAAAGTTGCAGGTTATAAAATTAATACACAGAAATCTGTTGCATTTCTATACACTAACAACAAAAGATCAGAAAGAGAAATTCAAGAAACAATCCCATTTACCATCACAACAAAAAGAATAAAATAACTAGGAATAAACCTATCTAAGGAGACAAAAGACGTGTACTCTAAAAATTATAAGATGCTGATGAAAGAAACTGAAGATGACACAAACAGACGGAAAGATATACCATGTTCTTGGACTGGAAGAATCAATATTATCAACATGACTATACTACCCAAGGCAATGTACAGATTGAATGCAATCCCTATCAAGTTACCAATGGCATTTTTCACAGAACTAGAACAAAAGATGTTAAAATTTGTATGGAGACACAAAAGACCCCGAATAGCCAAAGCAATCTTGAGAAAGAAAAACTGAGCTGGAGCAATGAGGCTCCCCGACTTCTGACTATGCTAGAAAGCTATAGTCATCAAGACAGTATGGTACTGGTACAAAAATAGAAATATAGATCAATGGAACAGGATAGAAAGCCCAGAAACAAGTCCACATACCTCTGGTCAATCAATCTATGACAAAGGAGGCAAGACCATACAATGGAGGAAAGACAGTCTCTTTAATAAATGGTGCTGGGCAAACTGGACAGCTACATGTAAAAAATGAAATTAGAACATTCTTTAACACCATACACACAAAAAACTCCAAATTGATTAAAGTTCTAAATGTGAGACCAGACATTACAAAACTTTTAGAGGAAAACATAGGCAGAACACTCTCTGACATAAATATATTTTTCAATCTGTCTCTCAGAGTAATGGAAATAAAAACAAAAATAAAAAAATAGGACCTAATTAAGTTCAAAAGCTTTTGCACAGCAAAGGAAACCATAAACAAAATGAAAAGACAACCCACAGAATGGGAGAAGAGATTTGCAAATGATGTGACTGACAAGGGATTAGTCTCCAAAATTTACACACAACTCATGGGGCTTAATATCATCAAAACAAACAACGCAATAAAAAAATCGGCAGAAGACCTAACTAGGCATTTCTCCAAAGAAGAAATACAGATGGCCAAGAGGCACATGAAAAGATGTTCAACATCACTAATTATTAGAGAATTGCAAATCAAAACTACAATGAGATATTACCTCACACCGGTCAGAATGGCTATCATCAAAAAATCCACAAACAATATAAGCTGGAGAGGGTGTGGAGGGAAGGAACCCTTTTACATTGTTGGTGGGAATGTAAATTGGTACAGCCACTGTGGAGAACAGTATTGAGGATCCCTAAAAAACTAAAAATAGAGTTACCACACAATATTGAAACCCCATTCCTGAGCATAAATCTGGAGAAAAACATGGTCCAAAAGGATACATACAGCCCAGTGTTCATTGCAGCACTGTTTACAATAGCCATAGCCAAGACATGGAAGCAACCTAAATGTTTAACAACAGAGGAATGGATAAAGAAGATATGGTACATATATACACCTGGAATATTACTCGGCCATTAAAAAGAATGAAATAATGCCATTTGCAGCAACATGGATGGACTTAGAGACCGTCATACTGAGTGAAGTAAGTCTGACAAAGAAAGAGAAATATGGTATGATATTGCTTATATACAGAATCTAAAAAAATTGATACAAATGAACTTATTTACCAAACAGAAGCAGACTCACAGGTTTAGAGAATGAACTTATGGTTACCAGTGGGGAAGGTGGTGGGGAGGGATAGTTAGGGAGTTTGGGATTGACATGTACACACTGCTATATTTAAAATGGATAACCAACAAGGACCTACTGTATAGCACAGGGAACTCTGCTTAATGTTATATAACAGACTAAATGGGAAAAGAATTTGAAAAAGAATAGATACATGTATATGTATAACTGAATCACTTTGCTGTACACCTGATACTAACACAACATTGTTAATCAACTATACTCCAATATAAAATGAAAAGTTAAAGAAAGTACACCTACATGTGGATCGATTCTTACAGAATATCTACTGAACCCTGGCAGAAAACTTCAGGCTGCTAAAAGGGCAAGAAAATCTCTATGTAACCAGGTATGAAAAAAGAAAAAAGAAAAAAAAAAAAACGAGAAAGTAATCGGGACAGGACCTGTGCCCTTAGGAGTGAGCTGTGAAAGAGGAAATGTTCCTGCACTCTGGGAAGCCCCCTTACTGGCAGGGAGATCAGCCGGGATAGAAGGGGAGCTTCAGAGCTTCAGAGGAGAGCACAGAAACCAGTTTGTGGCAACCAGAGAGGAGGAAGGACCGCACAAATGGTCAGTGCCACCACCCTGCTCTCCCCAGCCTGAGACGTGTCCACCAGTGCGCACGGGGGCTGGATGCTGGAACTTGGGCTTTGGAGATAAGAATGGTGTTGGCTTTGCAGAAACAGCCTGGGAGCGGGGCTGGAATCCAGTGCATCCACAACTGAGGGTATATGTAGAGGAAACCTGTGCCACCTTGGAGGCCACTTGCCATTGTTTTGGGGGTGTGTGAGGGGAGGGGCTGGATCTGGCTGTAAGCCTTTTTCCCTGTGTGTGTGCTCCCTGAGGGCAGGACACTGCCCACACAGGCTCCAGGGGCAGTCGCAAGCCTTTTCTGCCTCCCTCCTGGACCTCAGGAATAGTTGCAACCCCCTCCCACCTACCTCCTGGACCCCTGGGCCTCAGGAATTGTCACAAGCAGACGGTGCCTCCCACCTGGATGCCAGAAGTGGTCGCAAGCTGCTGCTGTCACCACCATCCCAGACTCCAGGAGTGGTCGTGAGCTGCTATGCTCCTATCACATGCTCCAGGGGTGCACCCAAGCCACCACTGCCGCCACCAAGAACCCCAGGACCGGGTACCAGCCACCGCATGTGCACACCCCCTTTCCAGGGGATAACAACCAATACACACTGAGGAAAGAGGCAACAGGCATCCATACTAAAGTCAGCCCTTGCAGCAAACATATTAAACCCACATGAGCTACACAGGGATGCTCCCACATATAAATAGCCTTCCAAAACCACAGTACATAATTGTTTCTCCTAAACTCACAGAGTAAAAGAAATATACGTAAAATGAAGAAGCAGAGGAACCACTACCAGTTAAAAGACCAAGAGAATTCCCCTGAAAGAACAAACAATGAAACAGATCTCTTGAGTCTAACAGGTACTGATTTTAGAAAGGAGAGAATGAAAATACTGAAAGAATTAAGAAAGGCTATCAACAGAAATGCAGAGTACTGTAAAAAGCAACTAGAAACTATAAAGAGGAGCCAAGAAAAATTAGAAAACTCATTTGCAGAGACGAAAGCTGAGCTAAAGGCAATGAATAGACATTTCTCCAAAGAAGATATACAGATGGCCAAGAAACATACGAAAAGATGCTCAACATCACTAATTATTAGAGAAATGCAAATCAAAACTACAATGAGGTATTTCATCACAGCGGTCAGAATGGCCATCATCAAAAAATCTACAAACAATAAATGCTGGAGAGTCTGTGGAGAAAAGGGAACCCTTTTATACTGTTGGTGGGAACGTAAATTGATGCAGCCACTATGGAAAACAGTATGGAGGTTCCTTAGAAAACTAAAATTAGAACTACCATATGACCCAGCAATACCACTACTGGGCACATACCCAGAGAAAACCATAATTTGAAAAGATACATGCACCCCAATGTTCATAGCAGCACTATTTACAATAGCCAAGACATGGAAGCAACTTAAATGTCCATCAACAGAGGAATGGATAAAGAAGATGTGGTACATATATACAATGGAATATTACTCAGCCATAAAAAGGAACAAAATTGGGTCATTTGTAGAGACATGGATGGACCTAGAGAGTGACATACAGAGTGAAGTAAGTCAGAAAGAGAAAAACAAATATCATGTGTTAATGCATATATGTGGAATCCAGAAAAATGGTATAGATGACCTTATTTGCCAAGCAGAAATAGAGACACAGACATAGAGAACAAATGTATGGATACCAAGGGGGAAAGGAGTGGGGTGCAAGGATTTGGGAGATAGGGATTGACACATATACACTGTTGATACTATGTATAAAATAGAGAACTGATGGGAACATACTGTATAGCACAGGGAACTCTACTTAATGCACTGTGGTGTCCTAAATGTGAGGGAAATCCAAAAGGAAGGGGATATATGTATATGTATGGTTGATTCATTTTGCTGTGCAGTAGAAGCTAACACAACATTTTAAAGCAACTATACTCCAATAAAAATTAAAAAAAAGAAAAAAAACAACAAAAATTAAGGCAATGAATAGCAGAATGAATAATGCAGAAGAATAAGTGACCTGGAAGATAGGGTAATGGAAATCACCCAATCAGGACAGCAGACAGAAAGCCAAATTAAAAAAAAAAAAAAAAAAAGGAAGCAATATAAATGACCTATTGGATAATATAAAGCCTGTCAATCTATGCAGAATAGGGATTCCAGAAGAGGAAGAAAGAGAAAAGAGTATCGAAAATGTATTTGAAGAAATTATGGCTGAAAACTGCCCAAGCCTAGAGAAGGAAACAGATATCCAGCTACAGGAAACACAGAGGGTCCCAAACAATCTAAACCCAAACAGATCTACACCAAGGCATTATAATAAAAATGGCAAAAGTTTAAGAGAGGATTCTAAAGGCAGCAAGATAAAAACAAATAGTTTAATACAGGAGAACCCCCATAAGATTATCAGATGATTTCTCTACAGAAATGTTGCAGGCCAAAAGGTAGTGGCAAGATATATTCAAAGTCCAGAAAGGGGAAAATCTGCAACCTAGGATGCTCTACCCAGCAAGATTATCATTTAGAATAGAAGGAGGGATAAAGAATTTCTCAGGCAAGCAAAAACTAAAAGAATACAGCAATACTAAACCTATCCTAAAAGAAATATTGAAAGGTCATCTCTAAATAGAAAGGATGCAAGAAGAAATAGAAAAGAGAAAATCACAATTGGAAAGTAAATCGCTTAAATAAGCCAGTACACAGATCAAAAAAAAAAAAAACAACAACAACAAAAAATTCCTCTGGAAGTGATGATAACCACAATGAACAACAAAAGGCAGAACATAAAGATGTAAAAGAGGACATCAAAATCATAAAATGTGGGAGAAGAGAGTAAGAAAATGTAGATTTTTTTCCCCTCTAGAATGTGTTTGAGCCTATGTGGCTGTCTATCTAAGGCAAGGAGGGGGTTAACATACTTGAAAAACAGGGTAACCACAATTCAAAAACATACAATAGATTCACAAAAACCAAAAGAAAAAATAAGTATAATATAAAAGAAAACCATCAAATCACAAAAGGAAAAACAAAAAGAAAGGGACAAAGAAGAAATATAAAATCAATGGGAAAACAAGGTTTAAAATGGCAATAAATACATATCAATAATTACCTTAAATGTCAATGGACTAAATGCTCCAATCAAAAGACAGAGTGGCAGATTGGATTAAAAAACAAGAGCCTACAATTTGCTGACTACAAGAGACCCACTTTAGGGCAAAGGACACACATAGATTGAAAGTGAAGGGATGAAAAAAGATATTTCATGTATACAGAAATGACAAGAAAACAAGGGTCACAATATTCATATCAGACAAAATAGACTAAAACAAAGGCCATAAAGAAAGATAAGGACACTTTATAATGATAAAAGGATCAATACAAGAAGAGGATTTTACACTTGTCAACAAATATGCCCTAATATAGGAACACCCAAATACATAAAATAAATAAAGACATAAAGGGAGATATTGACAGGAATACAATAGTAGTAGACTTTAACACCCCACTCACATCAATGGACAGATCTTCTAGACAGAGAATGAATAAGGCAACAGAGATCTTAAATTATATAATAGAACAGTTTAGACTTAATTGATATTTTCAGGATATTACATCCAAAAAAAAAAAATACACAATCTTTTCAAGTGCACATGGAACATTCTCTAGGACTGACCACATACTAGGGCAAAAAACAAGCCTCAATGAATTTAAGAGGATAGAATTTCTCTCGAGCATCATTTCTGACCACAATGGCATGAAACTAGAAACTAACCACAGAAAAAGAAATGAGGAAAAAATGATTACATGGAGACTAAACAACATGCTACTAAAAAACCAATGGGTCAATGATGAAATCAAAGAAGAAATTAAAAACTACCTTGAGACAAATGGCAGTGAAAACACAACCATACAACATCTCTGGGATGCAGCAAAAGCAGTTCTTAGAGGGAAGTTCATAGTGATACAGGCCTTCCACAAAAAACAAACAAACAAACAAATCTCAAAATAACAACCTAACTTACCACTTAAAGAATTAGAAAAATAAGAACAAAACCTAGAGTCAGCAGAAGGAAGGAAATAATAAATATCAGAGAGGAAATAAATAGAATAGAGATTAAAAAAAAAACAAAACAGTAGGAAAAAATGAATAAAACCATTAGCTGGTTCTTTGAAAGGATAATCGGGATTGACAAACCTCTGGCCAGGCTCACCAAGAAGAAAAGAGATAGAACCCAAATAAAATAAGAAATGAAAAAGGATACATAACAACTGATACTGCAGAAATACAAAAAACCATAAGGGAATACTATGAACAATTATATGCCAACAAATTTGACATCCTAGAAGAAATGGACAAGTTTCTAGAAATACACAGCTCACTAAAACTGAATCAAGAAGAAACAGATAATTTGAACAAACTTATCACTAGAAGTGAAATAGAATCTGTAATTTAAAAACTCCCTGCAAACAAAAGTCCAGGACCATATGGCTTCACAGATGAATTCTACCAAACATACAAAGAAGAACTTATACCAATCCGTCTCAAACTCTTCCAAAAAACTGAAGAGGAGGGAACACTCCCAAAGACATTCTATGAAGCCACCATCACCCTGAGACCAAAACCAGACAAAGACACTACCAAAAAAGATAATTTCAGCCCAATATCTTTGATGAATATAGATGAAAAATTCTCAAAAATATGTTAGCCAACCAAATCCAACAACACGTAAAAAAGATCATACACCATGAGCAAGTGGGATCCATCCCACGTTCACAAGAATAGTTCAACATATGCAAATCAATAATGTGATACACCACATAAACAAAATTAAAAAACAAAAACCACATGATCATCTCAATAGATGCAGAAAAAACATTTGAAAAATTCAACATCCATTCATGATTAAAAAACTCTTGCCAAAGTAGGTATAGAGGGAACATATCTCAAGATAATAAAAGCTATTTATGATAAACCCACAACCAACATAATACTCAATGGTGAAAAGCTGAAAGCCTTCTCACTAAAATCTGGAACAAGATGATTCCCACTCTCACCTCTTCTATTCAACATACTATTGGAAGTCTTAGCCACAGCAATCAGACAAGAAAAAGAAATAAAAGGTATCCAAATTGGAAGGGAAGAGGTTAATTTTTCATTATATTCACATGATATGATAGTATATGTAGAAAACCCTAAAGAGTCCACACAGAAATAACTAGAACTGATAAACAAATTCAGCAAAGTAGGATACAAGAGTAACATACAGAAATTGGTTGCATTTCTTTATACTAACAATGAAATATCAGAAAGTGAATGTAAAAAAAAAATACATTTTAAAATCACATCAAAAAATACTTAGGAATAAACCTGACCAAGGAGGTGAAAGACTTATATGATGAGGACCATAAAACATTAATAAAGGAAATTGAAAATGATTCAAAGAAATGGAAAGATATCCCATGCTCTTGGATTGGAAGAATTAATATTGTTAAAATGGCCATACTACCCAAAGCAATCTAAGATTGAGTGTGATCCTTATCGAATTACCCATGACATTTTTCACAGAACTAGAATGAATAATCCTAAAATTTATATGGAACCATAAAATACCCAGAATGGCCAAAGTAATCCTGAAGAAAAAGAACAAAGCAGGAGGCATAACCCTCCCAGACTTCAGAAAATACTACAAAGCTACAGTAATCAAAACAGCATGGTATTGGCACAAAAACAGCCATATGTATCAATGGAACAGAACAGAGATCCCAGATATAAACCCACACACCTACAATCAATTAATCTTCGACAAAGGAGGCAAGAATATACAGTGGGAGAAAGACTGTCTCTTTAGCAAGTGGTGTTGGGAAAGTTGGACAGTTGTATGTAAATCAATGAAGTTAGAACACACCCTCTCACCATACACAAAAATGAACTCAAAATGGCTTAAAGACTTAAACATAAGACATGACACCATAAAACTCCTGGAAGAGATCATAGGGAAAGCATTCTCTGACATAAATCATACCAATGTTTTCAGTCTCCCAAGGCAATTGAAATAAAAGCAAAAATAAACAAATGGGACCTTATCAAACTTACAAGCTTTTGTACAGCAAAGGAAACCATAAACAAAATGAAAAGACAGCCTACAGAAGGGGAGAAAATATTTGCAAATGATGCGACCAAGAAGGGGTTAATTTCCAAAATATACAAACAGCTCTTACAGCTCAGTAACAAAAGCAACCCAATAGAAAACTGGGCAGAAGACTTAAATAGACATTTCTCCAAAGAACGCATACAGATGGCCAACAGGCACATGAAAAGATGCTCAACATCACTAGTTTTTGGAGAAATCCAAATCAAAACTACAATGAGGTACCACCTCACACCAGTCAGAATGGCCGTCATTAAAATGTCTACATATAACAAATGCTGGAGAGGGTGTGGAGAAAAGGGAACTCTCCTACACTCTTGGTGGGAATGTAAATTGATACAGCCACTATGGAGAACAGTATGGAGGTTCCGCAGAAAACTAAAAATAGAATTAACATATGATCCATCAATCCCACTCCTGGGCATATATCCAGACAAAACTATAATACAAAAAGACACATGCACCCCTATGTTCACAGTGGCACTAATCACAATAGCCAAGACATGGAAAGAACCTAAATGTCCATTGGCAGATGAGTGGATAAAGAAGATGTGGTACATATATACAATGGAATACTACTACTCAGCCATAAATAATGAAATAATGCCATTTGCAGCAACACGGATGGAAATAGAGATTATCATACTAAATGAAGTAAATCAGAAAGAGAAAGACAAATACCATATGCTATCATTTATATGTGGAATCTAAAATATGACACAAACGAACCTATCTATGAAGCAGAAACAGACTCACAGACGTAGAGAACAGACTGGTGGTTGCCAAGGTGGTGGGGGCTGGGGGAGGGATGGAGTGGGAGGTTGGTGTTAGCAGATGTAAGCTTTTATATATAGAACAGATAAACAACAAGGTCCTACTGTATAGCACAGAGAACTATATTCAATATCCTATGATAAACCATAATGGAAAAGAATATAAAGAATGTATATGTATGTATAACTGAATCACTTTGCTGTACAGCAGTAATGAACACAACATTGTAAATCAACTATACTTCAATTAAAAAAAGGATATTTAATTAAAATTAGAACAATAAGGTCCAGTTGAAAATTTACTACTTGAGTTTATAAACAAAGTAAGTGATATACAATTGACTTTCAACAAGTTGGCCAAAACAGTTCAATGTGGGAAGATTAATCAGTCTTTTCAACAAATGATTCTAGGACAACTGGATCCACATGCAAAAGAATGAACTGAGTTCTCTTTCTATCAGTGTACACAAAAATTAACTCCAATGATTAACAGAGACACACTACAATGTATAAAATAGATAAAAAACAAAGACCTACTGTATAACACAGGGAACTATATTCAATATCTTGTAATAACCTATGATGGAAAAGAATCTGAAAAAGAATATATATATATATATATATATATATATATATATATATATATATATAATCTGAATTACTCTGTTGTACATCTGAAACTAACATAATGTTGTTGTAAATCAACTATTCTTCAATATAAAAAATTAACTCCAAATTGATCTTAGACCAACATATAAAAAGTGAAATTATAAAAAAAAAAAAAAAGTGAAGTTATGAAACAGTTAAAAGAGAAGCATAGAGTAAATCTTTGTGACCTTGGGTTAGGCAAAGCCTTGTTAGATGTAGCATCTAAAGCATAACCAAGGAAATAAAAATAGGTAAGTTGGAATTCAACAAAATTAAAAACACTTGTGCTTTAAAGGACAACAAGAAAGTGAAGACAATCTACAGAATGTAAGAGAATGTTTGGAAAATTTTTATCTGATAAGGGACTTGTATCCATATTATTTAAAGACATCTTATAACACAATAACAAAAAACAAATAACCCAATTTTTAAATGTACAAAAGATAGGAACAGACATTTCTCCAAAGAATATATACAAATGTTCAATAAGTACATGAAAGGAAGCACAAATTCATTACTCACTTGGGAAATGCAAATCAAATCCACCATGAGATACTATTTTCACACTCACTTGTTTGGCTACAACAAAAAGACAGATAATACCAAGTGTTTGTGAGAATTAGAGAAATTGGAGCTGTTATACATTGCAGATAGGAACATGAAATGGTGAAGCCACTTTGGACGATACTTTGGAATTCCTCATAATGCTAAACATAGAATCACCATGTGATCCAGCAATTCCATTCCTAGGCACTTACCCAAGAAAATTAAAAAGATATGTCCACACAGAAACTTGTGCACAGATGTTCATAGCAGCATTATTTCTTAAAATCGCCAAGAAGTTATGACCACTCAAATGTCAATCAGCTGAGGAATAGATAAATAAAATGTTGTCATTGCATACAATGAACTATTATTCAGCAATTAAAATCAATGAAGTACTTATATACTCTGCAACATCTAAATGAATACTGAAAACATGTTAAGTCAAAGAATCTGGTCACAAATGACTATGTATTGTATGATTACATTAAATGAAATGTCTAGAATAAGTGACAGAAAGTAGAATAGCGATTTCTTAGGGATAGGGGCCTTTGAGGGAAATGAGACATGATTGTTAATGGATGTAGAGTTATTTGAGTTATGAAATGTTCTAAAATTGTGGCAATAGTTGCATAATTCTGTGAAAATACTAAAAACTACTGAATTGTATACTTTGAGTGAATTGTATGGTATGTGAATTACATATCAATAAGGCTTTAAAATAAGTGGTATACTTATTTTTTCTTTATAAAAATATAAAAACCTGGGTACTACTATGGGTATTTTTCTTAAATATTCTGTTACTCAAAATATTTGTGGATAAATGCCAGAGAAAATCATGTGTTATTTATTCAGACATTCCTCAAGTGCATAAAATTTCATCAAGTACAAATATACAGCAACAGTATTACACTTGAAGCCATGTTTTAATTTCCAAGGAGTGGAGAACACTAAGGAGATTATTGTACTTAACTGCTGCCAACAGATTAAAGTACTTATAACAGAGACTTTACCAGAAAAGTACCCAAATATAATAAAAGTTTAAAAAGTTATATAAGTGTTGGTGTTCCCTTAAAAAACCTATGGCATCTAAACAAAAGTGGAAAGTTTTAAAAACTTTAAATGTGGTATATATATCCAGTGGAATATTACTCAGGCATAAAAAGAATGAAATCTTGCCACTTGCAACAACATGGGTGAATACTGGATGGATATTATGCTAAGTGAAATAAGTCAGACAGAAAAAGACAAATATTGTATGATTTCACTTATACGTGGAATCTAAAACACAAAACAAATGAACAAACATAACAAAACAGAAACAGAGTTATAGATGCAGAGAACAAACAGGGGGTTGCCAGAGGGGAGGGGAGGAAAGAAGTAGGTGAGGGAGATTAAGAGGTACAAATTTCCAGTTGCAAAATAAATGAGTCATGGGTATGAAATGTACAGTGTGGGGAATATAGTCAATAACTATTAAAAAAAAACAACAGAAAAAGGAATGTTTTACTGTTAATTTATGCTAGAACCTTGTTTTTAGATATCAAGAAAGCAGTAACACTCAAAGTTTTCCCTCAATATTTTAATTATCATTTGTGTTACAAGAGAAATAAAATTGTTGACCCCCATAAAAATGTTTCTGTAACTGGAATCAATCCTCCCAAGGACTTAATAAGAATTAAGCACGAGTAGGCATTCTTATTAAGCACTAATGCATCTGGACAAATGCCTTTCCAGGAATCATTAGCTTCCAGAAATGTAAGGATTTAAAGAGCTTATATGTATACATTTGTGAGAATTGTTGAAACAACCGTGGCATCCCTGATAAGCAATCACCCATTCTGGTTTGGTCCATGAAATACTAAGGCCACTTCGTTACTTTTACCATTCTGCTTCATGAACCTAGATAACAGAAATCTACTTGCTGAGTTGTCACTAATACATCAAGGGCATACGTCATGAGTGAATATACCACAAGCACAACAGTGTGTGCATTTTCCTATGAGGTCTCTGAAGAAAGTATATATTAAATATGTTGCTTAGAATGTCTCATTGTGTTAGAAAGGGTAATGTGTAACGTATTTTATTTTAACACCATGGAAATTATTAGATAAGACAGTTACAATTAAATTGAGACAAGGTGTTTTATACACCTATTATTTTCATGGTACAGTGGTAAGGACAGAATTAATACTTTAGAAGGTATAAGAATATTACACCATTAGTTAAACAAACATAACTAAGTAATTCATATTATATATAATGGCTTATATACAATGTTGTACATTTTTCTATAAGGGCAATTCTATTGTAGGACACATTCATATAACACACCCAAAGGGAACTCAACTTATTAGTTAGAAGAAGAAGTCTGTATGGTAAGAACATTATCTACTAGTAACAACTAAAAAACACCATACATTAAACATTCTTCAGAGTAGACTACATACTAGAGGCATACAAAGTATGCTCTCTTACCAAATACCAACATCAGAAAGAAATCTGGGAAATCCCCAAATATCTGGAAATTAAAGAGCATACTACTAAACAACTCATGAGTCAAACAATTCCTCTCCAAATTAAAGTGAACAATATTTTGAAATGAATAAAAATGTAAATACTGCATTTCAAAACTATGGAATGCAACTAAAACAATATTTACAAGAAAATTAATACCTTTAAATGCCTATATTAGAAATGTCTCACATATACAACCTAAGCATCCATATTAAAAAAATTAGAGACAAAGAGTAAATCCAAAACAAGCAGAAGAAAGAAAGTTATTATGATTAGAGCAGTAATTACTGAAATAGAAAACAGAAAAACAATAGAAAAAATAAATGAAACAAAATGGGCTTTTTGAAAGATGAACAAAACTGATAAACATTTTGTCTTACTGACCAAGAAAAAAAGATGTATGATACAAATTACAAAAATCAAGAATGAGAGAGGGTACATCAGTACCCTTTAATATAGTGGAAAAATTTCTAGAAAGATACAAAATACCAAACCTGATTCCAGAAGAACATAAAAATATGAATAGGTCATTAACTAGTAAAGAAATTACGTTAGTAATTAAAACTGTATACATAAGGAAAAGCCAGGCCTAGATAGTTTTACTGGTGAATTCTCTCAAATATTTAAAGAAAAAATAATACCAATACTTCAGAAATTCTTTCAGGGAATAGAGAAGGAGGGAGCATTTCCACACTCATTCTATGAGGTCATGCTTATCTATATACCAAAGCCAGATAAAGACATCATGAGGAAAGTAAACTAAAGGCTAATATTCTTCATGAACATCAATGTAAAAATTTTCAAACTGAGTTCAGAAACATTTACATAATGACCCCTTTGTGGAATTAACATAGTAAATCAATTAATGTGTCATAATAATAGAAAGAAAGGTTTACAAAAAAGGATTATCTCAATGGATATAGAAAAATGATTTGACAAAACTCAGCAATGTATAAAAACCCTCATAAACTCTAACTAGAAAAGAACCTCCTCAATGCAAAACCCACAACTACAACCATATGTAATGATGAAAAGGAAAAGGTTGTCAATCCCTTAATAAATGGAACAAAACAAGGATGTCCATTTTGCCTGTTCTATTGAACATAGTACTAGAAGTTCTAGGCACTACAATAAGGTGCATGCACATGCAAGAAGCAGGAGAGGAGGTAAAGAGTAAGACTACCTTTTTTTTTTTTTTTTTTGCAAATCACATGATCCAGTAGGCAGATAATCCAAGGAATACACACACACACGCAAATATCTTAGACATACACAAAAATACCTTAGAAATAATAAATCAGTCTACCTAGCTTGCAGAATATAACATCAATATTCAAAAATAAACAAATGGGACCTAATGAAACTTAAAAGCTTTTGCACAGCAAAGGAAACCATAAACAAGATGAAAAGACAACCTTCAGAATGGGAGAAAATATTTGCAAATGAAGCAACTGACAAAGGATTAATTTCAAAAATTTACAAGCAGCTCATGCAGCTCAATATCAAAAAAACAAACAACCCAATCCAAAAATGGGCAGAAGACCTAAATAGACATTTTTCCAAAGAAGACATACAGATAGCCAACAAACACATGAAAGAATGCTCAACATCACTAATCATTAGAGAAATGCAAATCAAAACTACAATGAGGTATCACCTCACACCAGTCAGAATGGCCATTAACAAAAAATCTACAAACAATAAGTGCTGGAGAGGGTGTGGAGAAAAGGGAACCCACTTGCACTGTTGGTGGGAATGTAAATTGATACAGCCACTGTGGAGAACAATATGGAGGTTCCTTAAAACACTAAAAATAGAACTACTATATGGCCCAGCAATCCCACTACTGGGCATATACCCTGAGAAAACCATAATTCAAAAAGAGTCATGTACCACAATGTTCACTGCAGCTCTATTTACAATAGCCAGGACATGGAAGGAACCTAAGTGTCCATCGACAGATGAATGGATAAAGAAGATGTGGCACATATATACAATGGAATATTACTCAGCCAGAAAAAGAAATGAAATTGAGTTAGTTGTAGTGAGGTGGATGGACCTAGAGTCTGTCATACAGAGTGAAGGAAGTCAGAAAGAGAAAAACAAATACTGTCTGCTAACATAAATATGTGGAATCTTAAAAAAAAAAAAAAAAAAAAAAAAAGGTTATGAAGAACCTAGGGGCAGAACAGGAATAAAGACGCAGATGTAGAGAATGGACTTGAGGACACGGGGATGGGGAAGGGTAAGCTGGGACGAAGTGAGAGAGTGACATGGACTTATATATACTACCAAATGTAAAATAAATAGCTGTGCTATGTGGGAAGCAGCCACATAGCACAGGGAGATCAGCTCAGTGCTTTGTGACCACCTAGAGGGGTGGGATAGGGAAGGTGGGAGGGAGATGCAAGAGGGAGGAGATATGGGGATGTATGTATATGTATAGCTGATTCACTTTGTTATAAAGCAGAAACTAACACACCATTGTAAAGCAATTATACTCCAATAAAGATGTTTAAAAAAAACTTTTGTAATTCTAAATCCTAGCAAGAAAATATCTGAAAATGAAATTAAGAAAAAATTCCTAGTAGTATCATAGAGGACTAAAATACTTAGGAATACATTTAACAAAAGAAGTTTAAGATTTTTACACTGAATTCAATAAAACAATTCAGAGAGAAATTAAAGAAGATCTAAATAAATGGAGATACACTCTATTTTATAAACTGCAAGATATATTCAAGACGACAATTCCCTCTAAATCAATCTATTAATTCATTGCAATTCTTTCCAAAATTCTAGCAGGCTTATTTTGTAGAAATATATGAGCTGATCTTCAAATTTGTATGGAAATGAAAAGGGCCTACAATAACCAAAGTTGGAGAACTGACTTATTCTTCAATTTCAAAACTTATTATGAATCCACACTAATAAAAAGCAGTATGCTACTGGCATAAGAATAGAAACAGAAATTATCAAGCAGAATTGAGGGTCCAGAAATAAATTCTTACGTTTATGGTTGATTTCAAAAAAAAACTCAAGACAAGTCAATTGGAAAAATATTATTTTCAACAAATGATGCTGGGAAAATTGGATATCCATTCATAAAAAGAGAATCTAGACCCTTATCCCATAGTATACAGAAAAATTAATATTATGACCTAAATTATGAGTAAAAATATAAATTTACATTAAAACATAGGAGAAAATATTCATGAAATTTGGCCAGTCAAGTGCTCTTAGATATGGTACTAAAAAGAAGATCCTTAAGAGAAAAAATATAAGTGACTTCATCATAATTAAAAACTTTTGCATTTTAAAAGACATGATCAACAAAATTAAAAGACAAGCTATAAACTTGGAAAAATATTTGCAAATTATACATCTGATGAAGAATTTGAATTCAGAAAATATGAACAATACTTAGCACAATAATGAGACAAATAGTCTTTTTTAAAATATTCAAGTTAAAGATAGATTTTACTAAAGAAGAAATGAGAATAGCTAATAAGCACAAGAAATATTGTTCAAAATTCTTAGCCATTAGAGAAATAAGATACTTCTTCACACACACTAGAAAACCTATAATAAACATAAACAGTAGCAAGTGTTGGCAAGGATGTGGAGAAACTGGAACCTTTGTAGTTTGCTGGGGATAATGTTAAATGGTACAGCCACTTTAGAAAATAATTCAGCAGTTTCTTAAAATGTTAAACATGAGTTTTCCATATGACCCAGTAATTTTGCTCCTAGGAGTCTAACCAAGAAAAAAATATGTATTGATATATGTGTCCACAAAAGATTTGTACATAAATGTTCATAGCAGCATTGTTCACAGTAGCTAAACCAGGAAATAATCCAAATATTCATCAGATTCTGCATAGATAAACAAATGTGGTACATCCACACAATAGAAGAACAACTTATCAATTCCTGTCCTGCCCCTAGGTTCTATTTCCACACAATAGAAAAACAACTTATCAATAAAAGGAAACAAACTATTTATATATGCCACAACATGAATGAATATCAAAAATCAAACAAACAAAAAACATTTTATCGGTAAAAGAAGCCAGATGCAAAAGACCACAAGTTGCTTGATTCCAATAATGTGAAATATCCAGAAAAGGCAAATTTATTTTATCTAGAAAGCAGATTAGTGGTAATCTAGGGATAACCTAGAGAGAAGGGATTAACTGCATACAGGTCCAAGGTAACTATTTGGGGTGGTGGAAATGTTCTAACAGATGTTAGAACAATTTGATAGTTTTATAAAAAATCATTGAATTGTACACTTACAGTGCAAAATACGTTTTACAGTACATAAATTATCGCTCAATAAAACTGGGGGGGGGGGAGGGGAAACAACTTCAGTGTGAAAAACTCTTTGTATTTTACTCCTAGAAATTCGAGGATTGCCTTTCATCAGCTCAATTCTTGCATGTCCATTCCTGAAATAATTCCTGTGGTTAAAGGGAAGAAGTAAAAGCCAAAATATTAGTAGCCAGTAATCAGTACCAGAACCAAAGAGAAGTAGAGATGCCATCATTAGGTCTGAAATCTTCGCATTGGGTATAGTGAGAAGACTGGGTACCTGGACTTCTCATCATTGCTTACAGGTCTTTGAGCATGGGTCAGTCTGTTCCTAGGTTGGGCATCTGTAGCTGTAGCACGATCCACAGTCCTGGCATGAAAACTATCTCTGGAAAATTTCTTACTTTTTAAGTTAACGATAAAAAATAGCCTCTAATGTTGAAGGAAGGCAGAGAGAAAATGTAGTTATATTTTATCTTTAATTGTAGTTGAACATCACTTAACCTTGTTCTCTTTAAGGGTAGCTGAAGTAAATTCTAGTACTCTAATATGTGCTTGTCTTACAAATGACTAAAGAACCTCATTAGATGTTTTTTCAGGGCAAAGTTGAAAACTAAGTCAGTGAATTAGAGGAGACCATTTCTAGATTCTAACTCTGCAATGTGCTAACTCTGTTATGGCACTAACATGCCATTTAATGTATCTGAGCTTTAGTTTTCTTATTATAAAGTTATGAATAGTAATAGCTTTTCTACCCTCTCTACAAGAAGTAAGAGACTATATGAAACCACTCAGTAAATCACAAAGTTCTTTAGAAATTGAAGTTATATTTTAATTTTATTAACTTGAACATAAATCAATAAATTTATTCTCCCTAGAAAGCATATGCTAACTTCTAAACATACATTTCAATACCTCTGAAACAGCCTCTAAATATACAGTATAGAAATCCTGCTTAAAAATGCCAAGTATTTTGGTGTAGAGTTAAAAAATCCTTGATTGTCCCATTGATTTGTAGATTTTTTTACAATCTGCCTGTCAAAACAGATTTCTTAAAGGTATTTTAGATTACTAAAGTTTTTGTTTTAGAAACATTGTAAAAATAGTACAGAGAGTTCCCATATACACCACACGTAGTTTCCTCTATTTCTAGCATCTTATATTTGTATGGTATATTTGCCACAATCAACTAGTATTGGTTCAGTATTGTTAACTAAAGTCCATACTTATTCAGCTTTCCTTAGTTTTTACCCAGTATCCCTTTTATGTTCTAAGAACTCATTCAGGATTCATATTACATTTAGTCATCTGGTCTTCTTGTTTTTGATAACTTTGGCAGTAAGGAATACTGATCAGATATTTTGTAGAATGTCTCTCAATTGGGATTTGCCTGTTGTTTTTCTCATGATTTCATTGGGGTATGAGTTTGGAGAAGCAAGACCACAAACTAACATGCCACTTTCATCATATCATATCAAGTGTACATACTATCAATGTGACTTACCATTATTGATACTAATCTTGATAAACTGGCAGAGGTAGTATTTGACAACTTTCTCTATTGTATAGTTACTCTTGTAGCCCTTTTCCATACTGTGATCTTTGGAAGTAAGTCACTATGTGTAGCTCAAGCTTAAAGAATGAGTAATGGGACTTCCCTGGTGGCACAGTGGTTGAGAGTCCACCTGCCAATGCAGGGGACACTGGTTCGAGCCCTGGTCTGGGAAGATTCCACATGCTGCAGAGCAGCTGAGCCTGCGAGCCACAACTACTGAGCCTGCATGCCACAACTACTGGGGCCCGCATGCCTAGAGCCCGTGCTCCACAATGGGAGAAGCCACCGCAATGAGAAGCCTACTCACCGCAACTAGAGAAAGCCCGTGCACAGCAACAAGGACCCAATGCCAGCCAAAAATAAATAAATAAAATAAATTTAAAAAAAAAAAAAAGAATGAGTAATGACACTCCACCTCCTTGAGGATGAAATAATTCCATAAATTATTTAAAATTCTTTCACTTGGGAGATTTGTCTCATATCCTCTATGTATTTATTTATTCAATCATTTATATCAGTTGGAATTTAAATATTTATTTTATACTTTGAACTATAATCCAATAATATTTTACTTATTTTGTTGCACAAACTATTCCATCTTTGGCCATCTGGAAGCTCTTTCGGTGGATCTTGTGTCCCTTTGACATAACTCCATCATTATAGAGTTTGTTTGCTTTGAATGCTTCCTTACTTTCCAGCACTACAAAATGTTTTAGGCACATCTTGTGTATTTCCTGCCCTAGAACTAGAAACAACCATTTCTCCAAGGAATCCTGGTTCTTTTATTGAAGAATGGTATTAAAATCTAGGTGTGCTCTTTGCTGCTTTGAGTTCTTGTTTTAGGGCCTCTCAGTTCTGACAAAGCAAGGAAATACATGTGTGTATACTCACTCATGTATATACATATCTCTATAAATATTTCTGTATGTAACCAGCTATATTTATATAAAGCTGAACATGAGTTCATACTGATGTCTACACCTCTAATCCATTACCACATGAATCATTCCAGCCTCCTTCCTTTGCTGAAATATAACCTCCTATGCCACAGTGAGAAATCTGAATTCCATCATTTGCCATACATTTACTAAGTTGTTCAATCCCAGTGTAAATATAACTATCCTAGGATCCCCCAACCTCCTAAGTGAATTTTTTAAGTTTGCATTATTTTTACTCTTTATGATGTTGAGTTCTATGGGTTTTGACAGATTTTTAAAAAATTTTGATAATTTTATTAATCTTGTTCTTTTAATCTTGCTTTTAATTCACCTTTATTTTTGTCTTAGCCACTGTCTGAAAATTATCTTTTTCAATATTCTTTCTTAAAAATTTTCTATTGAAAAAAAATAGACCCACAGATATAGAAAACAAATTTATGGTTACCAAAGGTGAAAGGGGGTGGGGAGGGATAAATTAGGAGTTTGGGATTAACATATACACACTACTATATATAAAAGAGATACCCAACAAGGAACTACTGTATAGCACAGGGTACTATACTCAATATTTTGTAATAACCTATAAGGGAAAAGAATATGAAAAAAATAGATATATATGTATGTATAACTGAATCACTTTGCTGTACACCTGAAACACAACATTGGCAATCAACTAATTTCAATAAATTTTTTAATTTTCAAAAGTTTCACACACATGATTTCATATTATCCCATAATAACCTTTTTTCCCCCTACCCCTATGTTGTTCCTTCCCCTTCCCTCTCCCCACTGGTATCCACTAGTTTGTTCTCTACATCTGTGAGTCAGTTTTTTTCTTTTATTCACTAGTTTGTTGTATTTTTTAGTTTCCACATATAACTGATATCATACATTATTTGTCCTTGTCTGACTTATTTCAGTTATCATGATGCCCTCTAAGTCCATCCATATTATTGGAAATGGCAAAATTTCATTCTTTTTTGTGGCTGAGTAGTATTCCATTGTGTATATGTGTGTGTGTGTGTGTGTGTGTGTGTGTATCTCACATCTTCTTTAACCATTTATCTGCTGATGGACACTTAGGTTGCTTCCATACCTTGGCAATTATAACTAATGTTACTATGAACATTGGGGTGCATGTATTTTTTCAAATTAGTATTTCTATTTCTGTTGGATATATACCCAGGATTGCTGAATCATATGGTAGTTCTATTTTTAGGTTTTTGAGAAACCTCCATACTGTTTACCACAGTGGCTCTACCAATGTACATTCTCACCAACAGTGCAGGAGGTTTCTCTTTCTCCACATCCATGGCCAGCAGTTTTTTTTTTACATATCATGCTTTTAATACAAATTTTAAAAAATCTGGAACAATATAAACTGTACAGATTTGGTCAATCTTTCTGTTTTGTTTTTAAACTAAATCTCTAAACACACCAATGCTCCATTCCAAAATATTGCACAACATTCTGAATACAAAACGCTTGATTGTATTCCTCCTTCACTAAAGAAAACAAATTCATTATGCTGCTCCCCCAAGCTCCTCTCCATGTTGTCTCAGTGCCCCCCTTCCCATCCCCAGGGGTCAAACTAATAATTAGGGATGTTGAGCATCTTTTCATGTGCCTGTTGGCCATTTGTATTTCCTCTTTGGAAAAATGTCTATTCAGTTCTTCTGTCCATTTTTTAGTCAGGTTGTTTTTTGTGATGCTGAGCTGTATGAGCTGTTTATATATGTTGGATATTAACCCGTATTGGTCATATCATTTACAAATATCTTCTCCCATTCAGTAGGTTGTCTTTTGGTTTTGTCAATAGTTTCCTTTGCTATGCAAAAGCTTTTAAGTTTAATTAGGGCCCATGTGTTTATTTTTGCTTTTGTTTCCTTTGCTTTAGAAGATGGATCCAAAAAAAAATATTGCTGTAATTTACATCAAAGAGTGTTCTGCCTAGTTTTCCTCTAGGGGTTTTATGGTGTCTGGTCTTACATTTAGGTCTCTAATCCATTTTGAGTTTATTTTTGTATATGGTATAGCATGTTCCAACTTCATTCTTCTACATGTAGCTGTCTAGTTTTCCCAGCACCACTTATTGAAGAGACTGTCTTTTCTCTGTTGTATATTCTTGCCTCCTTTGTCATCGATTAATTGACCATAAGTTTGTGAGTTTATTTCTGGGCTCTCTAGTCTGTTCCATTGATCTATGTGCCTGTTTTTGTCACAGTACCATACTGTTTTGATTACTGTAACTTTGTAATATAGTCTGAAGTCAGGGAGCATGATTCCTCCAGCTTTGTTCTTCTTTTCACATAGCAAGTACTGTGGCCAAGAAATATAAGGACCAAGATTCCAACTTTCTTCTTTGGCTCTGGGATTGATCTAAAATAAGTAAAATTATAAATTTCATAAAAGAATTGGGCAGTGGAGAGTAACAGAGAATTAAGGAGGCATCTAGAGGAGAAGGGGTACTGAGAATCAGTACACTGAAAGAGAAAATGGGAACACGGGTTTAGCTGTCAATTTAATAGACTGTATAGGACACACTTTAAAATTTTACCAGGTAAGACAGGATGGAATGAGCCCAAAGCAAAGTCAATTTACCAAGTGAGGTTCAAATTTGTTTTGGTTCCAGGCCTCTCTTATCAGAATTAAACATCAGGAGGGCTAAGCTTCTATTGTCCCCCAACATTAGACTGGAAGCTAATGATATATAAATTCTAAATGCAATTTTGCTTATAATGTGCTGGGTGATTTCTTGTTGCATTATCTGTGTGGGAGATCTATGGAATGCATGCACTTCATGTAGTGCCGTATAAAGGAGATAGGTTCATTTTTAGATAGCAATACTTGAATTAACCTGAAAAAAAAAATGAGAATCTTGAATTAGAGGCTCATGAAATTCATAAAAGTATTAATTAAATTTTGTCATAAATCCATGTTTTATATCTAATAATTATATCACATTGCAGAAGGTAAAATTTCATGGATAGGTAAACATTATAAAATGTGCACTCAATTAGTTCAGCCAAAACAAGCAAACCACACTTATAATTGAGTAACATGTTTTTATATGGAAAAGTGCTGAGTAAACTCTAAGAGGAGCTAGTTGGCTTAACTACTAAAAGAATTAATTTGTTGGAAAAACTAAATGAATTATGATAAAGCTAAAGGCAAATCTTAAGTTTCAGTAACAGTGAAATAAGGAAGAGAAGGAAATAAAGTGAAGTGAAAAAAGAATATGAGTCATTTTGAAAATATGCTTTTACTGATGCAGCATTTAAAAAACCACAATCTCTGCTCAAAATTGTTATTCTCTTTAGGTGTTATAGTAAAGCGATTTTGGATTTAACATTTGTTTTCTTTATTCAAAATTTACAATACCACTACTAGTAATAATTTATTGAGCACTTACTATGAGTCAGGCATTGTGTTAATCTCTTTCTAGACATTACTTCATTAAGTCCTCCCGAGGATCTTGTGAGGCTGGAATAATTATCTCCAGACATTTGTGAACACAGACATCAAGGCTTTAAAAGCTTCTATGTTTGCTGTTCATAGTCACACATGTAGAAAATTCAGATTCAGTATTTAAACTGAAGTTTTACTTACAAAAATCTCTTCTAAATACTGTATTCAAAGCATCTTACTTTGAATTTGAGAAAAAATAATGTTATAGACTCCTAGGCTTCATAGGTTTGTTTACCTAACCCACAAAGAAGATAAAATTTCCAAAGGATCAGAAAACATGGATATTACCAGCATGTCCTTGGTATTTTCCATGTAATCTGCATGGCATATGCCACATAAAGAAGAGAATGTTGAGCACATGACCACAGTAGACATTGGTCCATATGGGGGTAGTGTGCATATGCACACACACGTTTGTGTGTTGTGTGTGCCTGGTGATATTGGTGAGGAATTCTCTTCCTCATCAAAGTTTTAATCACTGGGGATAAAAATATTTCTGGCAAATTTCTCAAAATGTAGGTTTTGGGAAATATTTCAGACTCATGTTACATCCTACAGTATATTGGTGATGATGAATGGGTAAACCATGTGTGAAGAGGTAGAGATGGTTTGAGAGTGTTTTCTTTCACATAGAAACCTTTGGAGAGCCATAAATATATAAAAAGAATGCTATGACACTATATATACTTCTGATACTTCTTATGGTATATATAATTTGAAGCTATCTGCATTCCAAACAATCATTGCCTGTAACATGTTTAAACAATGTTTTGTCACGTTAAGACGTATGATACACAAAATTTTTATATAAGTATATTCTCTAAATTTGAAGGAATACAATGATAAAGAAAAATATATTTGTCTTCTATTTCTCTATGACCAAATAACTATACTTCAATTTATATTTTATTAAACATTGTAAATTAATAGCAGCTGTTTGCAGTGACCTTTTATAATCCATAGAGGGAGAGAGTTTCAGTGGAACTTGGAACCACAGAATTGCAATATTTCTTTGGCTTTGACTCCATTCAATACTGTGAGACCTCCCAGCACTCTAATATTCCACACACATTAGAAATTCCCTGACACAATTTCACACAGGGTTGCAGGTAGTGTTAGCCATTCTTTTTCATACTCCCTGATGTCTTCTGTTGTAAAGCTGAAAATGCCAATGATGATATCTAAGCACTGTAAATAATTGCAGCTATTGACCTTGCAATGGTACCAGACTGCCACACCCTATTCAGGCACAAATATTGGATATTCCAGCTCTAAGTCACTGCAGTAACTTTATGGTCCTAGTGCTTTATAAATATTTTAATACAGTTTTGATTCTGCTACCCGCTCTCCTAAATCCACACAGTTGAGTCAGTGGTGCAGAGGTTGAGGTCAATCTGAATGATCACCCCTGACTTCCATTTAGAATCACCCACCTGTGGTCATAGCCTGTTCTCTTGGGAAGAGCTCTTCCAACTGAGGCTTCTTTATCCCTTTTGCTCATTGTCATCTGACTGTCTTGTTCTGCAGACTTCCCATGCAAACATGACCCTTCCTCTAACCATCATCCCAAACATATTAGAGGAATACCACTGGTACCATAGATAAAATATTACCATAGTACTGAGCAGCTGACCCTTCTGTGAGTAAGAGTGAATTCCTCCTAACTGACTGCTTTGGGCTGCCACATCATTTTTTCCTGCTTTTAGATTGGACCTATGCCATTGGCTTGCCTATATCTCCACCTTGCATATTGCAAATCTTAGAACTTAGCCTCCATATTCTTTTGAGCCAATTATTTATAATAAATTTAAAAAATAAATATATCTTTTCTTCCATTCTCTATACACACACACACATTCACTTTCTATATATATATATATATATATATATATATATATATACTACTCTTTAACTGTTCCAAATATATATATATATATATATATATATATATATATATATATATATATATATATATATATATATATATATATATATAAAATATACTGGTTCTATTACTATTTCTCTGGCGAACCCTGACTAATACAATATGTAATTATTAAATAGTCTAAATAAATATGATAATAAATATATAACTATAAAAGGCCTAAATGCTGTAAAGCAGAGTTCTATGTTGATGACCACAAATAACACATGAGATACACTATGAGGATAAATTAGGAAGTAACTAGGCAAAGGAAGGTGAGGAAAAGAAAGAGAATGTCAGACATAGAATGACACATGCAAATGGTCCGCAATATGAAAGAAGGTGGCGTGTTCCACGGAGGGAAGAAAAGTTAGTTCTCTGAAGGGCAGAGAGCAAGGAGGGAAAGGTAACAAGATGATTCTCCAAAGTTAGAGAGTAGTCTCTATATGCCTTGGTTGTCATTTCAAGGGTGTTTATCTCTAGGACAAAGAGATAACCCAGAGGTGTCTTAAAAGGGAAGTAACATGATCAGATTTGCATTTTGAAAAGATCACTAAGTGAAGTAAGATAAGAACTGATAAAATATATTTAGATTTAGTGTCATAAAAGTTATAGTGCTATTACTGTGATCTATTTTGGTGCAAGCAATCTACAATTTTTAGATGGATTTGAGTATAGCCCAATTATGAAAAGCATACCTGGATGCTGCTGCTAGGAGAGGGGAAGCAGAGAGAAGGAGTCCACTGGGTCTGCATTATAACAGTGCTCGTAGTGAGCCTTACTACTCCTGTGTGGCTTATTTAGCAATCCCTTAAATATTTAATCTATTTTTTAGGCAGATTTAACATACTTTTTAAATAAGTTATTTGATTTTTAATTTTTATTTCTCATAGAAAATTGAGAAAATCACACAAAAATGGTCTTTGTCACTTACTACCACTTAGAAAACAGCCCATTCATAAAGTTTACAAGATAACTTACCCATACTTGAAGAGCTCTGCAGAGAAATAGATTAATGTTTAAAATTACCCTTTATGTTCAGAACATCTATATTTTCTCCCTTCTGTGATTATATTTCAATAGGTGAAATCCAGAAATTTGACTGAAAAGTTATTCTGCTGAATATATGTTAAAAAACAGAAATGTATATACATAAATGGTCACACCATCTATCTGGAATTCTAATAAAGCCAATAACATTTAAATCTCCCTCTTTATTGCAACCTGAGTATAACCTAGATACTGTTTTTTGTCACATGAGTTAGCCATATATTTTAATGTTGATAAGTACTGAGGAGTAGAGCTATAAAACTAAAAGAACACTTGTGTCTATTTATGAATATCAAAAATGAAAGAGCATCTATCCGATGTGTACAAACTGCATAAAATATCATTTCAAAATGTAAAATAAATTTTAAAAATTTAAAATAAGACTTTGTACTTGATGTAAGAACTCCAACATACCAATCTCACTAACTCTTTGAATTGTTTTCCCTGTGTTACACCAAAACATCTTTGGAATCTCAGTTTTACTTAATGTAGGTCACATTTTTCTTCCAGTTTTAGAAAATCAATGTGGCAAATTGTTGGAGCCATTTCCAGCTGTTTAAGCTAGCACACTGAATTCAAAAATTATCATCTGATAGGTGTACCCATAGTGATAAATTTGCCCCAATCTTATGTTCTTTCCAACATGGTTTAACAGATTTGGAATTCATTCTAAAACATATTCTGCAATATTTATATTTCTGCCAATGTAAATTAAAAAAAAAAAAACTCACATCTTTTTGACATGTAATCCATGTCATAGTCAGACTTTGTCCCTGAAACGTGCTGCAACCTCATTATAGGCTTGGAGGATATGCGGGTTGGTAGGAAAAGATCATGGGTAAAACTTTCATCTCCTTGAAAGATAAATGATCAAAGTTGGCATTCTATGCTCTTCATACAAAGCAGAAATAGACTCAGTAGATGGGGAAAAATGTTGCTTCTACAACAGCAGTAAGGGAATCCACATATTCAGACTCATCCAAATCCACCATAATTTCTCTACTCCAATATTCAGATTCCCACTCTTTTTCCAATCCAGTTCCCAGATTCAACACCAGAAACCTGCTGAGACTGTGACGTTAACTTACTTAATACTCTAAACCACCGAATCAAACTCAGTATCTGGTTTTCAACTTCATGGACTCAAGAAGAGGTAGGTACCTCATAAAGGGTACCAGGTCACTGACATTAAGAAAAAAACAGCATTCATTGATTTATTCCACAAACATAAATAAATAGCAGCTGTTAACACTTACTATGTGCTGAGCGTTTTATGTACATTATCTCCACTAACTCTCTCCCCAACAGATGGGGAAATTGAGATTCAGAGAGGTTAATGTGTTCACCAAAGTTACACAGTGATTAAGTGGGAGAAGCTTGACTTAATTACAAGACTGGACTGTCTCATGCACAAGCTCGGTGCTGTGAACATAGAGATTGGAAGATGTAGTCCCTTCCATAAAGTCAATATTCATTAGGAAGAGGAGCTGGTCACTAGCAATGTGTTGTTACTGAAGTCAATGCATAGAATCAGCTCTTGAAGCACTTTGAAGAGACTAGAAAAAATATCCATTTGCCCCTAAACATACTGAGCTGAGAATTAATATATGAATTGGGGAGATAAAGGGATTAAGGGCATTTTATCGGTTGGCTATAACTTGTTACTGCATAACAAGTAATTCACTCCAAAATTTAGTGGATTAAAACAATAATCATTTATTCTTGCTCACCGGTCTGCAGGTCAGCTGGATATTGTCTCAGCTAGGCTGGGCTCAGCTAAGTGGCTCTGCCTGATGCTGTAGACCCAGTTGCAATTGGCTCCATGCTGCAGGCTCTCTATGTATCCTTCCAGGCCTCAGGTAGAGGGGTAGCAACTGCCTGGGGAAAGCTCTTCTCACAGAGATGAGAGCAGTGATATCTTTTAAGGCCCAAGTGCAGAACTGGCACGTGGTAACTGCCCCCTGATCTCATTGGCCAAAACAAGTCACAGCCAGTGGAAAACTCTGCCTTTTGTGTGAGGGGCTGCAAAGTTACATGGTAAAGGGAATGAATAAAGAATTGAGGCCAGTAATTCCATCTACCAAAGATAATTTTTTTATTTTGATGGGGAGTGGCTGACATAGAGGGGGTGGAGTGGGTAGAGAATCTATAAAATACCACTAACTTTAAAAAGATTTGCCAGGAAAATTTGCCTATGAATAAAACACCACATTTCTTCATTTCTCCAACTGAGATCATGAAAGACAAACCCTCCCACCCTACTATTTTCCTTTTCCATTTCTTAAAAAGTATACAAAATTGTAGGATGCCAGAATATTAGTTAGACAAGCCTGACTAAAAAGAGAGATCCTTCCAGTCTCAAGTTTCAACCACCTATAAAAGTAGTGTTTGGGAAATGGCTGTGAAAAAATATGTTCTTCTGCATTTAGGTCTCAGAGTCCCCATTTGATGGTTGATCTACACCCCTGTAATCTACAAACATACAGGCACCAGCCTAACTGGCTGACAAATAGGAACAAACATGCTAATAAAACAAACAGGAAAGATTCTAGGAAATAAATAAAAGGAGACAAGAACATACAATGGAGAAAAGATAAACTCTTCAATAAGTGGTGCTGGGAAAACTGGACAGTTACATGTAAAAGAATAAAATGAGAACATTTTCTAATACCATATACAAAAATAGGCTCAAAAATGGGTTAAAGACCTAAATGTAAGACTGGAAACCATAAAACTCCTAGAAGAAAACATAGGCAGAACACTCTGACATAAATTGTAGCAATATTTTTT
Source organism: Balaenoptera musculus (assembly GCF_009873245.2). NCBI lineage: Eukaryota > Metazoa > Chordata > Mammalia > Artiodactyla > Balaenopteridae > Balaenoptera > Balaenoptera musculus. Next base: position 124,765,006 of record NC_045789.1, on the reverse strand, counting down.
AAATCTGTCTCCTACGGCAAAGGAAACAAAAGCAAATATAAACAAATGGGACCTAATTAAACTTAAAAGCTTTTGCATAGCAAAGGAAACCATCAACAAAACAAAAAGGTAACCTATCGAATGGGAGAATATATTTGCAAATTATATGACCAATAAGGGATTAACATTCAGAATGTATCAATATAAACAGCTCATACAACTCCATACCAAAAAAAAACAAGCAACCCAATTTAAAAATGGGCAGAAGAACTGATTAGACATTTTTCCAAAGAAAACATACAGATGGCCAGCAGGCACATGAAAAGATGCTCAACGTCACTAATTATTAGAGAAATGCAAATCAAAACAACCATGGCATATCACTTCACACCTGTCAGAATGGCTATCATCAAAAAGACCACAAAATGGGAGAAAATATTTACAAATCATATATCTGATAAGGGACTAGTATCCAGAATATATAAAGAATTCTTAGAATGCAATAAAAGACAAATAACCCAATATAGAAATGGGCAAAAGATTTGAATAGACATTTTTTCAAAGAAAGTATACAGATAGCAAAAAGCACATGAAAAGGTGTTCAGCGTCATCAGTTATTAGGGAAATGTCAATCAAAACCGCAGAGACACCATTTCACATCAACTACAATGGCTATAATCAAAATGACAGATGAGAACAAGTGTTGACAAGGAGAAACTGAAACCCTCATACACTGCTGGTAGGAATGTAAAATGGTACAGCCACTTTGGAAAAACAATTTGGCAGTTCCTCAAAATATTAAACATAGAGTTACTATATGACCTAGTAATTCTACTCCTAGGTATCTACCCAAGAGTAATGAGAACATATATCCACACAAAAACTTGTACACAAATGTTCATAGTAGCATTACTCATAATAAGTGGCCAAAAAGTAGAAACAACCTAAATGCCCATGAACAGAAAGGTGGATAAATAAAATGTGGTATATCCATCCAAAGGAATATCATTTAGCTATAACCAGGAATAAGTACCGATACGTGTTACAACATGATGAACTTTTAAAACATCATGCTTAAGTCATAAGAGACCATATAATGTACAATTCCACTTATATAAAATGTCCAGAATGGGCAAATCTATAGAGACAGAAAGTAGATTAGTCTTTGCCTAGAGCTCTGGGTGGAAGGGTCGAGGGAGGTGGAGAGTGACTGCTAATGGTACAGGGTTTCTTTTAGGGAGGCTGAAATATTCTAAAATTAGATGGTTGCATAATCCTGTAAATACACTAAAAAACACTGAATTATATACCTTACATAGATGAATTATATAGTTTGTGAATTACATATAAACAAACAAAAAAAGACCACAAATAACAAATGCTAGCAAGGATGTGGAGAAAAAGTAACCCTCATACACTGTTGGTGGGAATGTAAATTGGTGCAGCCACTGTGGAAAACAGTATGGAGGCTCCTCAAAAATACTAAAACTATAACTACCATAAGATCCAGCTATTCCACTCCTGGGTGTATATCTGAAGAATCAGAAGAAAACAAAAACATTAATTCAAAAAGATATATACACCCTTATGTTTACTGGAGCATTATTTACAATAGCCAAGATATGGAAACAACCTAAATGTGCATCAACAGATGAATGGATAAAGAAGATGTGTGTATGTATACACACACACACACACACACACACACATAATGGAATACTACTCAGCCATAGAAAATAATGAAATTTTGCTATTTGCAACAACTTGATTGTACTTGGAGCATATTATACTCAGTGAAATAAGTCAGGCAGAGAAAGACAAATACTGTATGATATCACTTGTAAGTGGAATCTAAAAAATATAACAAAACAGTGACTATAACAAAAAATAAACAGACTCACAGATATAGAGAACAAACTAGTTGTTACCAGTGGGGGGTGGAGGGGGAGGGGTAAAACAGTGGTAGAGGATTAAGAGGTACAAACTACTATGTAAAAAATAAAAATGCTACAAGGATATAGTACAGCACAAGGAACATAGCCTATATTTTATAATAACTATAAATGGAGTATAACCTTTAAAAGTTGTGAATCACTATGTTGTACACCTGAAATGTATATAAAATTGTAAATCAACTGTACCACAATACAAAATTAAAAAATAGGTATTTCAAACCACTGAGGGAAGATTAACAATTTAATAAATAAAAGGTTTTAGCATAACTGATCTGCATTTTAAACAAAATAATGATAAAGTTAAATTCAAGTTACTTACCATGTAAAAATGAAATTCAGACAGATTAAAGAGCTAAGTGCAAAAAAAAGAAAATACAGAATAACTTCATTTTATAATTTTGGAATAAGGGATGTAGACATAATATAGAAAATATTAGCACTAGTTTGAAGCTGATAGAAAAACAAATAATTTGAACTTATATTACACAATATTTGTATCTATTGTTGAGGTCATTTAGACAAGCAGACATCAATTTAATGGAAAAATGAGCAAAAAATATAACAGACAATTAATGCAAATGGAAAATTAACACATGAAAATAAACTAATTAGTAATTAGCAAAATTCAAATTTAAACAAAATTGAGATACTATTTTTTTGTAAACATTAAAATATTTTATAATAATTATCTATTTTTGCCAGAAGTATGAATTGGTACAATTTAGGGGGAAGCAAGCTGTATAATCCCAGCAATTCTGTTTTCCATATATGTCTTACAGAAAATTTTGCCCCTGTATACATGGATAAGTGTATGTGTTCAGTAAAGAATATTTTTAGAAAAACAAAAATAGAAAAATATGAAACCAATTTGTGGAAGTTCTTTACATAAACACTATAAACATATATCCACACATATAATACACATTTTATATGTGTGTATATGTTAGCACGTGTGTGTGTGTGTGTGTGTGTGTGTATGTTTAGGGAGAGAGAATGAAAAAGAAATCCTTAAACTAAAATAGATATCTTACTCTTTCTGTCTGTCTTTCTTTTAGCCTACATTGCAGTTGTATAGTTGGGAGTTCTAGCAACTATCTTTGACCAGGAGTTGATCTTGTGAATGGAATTTGGTGTTAGGACACTTGAGTAGTAATACAGTGAGAGTCTGTGTCCTCAGTGGCTCCCTGATAACAATTCTGAACTAATCAAGTCATTTGTATTTACACCAAAAAGGCACAAATGGGAGCCATGAATCACTGTAGCTTCTGTGTAATCTTAAGATTTGTGTTCTCCATGAAGAGCATGAACACATCCTGTGTTCCTCAGGACAGTCCCAGTTCATGCTTATTCTCTGTGTTCCCTGATGTAGCTCTTCTTTTTCTAATGTCTGGGGACACCACAGGCGTACAGTGGACTTCCAACAGCTTTCCCAGTTTGGGAAGCCTAAAAGTGGGCAAGCCACCCCACTCCCGCCCAGCACCCCCATGCTCCAGCGTACGCACTAAAAAGTTTCCAGGCATCCTCACCACTCGTGAAAGAAGCTTATCATCCAGCCACAGAGGAAACCCAAGCCAACTAATTGGTACATTAATCTAACATATGCATAAACAACTGAATATTGACTGGTAATTAGGAAAGCCATCAAGTACAGAGAGAAGGACCCAAAACGACAAAAAGAAAATCCATCCCTACAGGAAGCAATAATTAATGAAAATAATCTAAAAATTGAAAAAAAAATCAAAAGTCTTTGACTATATTCAGAGAAATTAGAAAAGTTGTTATATTTTGCAAATTATATCGATTAAGATGCTATCTAAAAAAGTTTGAGAACTTCAAGGAAAGGCCAGAGAGTAGCCAACTAATAGATGACATTTCTCCATGTGAGCAGATTTACAAGTTATCTTTTCATTGTCTATCTCTTCAGTATGAACTGAGAGCTGAGGGTCATCAGGCATTTGAAGGGGGGCCCTGTGCGATCATCAAGGGTCATAGGGCCAGGTGGGCTGAACTGAGCGCCAGGTCTTAGATTCCGAAGGCAGACCTGCACCTACTCCTCACACCTCACATCCACAGGAACTCAAGTAGATCCGAGTCAATTTCTTCAGACTAACTGTTTGTAAACATGGATGCTCTAACGTGGATGTGCAGATAGCTTATGAAACACCTCACATCCAGTCCTCCTTTTCCACAGTTCACTAACATATTCAAATAACTAGACAATGACTAGAATCTAGTTAATGCTTTTCTTCTGTTTTACATGCAAACCTTGTACTTACTCACTTGTTTCACTCTTCTGAAGGCTCATTTTAATGCCCATGTCAGAAAATATCATAGTGAAGTGTGGAATAGTATCTAAGAATGATTGATATTTTTGCTTTCTAATTAAACCCACATTGGATTTTTCACTGTTAACTTGATACTGTTGGTGGTAAAGTGTAGCCAGGAAAACGAACAGGTTTCAAAGGAAAAGCAGTACTTCTTAAAATGTTGGCTTGATTTTAAACTTATAACAGTGTCAATATCTTTATTCTCCCTTTAGTACTAACCAAGATGTTTTGAACTACTTTAATATGTATCATTTCAATCTAAAACAGTGTCATATTCTGAGTTACATATACTTAACGTCTATTTTATGTCATTCCAAAAATATATATTTTGCACATGTACTTTAAGTGATTTAGAAAATGCTGACTTTTTCCATGTCATTTTGTGCTTTTAATTCTATTTTATGAATGTTTACTTTTAATATTCTCCCCTTTTTCCCCCTTAGGCCCATGTTGCTGAGTTTATTGCTGAATAAGATTTCCTCTATCTATATGAATTCCCAATTCACCTATCTATGTTTTTGTTATTCTTTCTTTCTTCCTCTCCTATGGTCTGAATGCTTCCACCTCTTTTTCCAGACCACTGCTTTAAATTCCTCACCAAAATTTTAAGCCAATATATGACTCAAAAATGAAATTGTACCCATTTACTATTTTCATTAGTTAATAATAAACTTGAGAACAAAAATATATTTAGATGAAATAACATACTTTATATAGAGATCACACAAATATAATGGGCAATATCAAATTGAATATATTTGCAACATGGCTTGAGAAATTACCTTGAAAATACATTGGTTTTCTGGAGAGCTTTCTCTTCGTGAGTAAACATGGTAAATAAAATCCCCAATGGGGAAATGTATGGCTATGAATTTTTGTTAGAAAATAAAAGGTTTATAAAGTGATCTGAAGTATTAAAAGAATAGGGAAGATCATTTCTGGAGTGGAAGTCACTCTAGGGAACTTTTATTACTCCTAGTTTTGTCCTCTTGAATGCAAATATCATTGGTATGATATCTAAAATACAATATAAAAAACAAGTATAATACATAAAATAAGATTTCTGTCATTAGTTAACTGCTTGATCCTCACCAACAATCGAACCTTATTCTAGATATTTCCACATGTATTTTCTGGATTTAATCCTCACTTTGATTCTGTTCTCCTTGAACTGCATAATCAATAGTTCTGCACTGCCTACAGGATAGTCAGATTTCTTTAGCTGAGAATCAAGGACCTTCTGGATCTGTACTTATTTCCTTGTCATGCCTATTTTTCAGATCTTCTTGACACAAACACTCACACTGTTTTCCAGTATGCCTTGCTCCCCTCAACCTCCTTGCCTTTGGTAATGTCATTGGTCACATTTATTTTCTGTCTGCCAGTTCACATAATCTCCTTTATTCAAACTTCAGTCCATATCTATCTCCATAATAAAGCTTTTATTATCCTTTTGCATTTATTATTTTCCTTTGAACTGTGATTGAGTTTATTCACTAATTTATAGATAACTGGCATTTTTGATGTTCCAAATTAACATAGGACATTTCATTGCACATTGTAGGTGTTCCTAAGAATTTCTTAATTCCTTAATTCTCAATAAACCTTCTTGAATGCGAGTCCATTACATTTACCTAAATTTGAATGTATGTACTGATATACAGCCTCAGTTCTCTATAATATCTAATTCTAGATGAACGTAAAATAACCACAGTTATTTCTGTATTTATTATGTTGAGGAAACACTTAAGATTTAGTAGAATTGGGTTCATGTTCATTTAGGTCCACAATCTCATTGCAATACGTGTAGGAAACCAGTATGAGGGTTGTAGTTTTATGTTTTGATTTTAATAACATGAAAATTCTTTGTAAGAACTGATCCTATGCAACTCCTAAGATTTTTCACATATACAAGATAACATTTTTTAAATGGGAGGTCATTTTTAATGTGAAGAAGACATTAGAGCTTAGTATTAGAGCATGTTTGGATAATTTTGTTAATTATGAAATTTTGATGGGAAATAATGTGATTACGCTCTATGCATAAAATATTCAGAATGCTTCAATGAGTAACTATAGGGGGCACAACTCACATGGACCATGCTGAGTGGATCACTTAAGTTTGTATAATGCATATCCAGGATAACTACATATAGTATTCCTGTATACATCACACTTGAGTACAGAGTGTATCAACAATCCATTTTTTTTAAGTTGATGTAAGTTTGTCAGATTAATGCACTACAATCTGATACAATATCAAATGTTTTCTTTTTGCATATATGAGCAGCTTGCTCATATCAAATCAAATAACAAACATTTCGGAGCAAAGTGTTATTTATCTAAAAACGTTTACACAAATGTTTATAGAAGTGATATATTAATGTTAGATTATTTTAAATCTTTAAAAAATAGTTTTGAATAGACAGAAGCCACTTTTTATATCTTAGAGGTAAAATGTTTAAATGTATTCCCTCTCCATTGAATTTAAAATCAATTAAGCTAATATGGCTAATATTTAGTATGTGGCTCCCATTCTGAGGGTTGTCTTTTCATTTTGTTTATGGTTTCCTTCGCTGTGCAAAAGCTTTTAAGTTTAATTAGGTCCCATTTGTTTATTTTTGTTTTTATTTTCATTACTCTAGGAGGTGGATCAAAAATTATCTTAAAAAGAGTGTATATAAATACATGTACAACTGATTCACTTTGCTGTACACCTGAAACTAGCACAACATTGTAAATCAACTATACTCCAATAAAAATTATATATATATATATTTATTTATTATGTGGTAAGTACTTTTGAAAATTTTTTCCATTGAGGATAATGGAATAAGGTGCATTAGTCTTACAGGTACAATGTGATCAGACATAAAACATTTCTAACACTCAAGAAGTATCCCTCATGTTCTATCCCTGTTAATATCTACCCAGGCCCTGACTCCTCTCAGCATCCCCAGGAGAGATAACTATTCTGACTTTATCATTATAAAGTTATATTTTTCTGTTCTTAAATAAAATTATTTTGTATGTACAGTAAATAGGCATTTGTGCCTCATTTTTCTACAAAACATAATATCTGTGAGATTCATCCTTGTGGTCACTTCCATAATTCATTCTTTGTTATTGCCATGTAATATTCCACTATATGTATACCATAATTCATTCTAATTTTCTTTTTTTTTGAAAGTGAATATGAAATGAGAACTCCTAGAAAAAATGTGAGCCTCAAAATGATATACACTTTCAATTGCACTAAGAATAAATATGGTTTTCTGTTTACAATGTAATGCAACTAAGAATTCAGTATGAATATCTTCATTCTTCTTTTGATGAGTAAAATTTTATATCTTTTAAAACTCTAGACCTGAGAAGTTATTCTGTATGGCCTAATGATGACAAAACTACTATACACCATATATGTGAATTCTAGAAGTGTGTGTGTGTGTGTGTGTGTGTGTGCATGTGTATTGATGACCTAGGAAGTAAAAACCTAATTAAAATGAAGTCAGCTGTATATTTCATAGTCTGTAGGTATTAAGCATATAGAACATTTTATGATTTGGTTTAGAAATCTGCATTGGCTCTACTTATGGGTGAAATTCTTGCTATGACTTTTAACTAAACTCTACAGCATGTCTGTACTAACACTTCACTAACACACCATTTTCCTTATGTCATTCTAATTATTTTATTTGACCACATTGTTCACATGCAATTAGCATAGCAAGATTGCCAATGTTGCAAGAAAAAACTATGAACTCACCATCCTTTTGCAAACAACCCAATAGTCTAGCAATATCTTAAAGTTTATCAATAGAACCTCACTTTATTTATATAAATAAATATAGAATAAATATTAAATAAATAAATATTAAATAAATAAAGAATCACTTTATTTCCTTAATAATAATGATCAAACAGATGGTCCCAACTTTGTGGAAAGAAGGCAATTTTTTTTCACTGCAACACTTAATTCATTGTGAATACATACAGTCTTTGTTTGCATTCACTACCATAGTTAGCATTTCATTTCACTAATCTTCCATAGACCCAATGTACTTTTTCTTTAATATGTCAGAAACATATTTTTGAATGAACTTTAAAAACTGGAATACTTCCGTTTTCAACAACTAATATTTACTTAATAAAGTGACTATTTATTGAGGTCCTACTATAAACCTGGCAACTGTGTAGAAAGTTGGTGATACAAACCTGAAATGCACGACAGTCCCTATCTTCAAAGGGCTTCTTACCTCACACATTGGTATGACTTCAGCATAGAGAGTGTTGACAAACTTACATATACAAATTTTAAGTGATGGACTATCTTTTTGCTGAAATAAAATATAGATTAACACTTGCATGTAAGCTTACTTTGTCAGTGCATGCCACTTGTCCAAGTATAATGATACTAAGTCAGAAAATAAAACAAAAAATTCAGTAACAATATAAAATCATATTTTTTTCCTTTTTGGTCTCTTCTACTTTTTATCGTTTTAATATATTCATTACCTTGCTATTAAAATTGTAGGAAAGCAGGTAATTTTTATTAACAAAGTTTATTTATTTAGTATCATTCTATTATTCTCTTCATTTTCTATATTGGTATGAAGAGTATGGAATATAAGAGGAGTAAAGGGAGTGTTGGTCAGAGTAGAGGTGCATACCAAAGGTGAAGAGAAAGAGATAAACTTTCCATTGTTTATCAGATGAATCCTTTATTTTCTCTTTTCTGTACCCATCTACCACTATGCAAAATATAATTGTATACTAAAACTTGTAAACACACTAAGTTATAAACAGTGACCAAGTGTGGACAATAATTAATTTCATATTCATTCCACTGTACATATATGTATGTGTACTTTCTAAGATAATGAATTCTCATAAATCCTTGTAAACCTGGTGCTTATCATCATGTATCAAATGCTTATAAAATATTTCAGGGCTTCCCTCGTGGCGCAGTGGTCGAGAATCTGCCTGCTAATGCAGGGGACACGGGTTCGAGCCCTGGTCTGGGAAGATCCCATATGCCGTAGAACAGCTAGGCCCGTGAGCCACAATTACTGAGCCTGTGCATCTGGATCCTGTGCTCCGCAACAAGAGAGGCCGCGAGGCCCATGCACCGCGATGAAGAGTGGCCCCCGCTCGCTGCAACTAGAGAAAGCCCTCGCACAGAAACGAAGACCCAACACAGCCATAAATAAATAAATAAACAAAATTAAAAAAAAAATTCAAAAGTAAATCCAAGCAAATAAAATATGATGCTGTAATATTCTTCTTTATATATATGATTGATTCTCATTATTCATGGATTCTGTATTTATGGATTTGCTTATTCACCAAAATTTATTTTTAACCCCCATGTATACTTCTGGAGCCTTTATGGTCATTTGCAGACACGTGTAGAACAGTGAAAAATGTGAACCATCTGATGTGCACATTCTATCTGAGGTCAAACAAGGTAACATTCTGCCTTGTTATTTTAGCTCTTGTATTTAAACAAATGTTCTTCTTGTGGTCTACATAGCACATTTTTTTTATTTTGCCTTTGTATGCTTTTGTCAATGATTTCACTGTTTAAATGACCCTCAAGCATAGTGATGAACTGCTGTCTAGGGTTTGTAAGCACAAGCAGTCAGTGCTGTGTCTTACACAGAAGATACATGTTAGATAAACTTCATTCAGGCTTGATTTATACTGCTGCGGACCATGAGTTCAATGTTAATGAATCCATAATAGGGTACATCCAGAGAAAGAAAAAGCAAATTTGTATATCTGTACGTGAGGTCACTCCAGTAGTACTAAGTAACATCTGCAATGTGGGATGAAGCTATGGAAATAATGAAAAAGAAGCTAAATTGTGGATTCATGAGATGATGACTAATAATAAAAGTGCAGGGGACAGCATTGTTGTGAAGCTGAAAGCCAAAGAAATTTATAGTCACTTTACCCAGGGTCATGAAAATGTTAAAACTTCTTGGTTAGTGTTGACTGACTTGCACATTTCAAAAGGTGATATGGCTTGAAAAATGTTAAACTTGCAGACAAGGCTGATTCTCACATCAGGAGGCTGTGGAAGGATTTTTTAAAAAAATACCTATTGTTATACAGGTGATGAGTTAAGAGCAGACTGTTAAAGCTGATGAGATTGACTTGTTTATAAAAGCATTGGTAAACAAATCTATATAACACACATGGCCCCCAAAAGCTCTGACTTCATTTCAGTACCATGAAATTACTTCTAAGAAATATATATTAAATAATATGTCTTTAAACAGAACACACATAATACGAGGTTATTTATTGATCAGTTGACAAAAATGTTATGGCTAAATGGAACCTAACCCTGTAATTCCTTTTGGAGCAATGGTTCTGTATTTGCTAATTCAGAACCAACTTTATAGAACATAACTCCTGTGAATAATGAGAAATGAGTATATTCTTTTTAATGGTCACCTAATAGTCCACTTTGTAAATGTAGCATAAACACTGTTATAGGCTGAGTATTTGTGTCCCCTTAAAAATTATGTTGAAACATAATCCCCAGTGTGATCATATTTTGAAGTGGTGTTATGGGGAGGTAATTAGGTCATGAGTCTGTATCCTTCATCAGTGAGATCAGGGCCCTTATAAAGCGCTCCCCCCTCCATCCACATGAGAGCACACAGTGAAGATGGCCGTCTGTGAACCAGGAAGCTGGTTCTCATTAAACACTGAATCTGCTGGCACCTTGATCCTGGACTTCACAGCCTCCAGCACTGTGAGAAATATCCTCTATTTATAAGTCACCCCGATATAGTTGATGATATTTTGTTATAGCAGCCTCAACAAACTAAGACAAAAATTGGTACTGTGAAGTGGGGTGCTGCTGTAACAAATACCAACTAACATAGAAGTGGCTTTGAAACCGGGTAACAGGTAGAGGCTGGAAGAGTTGTGAAGTGCAAGCTAGAAATACGGACACTGAGGATGATTCTAGAGACAGATGAGAAAGAAAAGAGGAGAGCTAGAGAGAGGTTCATCTTCTTAGAGAATACCTAAGTCATCATGAACAGAATGTTGGTAGAAATATGGCTGGTAAGGGTCATTCTGTTGAGGTCTCGGATGGAAATGAGAAACATGTTACTGGAAACTGGAGAAAAGCTGATCCTCGTTATAAAGTAGTAAAGAACTTGACTGATTTGTGTTCATGTTCTAGTGTTTTGTGGAAGGCAATGAAATTGGATATTTAGCTGAGGAGAACTCTAAGCAAAGTGTTGAAGCAGTGGCTTGGTTCCTCCTAGCTGCTTATTATAAACTGCTCGAAGAGAGAAATGATTTGAAGATGGAATTACTAAGTAAAAAGGAACCAAAACTTACAGATTTGGAAAATTCTCAGCTTATCCATACTGCAATAAATTGAGAAAGGATGTTCAGAAGCGAATACTAAGGGTGTGGCCAGGTGACTTTTCGATAAGGAGATTAGTGTGGGTATAAACCATGGACCTAAACAGCCATCTCACCAGAAGACAGGGAATGTTCTTCAAGACAAGGGAAGAATGACCCCCTGAAACTGATTCAGAGGTCATCAGGACTGCCACTCCCACCACATGCCCAGAGGAAAAAACTATTTCGATGGGTGAGGCCACCCCTCTGGTGCAGGTGGTCCAGGATGTCCCTGCCTAGGTGTCTCTTGCCTGTGACCCCATCAAGAGCTGCAGAGTGGTTTACAGCCAGTGCAGTGGAACCATGGCATAGATGGGGCCTTGGCAACGAGTCACAGTGTGGGCAACACCCCTCCAAATTGTTGGGAGGCTTTGACACCCCAGTGGGTACGGAAGGCCAAAGAGCATCAAGCCAAAGAGGATTATTACCGAATTTTAGAGGACTAATGGCATTTGCCCAATTAGGTTTTGAAGTTACTTTGGACCTGTCACTCTTTTCTTCCTTCCTATTTCTCCCTTTTGGAATGGGAATATCTATCTTATGCCAGTCCTACCATTAAATTTTAGAAGCACATAAGTTGTTTGGTTTCACAGGTTCACAGCTGGAGAGAAATTTTGCCTCAGGATAAGTCATACCTCATTTCTTACCCATAGATGACATTTAGATGAGACCATGCACTTTAGACTTTTAAAGTTGATGCTTAAGCAAGTTAAGAATTTTGGGAATGTTGGGATGGAATGAACATATTTTGCATGTGAGAAAGACATGGATTTGGTGGCGGGAAAGGGCTAGAATGCTATAGGCTGTATATTTGTGTCTCTTCAAAACTCATATGTTGAAATTTAATCCCCATTGTGGCGGTATTAGAAAATGGGGCCTTGGGGAGGTAATTAGATCATGAGGGCTCCATCCTCATGAATAGAATTAGTGCCCTTACAGAAGAGGCCCAAGAGAGCGCCCTTGCTCCTTCTTTAAAGAGAAGAAGGGCATCTATAAACCAGGAAGAAGGTTCTTACCAGACACAGAATTTGCTAGTGCCTTGATCTTGGTTTTCTCAGCCTCTAGAACTGTGAGAAAAAATTTTTCTCTTGTTTATACATCACACTGCAAACAGTATTCCATTATAGAAGCCCAAATGGACTAAGATAACAGCTGATGTAATCTTCCCACTATAAATCCAGCACTTTGACCACACTTACTGTCATGATAATCTTCTCTGGGATGTCTTCAGCCCTATTCTGATTTGTTCTCTTTTCTCCTCCTAGAAAAACTCAGTTTTGGTCTTGTCTGTTTTTATTTGTGATCAGGGAGTGTAACTAAATCCTGTTTGTTAATTTTGGTACTCTCTCTATATGCTCCATTTCTGAACAGCATTGTCTAAGATTGGGAATGGAAATAATGTAGGCTAAAATGACTATAAACTAAAATACATCAGAGCTATTTATTTCTTTTATATCAAATACTTTATATTTGACAAGGGATCAGCCAATTATGACTCACAGACTAAATGCAGCCCACCACCTGTTTTTATAAATAAAGTTTGATTAGAACAAAACCATACCATTTACTTCTGTACTATTTATGGTTGGTTTTATACTACAATGGCTGTGTTTTACAGTTATAACTGAATTTTTATTGCCCTCAAAACCTAAAATATTTACTGTCTAAAACTTTACAGAAAACGTTTGCTCATCTCCAATAAGACTACATAAAAAAGATGACATTTCACCTTTCTCTGTCATCTAGTACATATCTACTCATTAATTTCTTATTTAAATATATTCATTTAAGTATTATTAGCAGTAGTAGTAACATCTTCAATCCTGTATTTGTAAAAATTATGTTATAAAATGATTTCAAGTATTATCTTACCTAATTTTCGATTTTCCTATAGGTAGAGAGTGTGTATATAAAATAGTATTAAAGTCTCAGTATCAAATCCCATTTTCTTTCCCTAACAATCAGTTTTATAGTCCTAAATTAATCCTTATTGTTCTTTGTTTTCTCCACCTTGGTAGCACAATGACTTTGAACAAGGAACATAACCCATCTGAGCCTGAGTAAAATAAATTATCAACTGATTGGTGCTATGCTAAGTGTAAGGAGAGTTTATATTACATGGAAGAATGTCATAAATGACTGCCATCACTATCACCATTCTATGTAGAGCTTCAGCTCTGAAGGCATACTTCCTGAATTTAATTTTCAAGTACTCCACTTAGACAAGAAAATTAACTCTCCATATCTATTACTGTGTAACAAATTAACCCCAAATTTAACGGCTTAAAATAATAAACATTTATTATCTCACATTTTCTGTGGGTCTGATTGAGGGTTTCTTCATAATTACAGTCAAGGTGTTAGTCAAGGTTGCCCTTATCTGAAGGCTTGACTGGGGCCAGAGAATTCTTTTCCAAGTTCACACTCATGGCTGTTGGCAGAAGGCCTCAGTTCTTGGCTATCTGTTGGCTAGAGGCCTTAGTTACTCACCACATGGGCCTCTTCTCAGGGCTGCTTGGGAAATCTCACACCATGATAGGTGGTTTCCCTTAGAGCAAGTGATCTGACAGACAGATCAAAGTGGAAGTAACAGTGTCTTGTATGAAAGAGTCTTATAAGTCACACACTGCATTTTAACCACATTCTATACATAATAAGCAAGGCACCAAGTCCAGCCCACACTCAAGAGAAGAGAGTTAGATTTCACATCTTGAAGGAAGGAATACCAAGGAATATGTGGATAAATAGTTGATTCTTGAACAACTCCAGGGGTCAGGGGCACCAACCCTCAGCACAGTCAAAAATTCATGTATAACTTATAGTTGGCCCTCCTACACACAGTTCCTCTGTATCCACAGCTCTTCACCTGAGGACTCAACCAACCATGGATTGTGCGCACTCTACTAGTTACTACTCAAAAAGTTCGACATATAACTGGATTCGTGCAGCTCAAACCCATGTTGTTCAAGGATCAACTGTATACTAAAATTGCCTCACTCAATTTACCTCAATTTCCCCATCTGTAAAATGAATATACATAATGGTAAAATGAAGATTATTGTTTTGAGATTCAAAACATGTATATCACTGAGACAAGATCCTCCCACACGTAAGCAATCTATAAATATTAGCTAATATTAGAGATTTACATGCAATTGTACTCTTTTCTATTTTATTCTTTACAGCAGTGGTCCCCAACCTTTTTGGCACCAGGGACTGGTTTCGTGGAAGACAATTTCTTTTCTACGGACCAGTGGTGGGGAGGGTGGGGGAAGGTTCAGGTGGTAATGTGAGTGATGGGGAGCGGCAGATGTAGCTTTGCTCACTTGCTGCTCACCTCCTGCTGTGCGGCCCGGTTCCTAACAGGCCGCGGACCGGTACCAGTCCATGGCCCAGGGGTTGGGGAACCCCTGCTTTACAGAACAATTAAATTTTTAAATTGAACTATAATTGACATATAACATTAATATTAGTTTCAGGTATACAACACGATTCAATATTTGTATACAGTGTGAAATAATCACAATAAGTCTAGTGAACATTTTTATTTTAGGTAATTTGTGTTTCTCTGTTTCTTAATTATTTTTGTTATTTATTTATTTATTTTAAAGATTTATTTATTTATTTATTTGGCTGTGCTGGGCCTTAGTTGCAGCACAAGGGATCTTCATTGCTGTGTGCGGGATCTTTTATTTATTTATTTTTGCGTGCGGGATCTTTAGTTGCAGCATGCGGGATCTAGTTCCCTGATCAGGGATCGAACCTGGGCCCCCTGCATTGGGAGTGCAAAGTCTTAGCCACTGGCCCACCAGGGAAGTCCCTATTATTTCTTTTTGATTTTCTGAAATTTTACTCTATCTCCTTAGGTTCAGAGTATCACAAGCTACCATGTTTGTAGTGTGGTCTCATTCTATGAAATATTAAGCAAGAGATGATATAATGCCTCTTTGGGATGATTATAAAATTATGAACACACACACACAGCAGGCAAGTCAAATTGTCTAGCTCTGTCCTCCTGCAGTAAGCATAAGAGCAGTTGAATATATACCCACTTAAAATGCATTTTTGGGGAGCTACCACATTCGCTCATTTTATACCTCTATTTAATTGCTTAACACTACTTGTTTCATTAGGTTCTGGACCAAAAGTCCCAATGTAAGAGTACAGTCAATGTCTATAACATTTCTATCAAGCATGACTTGGTGGGTAGAAAAAGTTTTCATTGCGATTGAGAAAAACTGAAAAGGGATCACAGTTTACAATTTGTAGCAGTTCTCAGCCTTAACCTCATTCTCTCTGGGGACATGTCTCTGACTGCCTTAGACTGGGCAAGGTTTCATTGTATTTCATCTCACAGCACTCTATTTTTTCCTTATCAAAGCACTTACCATACATTATTGTATTTGAAGCTTCTATTGTCTGAATTTCAGTAAAAGCTCTAAATGATATGCTAGCAAGGCACAGTGGATTCTTTACACACTACTGTATATTCAATTTTTGGCACAATATTTGGGACAAAATAGGACTGGAGTATATATTTTGGAAGAAATGTTGAATAAAAGAGATTGTTTTAAAGTTACGATGATGTTTACAATATGGCTAGGAAGGATTTGATCTCCTATGAACTCCCCTCCTTCCAACCATACCCTGACCACCCAAAAATATTTGGTAGACTTTGACAAGGATTCTGGAAGAATCTAAATTCATTAATATATCATGAAAATATAATTAATAAATAATGGAATTTGGGATGATTATCATAAGTAAATTCCTATTTGTTGAGGCTGGCAATAGGAAACTGAATAACAAGCTCTACTGCAACTATTGTCACTATCAGAAACAGAGTATTAGGCTACATATGACAGAGGTATAGCTTATTACACTCTTTCTCATTTTGTATTATATTCATAAGTATCTATAGGATTATAATCAGCTTATATGGAGTTGAAGTGGAGAATGAGATATATGCAAAATGATTTCTTATTTAACTGCCCAGAATCTTCCAAAGGGTAGGTGCTAATTGTTAATAAAGCTTAAATACTATAGCTGGTATTTAATAGCTACTGTATTTCAGGCACTATATTTGGCATTTTACAAATGTTACCTTATGTAACCCAGAAAACCAAGCCATGAAGCACAGGAGATATTACCTTGAAATTAGATTTGTATTCAAATCATGAGTTTGCTACTTATACATACCTGTGTGGTCATAAGCAAGTTAGATACCATCTGTAAGTATCAGTTTTCTCATCTGTTAAAATAGAGAAAATACTGTTTCCCTGTATCTATCATACATTAATAATGAATGGTAGTTTTTATTATATTTGTACATGTACAGAACTAGCAAGCAGCAGATATCTACATTTTTCCATAGATTGTATATGTACCATTTTTTTCCTCTCTATTTATCAATCTATTTATTGAGGTGTAGTTGACATATAACATTATATTAGTTTCAGGTGTGCAACATAATGATTTGATATTTGTATATATTGCAAAGTGATCACCACAATAAGTCTAGTTAAGATCCATCACCATACATACTTATAATATGTGCCAGTTTTAAACATTTTTTGTATCTTCCATTTCATTTAAAATCATCCATGGTAGTTTACTCACCACTAAGTAGACCAGACATGTTTTGTTTCATTTCAGTTTCAATGGCATATCCATGCTACTTCCCAATCTTGGGAAATCTTCCCCAATGTATATACTTGTGTGTGTGCCTCTGTGTGTCTGTGTGTTCTCTGTGTTCATAAAAACATATATACACAGCTGGTAGCACTTTCTGTTGTGTTTTTTTTAAAGCTACAATAGAAGATTATAAAAGGTTTGTAAACACTTGCCCCTCCTTAGGTGATCCAGTAAATAATACTATGAAGACTTTAATAGAGATGCTTGCGGTCCCCTGGAGTAGTTCAAAGTCTACCTCTCCGTTCAGACCTTTTTGTAAGTATCACTTATATAATTTGTCATAAATAAAATTCAGGTCATTATGGTTCTCACAGAAATCAGTTTAAGTTTTCCCACTGAAGCCAATTTAGTTATCACATTTTCCTCTTTTTATTTCGAACATATGATTATCTATGGGACTGAATATATCTTCTCAGAGAATTACATATCATCCATAATGCTCAAAATTGAAATAATTTAAGCATAAAAATGCAGGGTATGAATTTCTCAGGTTAGATAGGATTCATGAAGTCATTCAGTTGCCAAAACAATTTCCAAGCATTTAAGTTTTTCTTAAAATTGTCAATTATGTCCCATAGTTTACAATTTTGAAACTCTGCAAGAATTTTAAGGATTGCAATTTATATTCTCAAAGAACGGGCCTATTATTTATTACCCTCTACATACAATATGTAATGAACTTATTGGCCATAATATTTCTCATAGCTGATTAGGCATCTCTTGTGGATGAAACCACATGCCATATGTATTGATTGTACTTTATATAGTTCTCTAGGTACCTTCTATAAATTATATTCTAAAATTAAACTGGACATGACAGAATATTCCAAACAATCTACTTAAAGTGATCAAAAAGTAATATGAAATTCAAAGCTGATTTTAAATTGAATCACTGGATACACTATCTTCATAATAAATTACCTGTCTATATTAAACTATTTAGTAACTTAAAGATTCTATCATTATCTCTAATTTACCTACAACATTTCATTGTAAAAAAAAACTGTTGACTAATTTAAATTGATTCAAGAAACAATGTGAGTTGGGTTTCTAATAAAGTTATACAACTCAGTAGATTTTCTGTGATGAGAATGAGCCACAACATCGTATTAGACTTGTAAATGTAAATTTTAAATGGAAACATTCTTTTGAATATGAGAGCAGTTTATAGCCTTATCCTGGCACAAAGTAACATAATAAACTGCTAGAATTTTAATTTAAAGCAAAGTTTAAAGGCTATTGTGGTTTGCCAAGGTTATCCTTCATAAAAATTTCTTGAATGTTTATTTGTCAACAACTTATGTAATTACCTCAAATTAATGTGAAGCCAGAAGTGAAACCAACACTTGAAAATACTTTTGGAAAGCAAGAAACTTTTTTTTCCTTTTAGTTATGCTTTAATGGCCAAGCCAATAAAGTAAAGGAATCTGAATTAAATAAGGAGACTGGGGGGTGGGTAATGAGGAGAAAGCAAGTCAGCTTTTGCAGTGAAAACTACTATTCACAAATTTAAATAGATATTATTTTATTTCTAGATTTTCCAAAAACTTTGTGAGAGTCAACCAGAGGTGCCTCTTTGCTTTCAAGATTTTATCATTGATACTAATTTTACATTGGGGAAAATGTTTCAGACTTTGATATTTCTTTCTCTTCTAGAAAGATGACTTTTGTTAGAAATCTTATTTTTCAGATGGACTTTTATCATACATCAGCCAGAGATTGAGTCAAGTGAGGGTCAATAACTCATATACCTCCTTATCTTAGTACAGACTAAAATCAGTAGCATGTGTCTTCTTTCTAAAACTCAGATCTCTCAAAAGTCAACATCTTTCATATGTGTCTGTGTCCATACACATATATGTAATAGACAGATACAGACATAGATATAGCCTACAGTGTTCTGGAAACTATACCATGTTTGGTGAGGCTTTCAAAGATTTATAAAATGCAATGCTTTGTGTACCATAAAATCGAGAATGACAGAATAGTATGTGGAATGAGCTATAACAACAGCCTGAACATGAAATGTACCCTGTTGATAGTTCAGTCTGGTAGAAGAATCAGGACCTAAAGTTTCTTCAAGCCTTAGGAGACACAGAGAACATAGTGAATAAAAATGTGTGTATTACTCTCTTTCTGTGTATAGGATAGAGGGAATTAGACAATCATCCAATGGTTGTCACGTCATTATATGTACTAAAACAAACAGTCAAAATCTGACTACAAAGGCAACTTGGATTTATTGGAAAAGTAACAAGGATTGAGAAGGAAGATTTGAGTTTCTACTGTTTGGAATTCAGTCATCAAGTTGACTCGATCAGCCTCTCAATGTGTCTCTCTCTCTTGTCTGTGAAAATTGGGGAAAAAACATGGACCTATCTAACGTAGTATTGATACCTGTGTGGCTAAACTGCTTCAAGATCAAAGGAATCCACTTGAGATATATTTCTAACAGTAACCATCACAGTCATTAATTGTCTGATTTTAAAATAGATTTTTAGGAGGCCACTGGTTTAATAAGAGCTTTTCAGGGAAAAGCATGCATTCAGACTTCAGAGCGTTTCAGTTTTGCAAAAGTCACTCATACGTTACTGTCACGATTGCGTAGTGTGTTGTGCACATTGTGGGGATCAATACGGATTAAACTGGAAAAACTAAAACTGAAATAGCTCTGAAAACTAATGAATGTCCTTCTGATAAGTAAGAAATTACTGACTACTGACGTGGTTTTAAGAGTTTTGTACTGAGTGATAAGGACAAATTGAAATGTTAACACAATGAAGTGGAAAAGCCTTTGTTAATTACAATTGTTTACCTGGCAGTCTCTGTTAAGCAAAGACCACAGAGCAAATTCCTTATATGTGCTCTAATAGTTTAGCAGTAAAAACAATTAGGACTCATAAAATTTATTCTCCTTTTTACATACGTGCATTTGAGGTCTGGATCTTTTAACTTATACCAGAATAGCCTTTGTAGTGCAGTGACAGTTTAAGTGGGAGAAGTTTTCCAGAATGTAAAGCAGATAAAAGCAAACCTGCACTGATTAAAGTACATTTGGGGAACTCAAAACATGGCTTACTTGGCTCTCCACTCACCCTCCCTCACTACTGTTGATGGGGTTATGTATCTCTAGAACTCTGATGGTGTGTAGAACACCCCTTCAAAAACACTACCTGGAAAACTAAAATGCATTTCTTTCTCTCTTCAGCTATCCAAATGATTTGGTATGGTAGAAGAATCCATTCGCACACATGAGCAAAATCTTTCAGTAATTTCAACGGCATTTAATATGTTTACAAGGCACCTGCTATTGCTGGACCTTCATGCTTACTTAGCAGAGGCTTTAAACTTCTGGAATACTTAAAATTTTATAAAGTTTGTGCGGGGGGAAATAGGCATAACTATGGGATGTTGTCTGGGTTTTTTCCTAGGTTATCATTCTCAGGGATGTTTGCATAGATTTCTTTAAACCATTTTGTGAATTTTGCCCTCAAGAAGAAGATATTGTATATTTTCATTCAAACTCTGCTTTCACTAACTCTTTAAATATGTCAGACAATGCTTTAGTCAAGGTTTTGGGGATATGACTTAAAATATAGTCACTGGTAAAAATATTTTTTAATTGTTCTACGCATGGTCATAATCTTAACAGTCAAACATTGCCCACCTGAATGCTGTTTGTGAAGAATTTAAAGAAAGTCTATATTCTATAAATGCCACGTATATGATGTTATGATCTGCCTTGGCTCCCCTGGTGGACTGTTTATTATATTCCCGCTTAATATATCAAACAGATTGCAGACAGTTTGAAACAGTCAAGTCTTGGCAAAATCCAGGAAAATTACAAGTTTTCCTCATTAATGGTGTGCAGGCCTTTGTCTTCTACTCACTCCACCCCACCTTCATTTTACAACTTCCAGGATTCATGAGATTGTACATATTTCCTCGAATTAGTGATGAACTACAGATTACCCCTTGAAATCAATGACTAAAATGGAGGAGGCAAATCGGAATTACAAATCCATAAGGAAAGAAACCTCTAGTCTTTAAAAGTCAGAAAATAGAGTAGGCAAAAGCCAGGGATACTCTGAAATATGAGGTTAATTGTGGCTGAGTTAGGAAAGCACAGCAGGGAAAGGAAAGCCAGTGATGTGGCTAAAAGTGAAATGAGTAAAGAACTTGGACACCTAATATGTCCTTTTGTTGTATCACTTGGAGCTTTTTCTCTTGTTGTGGATGATTTGCTGCCAGAAACATTTCTCATATAATGTGTACTTTCACCATTTCCCTCCATCCTAGTCTATGCTAAGTGTCCCTTACAGTTTAATGCTGAAACCTAACAGTATCTGCTACAAATTCCTTTTACACTTTGCCCTGAGAATATGGAATGTGCTTTCCCTTCACTTCTCTGCCATGGGAATTAATTACCTGCAGTTTTCAACACAGTGTGAAAGTCTTATCTGCTTTCTTTGGCAGTAAAATATTACTGCAAAGCTTTAAACTAGTTTTGAAGTTTTATTGTCTTTTTCCCCCCTAGGTTTTAATTATGGATGTTTAAAATATTTTATGTCAGTAGGTAATCTCAGAGCTATTATGGTTAAAAAACAATGAAAATAATCAGACTGAATTAAACTATGAAAATAAAACTTTATACACAAGGATGGGCAAGCTTTTAAAGACCATTGTTTTACTGGGTGTTACAGAATTTTAGTGATTTGTGTAAAGAAGAATCAATATTATTTACTAATAGGCCAAAAAGTGGGTTATTTTCCAAAACTGGGTATCCATTACATTTAATCAGATCCAGATGATAATACTAATATTTATGATGGATCCCAACCTCAGAACATAACATGAGAAGGGGAAGAAATAATGATTCAAACCTTACAGTTCCATGGATCAGTACATGTTCCTGGTTTCAGGGGGAAATTAAAGTTGTAATATAAAGTTGGAAAGAGTGAGAAAGACAGACAAACATTTTATGTTCCAAGAGTATTCTTTACTTCTTTTGGGCATGGTTTAAGTAGTGTAATAATTTTTTTAAAATTTAAAGCAAATAAACACATTTAAATGAATAAATTTTAAAAAGTTATATAGTATGCTTTCAAATAAACTAAATATTCAAATACATTAAACTTTATGAAAACTCATTTTTAGTTTATGAAAAAGCCAGTGATAAAACCCAAAATGTACAAGTCTAATTACTGACCTGCAAGAACTTTAAATATTTCCATTTATCATTTATACATTTCACCTCTTTTTTTTTATGGTCTACTGACCACATATTCAATTGTGCATAAATTTTTTGATTGGATATTTTAAACTAAATGTATTCTAAATTTTTTTCTGTAGTCAATCTATAGAGTACATATTCAATCTAACTTAGAAAATGAGGTATAATATTATGTTTGGTAGCAATAAAATATACTCAAACATATTTCTGCTTAATGAATTACATAACAAAATGAAAATCCAACTTGGAGAGAAAATTTTTAAGATTGCCATACCTTTTTAGTGTTTGAGACTCTGTAATTATTGTTTTCTTTGAGAGCAACTTCAGTCTTGCTTAGATGTGCATAGTTGATATTTGCCTTATTCACACACAGTGGAATAGTCCTATTCACAAAGAATACTAATAAATACATGAAAATAAATTTCACCCAGTCCACATATTTTAAAATAATATACCTTTGAGAAAGTATTTACTTATTTTATTTTTATTTCCCTCAACATATATAACTTACAAATCAATAAAGAAAAGTAATTAATATATAATAAAAACAAAATTTGCCTGAAATTAATGAAGAATTTTCCCATTTTCTATTATTATTTCAAAATTTGGAACTTTTCCTATCTTTCTATTATTAGCAATACAGACAGGGTAAACTTCTGTTTCTTCCACTTACATATTTAATATGGTCTTGCTTTGTTTTCAATCCTTACAAACTATATATTATTAAATATTTCATTTTAAGCTGCTTTAAATAATTATACTATTGTAGAGAACATAATTTTCTTATGAAAGAAAGGAGAAAGGAAATAAAAAGAAAAGATTAAATGTGCCTTGACTCTTCAGAGGTGGAATTGAAATATAATTATTTCATGGTAATTCATTAAAGTTTTTTTCTTTATCCAAAAAACTCATAAAGTATATTTGTTTATACAGTTAAAGTATATTTGTTTTATCTCTTTCATTAATAATTTTACTCTTCCTTAATGTGAAAAAGGCTTCTAGATTCTTAAAACTCATAGTCTCATTGAGAGTATAAATAGTCAACAGTAGAGCACAATATTCAGTTGTTCCATTTTCTATATAATATAGTATATAAACATCACTCTGATTTGTCCCCTGTGATTATGTCAACAGAGCCAGAGAGGGTGCCAGAATGAATATGCTACACCTAAAGAGGGAAAGTGCCTGCTAAAATAAATCTTTAAGTAGAACCAAATATCTTCCAACATAATATTCAAATTACACATTATACAATTAAAAATACTTTGTCATGCCAAGAACAAGAAAATCACAAATTAAATGATGAAATTCAATCAACTGGCACCAGTAGTTAATGAATCAGTTATTGGAATTATCTGACAAGATTTTAGAGCAGAAATCTTAAAATAGATTCAACAAGTAATTATGCATTTATTTGAGACAATTGGAAAAATATAGAAAATATTAGCAGAGAACTAAAATTTATAAAAATAAGCCAAAAGGAAATACAGGACTGAACAATGCAATAACTAAATTAAAAACTTATATTGGAAGATGTCAATAGTGGAGTGGCAATGATGTAGAATCAGTGAAAGTGAGGACAGATCGACAAAATTTATTCAATTTGAAAACAGAAAAAAAATAGACTGGAAAAAAAAAATGAAAAAAGGCTCTTTGGGACCAGGGGGAAATGACAAAATAGCTAACATCTGTATCTTTGGAGTCCCAGAAGGTAAAGAGAAAGGATGTAAGCATGAAAGGCATTCAAAAAAATGATAGCTGAAAATTTCCCAAATTTGGTGAAAGCTGTAAACTTATATATTCCAGAAGTTAAGTGACCCACAAGTAGAATAAATACCAAAATGTTCACACAAAAACACATCATAATTAAATTTCTGAAAACTAAAGAAAAGGTTAAAATCTTGAAAGCTGCCAGGGAAAAACATTAGTGTATTATTAATAGCAGAACAAAGTGGATGTAAAAGAATCCCTCATTAAAAATCATGGAGGCTGGAAGGGTGAGCATAAACATTTTTCAAGTCTTGAAAGAAAAATAATTGTACACTGTGAATTCTATATTCTGTTAAAATATCCTTTAGGATTAAAGGGAAAATAAGGATATTTGCAAGTCAAGAAAAACTAGAAAATTCACCAATCACAGACCTACTCTTAAAGAACAGCCAACTGAGGCTCTCCAAACAAATAAGACAATAACAGAAAAAGAATTGGAACTTTGGGAAATAATGAAGAGAAACAGAACGGGTGAAACTATGGGTAATAAACTTTTCAGGAGGTTCTTAAATTGTATTTGATGATTAAAGCAAAAATTACCTCTATTATGTTGCTCGATAAATGTAGAGAGAATAAGTGAGACCATTATATTTAAAGTAGGAAGAGTAAATGGATATTGTAATAAAGAGTCTGACTCAATACAGTATTTCACCAGCCTTAATAAACTGTCTTCACAACTGCCTTGCAGGTAGTATCTTAACCACATCCAACTTTATCCAGAACACAGGTATAATAGTTCATTGATGGGATGCTCCTCCAAGAAGATTTATTTGATACACTTATTCAGGACATACAAATAGTAACAAAGGAGCTCACATAAAGGGATGGATCATTGCCCCACACATGGCAGAAGCCTCACCACCTTAATTTTTTGGTTTGTCAAGGGCCACTCTATCTTTGACATTGTCAAGAAACAGCTATTTACCCTCTCAGCATTCACAATGCTGAAACAAACCCAAAATATTTCAAGTCTTTTTGGATCTTGGAAACATATTCCTCATTTACAAATTTTACTTAAGCCCATATAGGCTATTACAAATCAGACCACTTTAAATGGGATTTCCTAGAACAGAAGTCTCTAGAATCTGTCCAAATAGCAATAAAAATAGCACTCCCACTAGTATCCCCCTGAGAGTCCTTTATAAAGAGGCTTTTGCAACCTTCTCTTATGCCTCCTGGAGATTCTGTACCCATGATGGCCACAGAATTGCTCATGGAATTCTGGTGAAAGACACTGCTCTCTTTAACCCCACACATCACACTATATTCTACGATCATAATGAAACCAAACTAGAAATCAATAATAGAAATAAAACAGGGAAATGTAAGCAAACAGGATAAATAACAGCAAAATTTCTAAACACTTGGAATCTAAACAACATGCTTCTAAACAACCCATACATCAAAGACTATGTCTCAAAGGAAATAAAATTGTATACATAGGTCTGAATGAAAATAACAATATTATATATCAAATATTTGTGGATGCAACTAAAGCAGTAATAAGAGGGAAATATTTAGCACTAAATGCTTATATTATATTAGAAGAGAAAAATTTCTAATCAATAATTTAAATTCCTTTGACACTAAATTAGCTCAACAAAAGAAACCCAAAGTAAGCGGAAGGAAGGATAATAATAGTACAAATAAGAGCAGAAATCAATGAAATTGAAGACAGGAAAACAGTAAAGAAAAATCAGTGAAACCAGAAGTTGGTTCTTTAAAAAAAAAATCAATAAAAATAACATACCTCTAACAAGACTGTTAAGATAAAAAGACAGATGACACAAATCACAAATATGAGGAAAAAAACAGGGAATATCACTGCAGATTTTCTAATCATTAAAAGAATTATAAGGGAATCCACTGAACAATTATTTGTTCATACATTTGACAACTTCCTAAAATAATACAAATTAGCAAAACTCACCCAAGATGATATAAATAACCTGAGTCGTCCTGTAATCATTAAAGAAATTGAATTTGTAATTTTAAAATTTCAAAATAATAGTACCAGACCCAGTTGGTTTCACTGCAGAATTTATCATTCACTAAAAAAGTGTCAATTTTACACACTCTTTCCTAGAAAATAGAAGAGAAAGGAATACTTAACTAATTTTTATTGAGGTAGTATTATATTGATAACAAAACTAGAGAAAGACAGTACAAAATGAAGAAAACTATGGGCCAATATCTTGCATAAACTTAGACACAAAAATCCAGAAAAAAAATATGAGAAAATAAAAACCAACAATGTATAAATATAACTATACACAATGAAAAAATAGGATTTAATTCTGTTATGGAAAGCGGGATCAATATTAGCAAATCAAATAATGCAATCCACCATATTAACAGGGTACATAAGAAAAAAAAATGGTATCATCATATCCATGGATACAGAAAAGGCATTTAACAAAATTTAACATGTATTCATGAGAAAACTAAAGTTTCAGCAAGTTTAATAACAAAAACAAACTACCTCAATTTGATGTAAACCATCTATGAAAATATTACAGCTAACATCAGATTAGTGGTGAAAGACTAAATTATTTCCCAAAGATCAGGAACAAAGCAATAAAGTCTGTTCTCACCATCCTATTCAAGATGGTACTAGATGTTCTAACCACTGTAAAAAGGCAAGAAAAAAATCCTACAGATTAAAAAGAAATAAAATTTTCACTATTTGAAGATGACATGATTGTCTGCATAGAAAATCCCAAGGATCTACAACAAAACTGCTAAGACTAATAAATGAATTTGACAAAGTCACAAATATAAGATCAATGCAAAAAAATAAATCACATTTTTATATACTAACAGTGAACATGTGGAACCAAAAAAAAAAGAAAAGAAAAGAAACACAACACCATTTAAAACTGCTACAAATAAAAGTGTGTACCTATAAAGTTAACAGAATATGTGCAGGATCTATATGCTGCCAAAAATAAAATACTTATGAAGGAAATCAAAGAAGGTCTAAATAGACTGATATACTATGTTCATGGGTTGGAAAACTAAATACATTGAAGATATCAATTCTTCTCAAATTGATATTAAGGGTAACTATAATTCCTATCAACATTTCAACAAGGATTCTTGTAGACATAGACAAATTTCTCCTAACATGTACATGTAAAGGCACAAGTCCTAGAGCAGCTAAAACAATCTCTTATCACTCTACCTGATATTGTCTTAACTATATAGCTACATTAGTCATGTTAGTTTGTTACTGGTGGAAAGACAGACACAAAGATTAATGGTAAAAATATATGTAACCCAGAATAAGGCCCACACAAATATTTCCAACTGATATTTCACAAAGGTTTAAAAGGAATTCAATGGAAGAAAGAGAGCCTTTTCGACACATGATGCTATTGCAATTAGGTATCCGTAGACCAAAAACAAACAAAAAACAAAAATGAAAAAAGACCTTGGACTAAATCTCACATATTACATAAAAGTTAACTCAAAATGGTTTGTAGACTTAAAAATAAAACTATAAATATTTTAGAAAAAATATGAGAAAAATTTCAATATATGAAGCTAAGCAAAGAGTTCTTAGACTTGAACAAAAAGCACAATCCATGAAAGGGAATACTGATAAATTGGGCTTTGTCAGAATTAAAAACTTCTGCTTTGCAAAAGGCTGTTAAGACCATGATAAGTCAAGTTACTGACTGGGAGAAAATATTTTCAAACTTAATATTAGACCAAGGACTAGTTTCTAGAATATATAAAGAATTCTTAAAACTAAACAGTGAAAAAACAACCTATTTAGAAATGGGTAAAAGAGATAAACTTTTCATTTCAATGAGGAGGATATGCAGATGGCAGATAAACTCAGGATATGATGTTCAACTATATCATCTATTTGGCAAATGCAAATTAAAGCCACAATAAGCTGTCTCTACATGCCTATCACAAAGGCTAAAATAGTGACAACAATACATGTTTATGACATTGCAGAGAAACTGGATCACTCATACATTGCTGGTAGAATGTAAAATGGTACAGCCAATCCAGAAAATAGTATTTTTTATAAAATGAAACATGAATTTACCATATGATCCAGCAATTTCACTCTCTGAAATTATCCCAAAGAATTGCAAACTTACGTTCACACAAAAATTTAGACATGAATGTTCATAGTACCTTCATCTGTAATAGCCACAAAGTGAAAATAATCCAGATATCATACAATGGGAGGAGGAATGACCACTCCTCTCAACCGGGAGATTACAAATTTTAAAATTTCACTGAAAATAAAACATATTTTTAGTTACAAAAGGCATAAAAATAGATGAATGATGAAAAATAAATTGCCCTTTTCAAGCAATTTAGGGTTTGGAATCACTGAGCAATGTGATTTTCATCTCATGAAATAACTAATGAAAAGAGAGTAAGCCATGCTGCCTTTAATTGTCAATAACTTCCTTGAAATCTGTACTTTAAAAAAAAGGTGTTCCTGTTTCTTTTAAGATTATGTCAGTAAGGTCAACTTCACTTTGATTTCCCTGCTACCAAATTCACCTTGAGATTATAGCAGACATGAATGCCCAGAGTTGCAAATTCCCTTCTAAGTATTTAGGGAATACCACAGTGGGCCAGTCTTGGTGAGAAAATTTTGTTCCTTTCTGAAATGGAGATTATTAGTTGCAGCATTCTTACTCCCAATTTGTCCCACCAAGAGTTCACTCATATTCCTTCATTTATCCATTTATATATCATATATTTATTGAGTGTCTATTATGAACCAGGCACTCTTCCAGACTCAGGGATATATCAGTGATAAAAACAGAAAAAGCCCTGCATTCAGGAAGCCTATGTCCCAGCAAAACGAGGCAGACAGTATGTAAAATAAATAAGTATATTATATAGTTATATGCTGTGGGGAAAAGTACAGCAAGGAAAGGGAATAGGGAGTGTGATGAGGAGAAGTAGATCTTGGGGGAAGACCTAACCTAGGAAGTGCCATTTGAAAATAGTACTGAATTGCATTGAACACAGGCTCCGTGAGTTTGCAGGAAGTGTTATATTTGACTTACCAAAAGCTGTGACAGGAAAGGAAGGCCTTCTTTCATGTCTGCTAAGTATTGGAAATTGTCACAGAGCCAGCTGGGGCAGACCAGCGAAAGCCAAGATCAGGCATCCAACTGGAATGACCGTGAAGACAGTGAATGTCTGGCAGGCACAGACCCAAACCCAGGAGGTTAGAAAATACAGATATTGTAACTCCAGAGAGAGATGACGTGCTCCAAGTCTAATGACTCAGTGGCAACAGGAAAGGAGCAAACAGGGCGCAAAATCCAAGTGCACAGTCTGAGGTCATCAGCAAATTTCCAAATAGAGTGGGAAGAAATGGGAAACAAAGACCAAATAGACAGAGTGACTTAAGTGCCAGGGATTCAAACTAAGCTGAGACTGAGTGGCAGGAGGTCAAGTCAAAAGAAGTAGGCATATGTCAGCACACAGTTACAGAGAGGAAGCAAGTTTCTATAAAGTCAGGCAGGTCCACCAGAGAAGCACAACAGGGTTCTGACAAAGATCTGAGATAGTGATCATCTGCTCTGCCCCTCATATTCAATATGGTAATCATAGTGTGTGTGTGTGTGTGTGTGTGTGTGTGTGTGTGTGTTGGGGTGGGTTAGAGAAAGCAAAATCAGGTTCTCAGCTCCGTAGGAGAACTATAGATGCTTGTTTTAGCAGTGAGATTAACTTGACACTGTGAGTCAAAATGGGAGTATATTCTACCTTTGATTTATTGCTATTACTTTCTTTTTGTCAATTTATTTTTATGCCTGTTTAAAAAGTATTTTATATCACTCTTTAATCACAAAAAATGTGAAATTTAAGACATAGAGTAAAATATACAGCAGAATATTTCCATATATCTTCTTGACTACTGTTATATTCAAACCCAGTATTTCACAGAAAATATTATAGAGAAGCCAAGTCCCAAGAGATATAAAGTGATGTTATACTAAAATGAGTCTAGTAGTAAAATACACATGGGGAATGCTGAGTTAAACAACTAATTTTTCTGTTGGGTTTTTACTGTAAGAACTATAAGATAAATATGTTTGTTATAAATGTGTACTTTTATAATAAATTTCATTAAAAATAGACTTCATGTTTAAAGCAGTTTTAGGTTCACAGAAAATTAAGTGGAAAGAACAGAGTCCCATATATTCCCTACCCATATATCAAACAGTCTCCTGTACTATCAAGATCACACCCTGGAGTGCTACATTTATTACAATCCATGAACCTATATTGACATATTATCAACCAAAGTCCATAGTTTACATTAGGGTTCATTCTAAGTGTTATACATTCTGTGGGTTTCAACAAATGTATAATGACGTGTATCAACCATTATGGTATCATACAGATTAGTTTCACTGCCCCCCAAATTTTCTGTGCTCCACTTATTCATACTTCCCTGTGCCCCTCACCTCCCCTCTACCTCTGGCAGTCACTGAATCTCTTACTGTAGTCATAGTTTTGGCTTTTCCAGAATGCCATGGAGTTGGAATCACACAGAAAGTAAGTAGCTTTTTTCAGATTGGCTTCTTTCATTCAGGAATAGGCATTTAGGATTCCTCCTTTTCATGACATAATAACTCATTTGTTTTTAGCACTGAATAATACTTTATTGTCTGATGCACCACAGTTTACTCATCCAGTCACCTTTGGAAAGACATTTTGATTGCTTCCAAGTTTTAGCCATTATGAATAAACCTGCCATAGATATCCATGTGTAGGTTTTTGTGTTAATAAAGCTGCCCCTCAAGATAAACAATTTTTTAAGAAGAATAAAATGCTCTGATGTATTTCAAAATGGTTACACTTCCCCTTCCCCTGCCAGGACATGAAGGAATTTTTTTTTCCCATTTTCAATGTGAGAACTTGATATCAGGCTAATGCTGGACTCAGAATGAGTTAGAAAGCATTCTCTCTGATTCTGTCTTCTAGAAGAGGTTGTAGAGAATTGGTATAATTTATTCCTTAAATGTTTGGTAACATTCACCTGTGACCCCATCTTGGCCTGAGACTTTCTTTTTCTGGAAGGTCGTTAATTATTGATTCAATTTCTTTAACAGGTATAAGCCTATTCAAATTGTCTATTTTTTCTTGAATGAGTTTTGGCAAATTGTGTCTTTCAAGGAATTTGTCCATTTCATCTTTGTTATCAAATGTGTGGGCACAGAGCTGTTCACCATACTCCATTGTTGCTCGTTAATGTCCATGGGATTTGTAGTGATGTCCCCTCTTTCACTTCCAATATTACTAATTTGCATTTTCTCTCTTTTTTCTCACTTAGCCTGGCCAGAGTCTTATAATTTTATTAATCTTTTCAAAAAACTGCTTTTTATTTCATGGATTTTTTTCTAGTGATTTCTTATTATTTCTTTTCTTTTGTTTCCTTTAGATTTAATTTGTTCTTCTCTTTTTAGTTTCCTAAGGGAGAATCTTAGATTATTGATTTATATCTTTCTTTTCTATTATATGCATTCAATGCTATAAATTTCTCTCTGAGCACCATTTTAAAATTATGTTAACTCACTTCCCATAATATATGCCCATTTGGAAATAATCTCCTCTACAATTAAAAAACCTAATATCTCTGACAACTAAGGGTCAGCACATTTCAAATAATTCCCGTATGATTGAAACTGGCAATGTATACTACGTTTCCCATGTTGTAGGTTACTGTGGCAAAAGAAAAGCGTTTGAATATTTAATATTTTAATGCTTAACTATTAAGTACTGAGGCTTGAGCTCATATCCATTACCAATCTTATGCCATGTTACCATAAGCTATAATAATGTATAATTTATAAGCTAAAAATTATGAAATATAACTACTTATCAAGGACACCCTTAAATTGTTTAGATATAGAGAGTGTTCAAAATCTGGGATGAGTAAATGCTGTTTTTCCTTCATTTAGGATTAGGCATTTTCAATAACACATGAAGATGCATTTTTGTCCTAACACAAAGGTTTTTTAAAGGATGCATTTTAAAGGATGAATGCTGAAGGATGCATTACACACTCAATGTAGGTGCTGCCATAAAAGCAAACAAAACACAAAATAAGACCCAACAAATCCAAACAACTCTCAGAGCTATTGTTTTTTCCAAATTTCTTATAATTGCCATATATATATATATATATATATATTTTTTTTTTTTTTTGATTAGAAATTTTATGGAAGGGAGAGCTGGTAGCCAGATTTTATTCTCCTCTCCCTTATCTCTTACTTTAAATCTCAGCAGAATCACCTTCCTCCTAAGACCTGCCTCAGAATGGAATCCACTGAGCTCCACTAACTATCCTGACATAAATATCAAAGTTTCAAGTTGTCTGTATTTAAAGTATCTCTGAGCACAGAAAATGTAGCCTATATTATTTTTGGACTGTTTATGTACAAGGAGATAGAAACAATATTTATAACACATTAAGAGAGCACAAAAATGATTTCTTGAGGTTCATGTTTAACAGCCAGAAGTCTAAAACTATAAATATTGCCTCATATGGTCAAGCCAGAAGCTGTCTCTAATAACAGCACTGTAGTTTATATCATCTTCTATAATTTCATTTTTCATGTTATGGTATCTTTATTAGTTGTAACTTAAAGAAGACTTCCCCTCATACTCTACATTTCACTTTACTTTTTCAACGATGATCAAATTTAAGGCTGGTTTATTAAGAAAGAGCAAAGGTCACCAATGACTTTCATGTTTCTAAATCTAATGGCATGTCAGTTCTCACTCAGCATAGTTGATTTTCAGCCACCTTTCACAATACAGACTTCTTGATATTTGTTTTCTCGCTGTCTTCCAGGACATACTGTTCTCCTGGTTTCATCTCTACATTTCTGGGTCTCTTTCTATGCCTCTTTTGCTGGCTCAAACTTCCCTGGCCCTTAAGGTTAGAAGTTCTATATGGTTCTTTTCATTATTTATTTCTACCTAGGTGATTTTACTCATATTTATAGTTTGTTATACAAAGTCATTACTGACAAATATATATCCCTGGACCAGAATTTAGTGGAAACTCCAATTATATAAACACTACTTCTCTGTCATTTCTACTTGCATGTCTTCCCAGATATAACATGTGCAAGACTAATAATCACCCAAAACCACTCTGACCCAGTGTCTTTATGCTCAGGTAAAGACACCACCAATCATGCAGTTCCACAAATCCTTGATGTCTCCTTCCCCCTCATACTCCATACTGATAGAAACCCCTTATATATTTCTCAAATTTCTGTACTTCTCTCCATTACTGTTGTCACACCCAAATCCATTGCCATCATCTCATCTTGATCACCTGAATAGATTCCAAGTGTTCTCCCTATACTGACGGTTGCTCCTGACAAATCCATTCTTCATGGAGCAGCCAGGGTAAGTTTCACAAAAGTCAAAAACACTTCCCTGCTCATAACATAGCCATGGCTTCACATTGCTTTTAGAATAAAGGCTGTCAATTCTTTAACATGGCCTTCAAAACCTTGCCTGGCTTGGCCACTATGTGCCTCTTTAGCATCATTTTAAATCCATCCCACCCTTGCTCTTTATCTCTAGTAACAATGGGTTTCTTTGATTTGTCAATCATACTATGACTCAGCTTACAACATAAATTGCACATACTGTCCTTTTGCCTACAGTGCATTTCCCCATTGCGCAGGTAATTGCCACTCATATTTCAAGTTGCAGCTCATATATTTCAATTACTCAGGGAAGTCACCCTTGAATATCCCCTATTCCCAATCAAATGTATTCTAGGTCATTTCTTTGTTATGCACACACACTGAACTAAGGTCTCCATCTTACTGACTTACTTAAATAAGTTAACTTTATGTGTTAAATACAATCCTAAAGAAAGGAGTTAATCTTAACAAAGATTTAAATTATTTCTAGCACACATTTTTTACTTCATTCTTGTGCTATTCAGTCTACAGCTAGTAAATAATATATCTTCTATAAATTTCAGATATTATGATTTATGCAACAGAATATTGAATTGAACACATACCATATACCAGTAAAAACTCTGGATTCTGCATATGAAACTGTAAGTAAAGCAATGGTATTCATAGAGCTTAGATTCAAAGATAGGAATTTATTGAGGATACAGCCAGACCTCCATAACTGGGGGCTTCACATCTGAGGATTCAGCCAACTGTGGATCAAAAATACTAAAAAAAATTTTTCAGAAAGTTCCAAAAAGCAAAACTTGAATTTGCTATGCACTGGCAACTACTTACATAGCATTTACATTGTATTTACAACTATTCACATAGTATTTACATTGTATTAGGTATTAAAGGTAATCTAGAGATGTTTTATTAAAGTATGTGAGAGGATGTGAATCGGTTATATGCACACTTACTATGCCAATTTATATAAGGGACTTGACCATCTGCTTGAAGAACTAGTATATTAAACAATAATGGGACTGGATATAGTTTTTGTCCATAGGTCAAACAATTCTGGAACCAAGTGAAAATAATTTAGCCACTTGCTTCAAAAAATACCTGTTCATGAAAAGTGAGATGACCCAAGTATATAGCTTATTTTTAAGACTACAAGCTTGGTCATCAAGACTCACTTCAAAATCCTTGCCTCACTCTGACCTGCAATTTGAAGCTACTGTGTTATAAACTCTGTGCAATTACAATCAGTTCCTCACCTAACAGGAGCTTAAAAATCTTCCAGACAAGAACCTAAAACCCTAATACCTATAAATATTCTGCCTCAATTTCCCATTTTGAAACATTATGAAGATCTGTCAAGGTAATATTTAGCAAGCCTAATAAACTTAGTTTTGCCTTAGCAATAGCATTTTGGGGTTTTGGGTTTTTTATTTTTTATTTTTTTGGTGTGCTGGGA
Organism: Balaenoptera musculus; assembly: GCF_009873245.2. Classification (NCBI taxonomy): domain Eukaryota; kingdom Metazoa; phylum Chordata; class Mammalia; order Artiodactyla; family Balaenopteridae; genus Balaenoptera; species Balaenoptera musculus. The sequence goes on along the minus strand of NC_045789.1, from coordinate 124,729,712 downwards.
GAGTCAACAGTTAGCAATAGTATTGGAAAATTATATTTGAATACTAATGGCTAGTGAAGTGGATAACAAAACAAGAGGAGTGTCATTGCAAAGGTGCTTGGGAATTGATGAAAAGGTTAACAACATAGACTTTGTGTTATAATTTGGGAGGAAGATGCCAAGATGCAGGTGGGGCCTGGCAAGAGAGCTAATTTGGGATATCATACTAGGTTTTGATATGCAGAGATACCCAGGGAGAAACAAAAGCTAAAAGGCTGTGTACTGGGGATGGAGGCTGTTGATGAACCCCAGTGGATATAGATCTATTTTACTTAATATCTCATAATTGCCCAGATAGGGGATTGGTGTGAGGTGGCCAATATGTATATCATACATAAATGAATATTTGGCATACATATCAAGCAAAGCTCTAAATATTCCCATTCGCTTTTGTACATAGTATAGAACAGAGGAGAATTAAGCCAGATTTGAATGTGTTTCCTGGTAAGAAGATTTATGTTCCATGAAGTGGTCTATAGATGTTTCTTTGGCAAAAATCAACTTCCTTGAGAAAGCAGTTATATCAGAGGCAAACGTAAGTAAATTTTGCAGGTTTACAGACAGATATGTAAGAAGGACTGTAGTTTAGTTTAAAGTACTGGAAAATTCCTAGCAAGAAGAAAACAGCTGAGAGGAGAAAAGTTTATCATTTTTAAAGAAAAAAAATAGATAATAACTCACTGTTCTTTGCAAACACAGTCACAGAAGCTGACATGTTATTCTCCATTCTCTTCCTATTAATTCTGTGTGAAAAGAAATGTGGATAAAAAATGATTTTAGAGCAGGGAAACAAAGAAAGTACAGTAATTTTATTTCACCTGGTAATGTTTTTCTACAAGTGGCTTCAGTAAAAAAGAAGGTAAGAGAGTAAAGAGCAATTCTATGTTAGGAAATCACAAATACTTTTGTTTCCAAAAGCAGATTTATAGTTCCATGAAAAATAATATTGTAGTGTCTCTACTAAAACAGGAATAATAATTTTCATTTGGGGTTAAATCAGAAGGAATGAAGGTGAGAATTCACATAAAAATTCAAATAGAGAAAAAAGAACTAAGTTACATGTATAAATATGTTTTCTTTAAATATAATTTTACTGTGCTTTAAAACTACTAGTGTTGTTTATTACTATGCTTACCTTTCAAAAATGTTTTAATTAAAGGGAAAAAGTTTTAATACAGAGGTTTTTCAAGAACAATTTTTCAATTATTAGGATTTCTAGAAAACCTTGAAGAGACTTTAAGTGAAAGGAGAGGAATGGCCAAGTAGACATTCTAGATTATTAAGATAGGGTATTCTACACGATGGTAATCTAAATGTTTACCATATCCATCATGAACTATTAAAAAATCATTTCACTAAATCCCACAAGAAGAAATGATGAGTAGTAAAAATCAGCCCTCAGTATGGGTAGACTTAAAAAAAGTTATAGGATATCAAATGCAGAGCTTTTGGTATATCTGGGCTTCTTTAAGGCATTTATTAAGGTATTTAATAATAACATTGTAGATGGACTTAATGGAGAAATAGTACACATCTCAAGATGTTTGATAGCCTGGGGTAATGGAACAAATGTTACAAGATAAAACTGAATTTTGGTTTAAAAAACCCACAATCTTTTTAAGATAGTAGAAAATGACAGACATATGAGTAGATGTTGATTTAATAATGACACAGGGATTTTAGTTTACAATAAACTTAATATGAATAAGCTGCATGGTATAGTGGTAGAATTATAGTTTAGAGAATAGGAAAGATGATATTCTTGCCCTACTCTTCATTTGTCAGAACTCATTCAAATATTGTATTCTGTTCTGGTTACTACACTAAGAGGGAGAGAAACACACAGGAGAATATTCCAGTGTGAGAAACCCAGATGTAAAAAAGAGCAGTTTGGACAAAACTGTAACATAGGAAACCATAGTTAGAAAGTATAAGATGGCAGCTTTGGGCTACGTATATAAAATACTTTAAAATGACATTCAGAATCAAAACAGGATGGTGCTGGCTCACAAACAGATACATGGATCAGTGGGACAGAATAGAAAGCCCAGAAATAAACTCATACTTTTTGGTCAATTAATCTATGGCAAGGTAGGCAAGAATATACAATGAGGAAGAGACAGTGTCTTCAGTAAATGGTGTTGGGAAAACTGGACAGCTGCATGCAAAAAAATGAAACTAGACCACTGTCTTACAACATATACAAAAATAAACTCAAAATGCCCATGCCACTCTCTCACTTCGTCCCAGCTTACCCTTCCCCCTCTCCGTGTCCTCAAATCCATTCTCTACATCTGCATCTTTATTCCTGTCCTGCCCCTAGGTTCTTCAGAACCAATTTTTTTTTTTTTTTTTTTTTAGATTCCATATATATGTGTTAGCATACGGTATTTGTTTTTCCCTTTCTGACTTACATCACCCTGTATGACAGATTCTAGGTCCATCCGCCTCACTATAAATAACTCAATTTCGTTTCTTTTTATGGCTGAGTAATATTCCATTGTATATATGTGCCACATCTTCTTTATCCATTACCAAATGTAAAAATAGATAGCTAGTGGGAAGCAGCCGCATAGCACAGGGAGATCAGCTCGGTGCTTTGTGACCACCTAGAGGGGTGGGATAGGGAAGGTGGGAGGGAGACACAAGAGGGAAGAGATATGGGGACATATGTATATGTATAGCTGATTCACTTTGTTATAAAGCAGAAACTAACACACTGTTGTAAAGTAATTATACTCCAATAAAGATGTTAAAAAAAAAAAACAAAACCTCAAAATGGATTAAAGACTTAAATGTAAGAACTGAAACCATAAAACTCCTGGAAGAAAATGTAGGCAGTAAGCTCTTTGACATTGACCTTAGCCATATTTTTTGGCTCTGTCTCCTCAGGCAAGGGCAACAAAAGCAAAAATAAACAAATAGGACTACATCAAACTGAAAAACTTTTGTACAACAAAGGAAATCATCAAAAAAATGAAAACTGAATGGGAGCCTACTGAACGTAGTCTCCTGAATTCAGTAGCCTACTGAATGAGAGAAGATATTTACAAATGATATGTCCATTAAAGGGTTAATATCCAAAAATACCTAAAGAACTCATGCAACTCAACTTTGAAAAAAATCTGATTGAAAAATGGGCAGAGGACATGAATAGACACTTTTCCAAAGAAGACATACAAATGGCCAACGGGCTGATTTGTCTGTTCAAGTAACTCTACTCACTGAAATAGAGACCCTTTTCTTTTTAATTTAGTAAAGTTAAAGAGACTAATTAAATAGCGTCCATAGTTGTTTTGTTTTGTTTTGTTATACACAGAGAGGAAAAGCTTCTGATGGTGGAAAGAGTCTAAGTTTAAAACACTACTTATAATTTAAATAATAAGTTTAAAACAATAACTTATAATTAGCTTTAAAAAGGTAGAATTCAAGAAAGAGATGGTATTATAAATCATTTTAATATAGTGATATCTTGATTAGATGTTAATTGTAAGTGATAATCATTCAATATTACTAGTATATTTTACATGGGGAGGGTTACATTTGTTAACTAAGTTACCTGTGAGTTGCAAATCTGTAACTTGAGCTAATTAATATTAAGCCTTAAGAATGTTAATCACTAAGTTGCATCCCTTCCCTCTGTCTTCAGATATAGGAACCACATGCTTAGTGGCTGTGGAGAAAATTATTATAGAAAAGCAAACGTACTTCAAAAGAAGTAAATACTGTAGAAACAGAGTACTCAGTAGATGTTCATGAAGAAGAAGCTCTTAAGAATAGCTGAAAAACTATATACATCGCTTCAGTATTAATTGTCATTCAGCACATTGAAATTGTAATTCTGACATGTTATCTCCATCTTTATCTTCTGTAAACCATCAATGTTTTATACAGGTTCATTTCCTTAACTATTATTCCATTCCAAGAAGAATGCCAAGAGATTGCACAATTTCTTCTCTGATGCATTTTAGATTTAGAACTTTAAAAAAATTAATTTAAGGTTACCACTCTTTAGAACAAGATTGAATTTCTATGTGTTTTCAGATATACGTATAGTAACAATAATTTACAAATGCATCAACAATGGTAACAGTAATAAAATAATATATTGTGGGCATTATTTTTTTCTTTTTAACACATTACATTGTAAAATTCACTATTTTGTATTTTTTGATCATCTTATGGTCTTTTCAATATATATCATTAATAGTATTTTGAGTATCCCAAGATGTTAAAAGATAGAAATACATATTATGAAAACAAATGTTCTGCTTACAGCTATATTCATATAGAAGATATTAAGCCCAGATATTGTGTTTCATCACAACTGGTTAGTCATCTGAAGGTTATCAAGGACCATGAAGTTCAAGTGCTTCAGTTTGCCAGACCCTTACTGGATGTGATTGAAGACACTTGTCTAACCAATGAAGAATGGGACTTTCAACTGACTGTATATGTACTGACGACACATTTCATATTATCCAGAGAGCTTGTTTTCAATGCCAAGTTAGCATAACCCTTCCCATTTCTGGCACTTAAAAACCTTTGATTGTTCCTCCTTAAATAATTTCTTCATTGTCAGTGTTCCCTTGACTACCAGGTTAACAGACTCAAGATGGATGGATTTACTTGGTTTTTTAAAGTTCTAGTGATCTTCATTTTTTAAATAATGTAACATCTTTTCATATTGAAATAGAGATTGATATGTAAAATACTGTTAAAATTTCATGTGTTAAATCATAATGATTTGTGTTGCCCTTTTACCTCTTTTGCACTAAACTATACATATTTCATATGTGCCAATGTAATCATCTGTTTCGGATTATGGAGAAAAATGATTGAAGTTCACCTGGATTTGGAACAGTTCCAAATGTTTGAATCGTGCAATCTTACACATTTTTTGCAGTTTTAAAGAGGACAACCAAAAATATTAAGCTCTTTGAATAATAAACATTTAGTTGGAGATAAACATATTATTTCACTATCCCCAGAAATTACAGCTCAGAGTAAATTGTAAGAAGTGCTTTAGCAGTGGGATAAGGAGGTACAATGTAAAACATACAGATGATGAGTAACTATTTTGTTAAGTGTATATCTGAGCAAACTTAACTCTGATTGTTTTTATAGAGGAAGAACACTGAGAATGGATAATAAGTTTTTCAGTAACGGAGGTATGACAAATACACTTGATAAAGCAACAGAAGTCAAAATTATACTCAACAAACATATTTGTATATAAATGACATTTGGTAAGTAAAATCTTTTTAAACTGTCTCACGCTGAATTAACTCTATGTCATAGCAAAGTGAATAACATGTCTCTTACACTTAGCCAGTAGAAAGATTATGTTAGGTAAAATGTATATACAGCACTAGACACAGTACCTAGCACATTTAAAGTCTTCAATTATACTTGTGTTTCCCTGGGTGTGTTCTTCTTCTCTCTCAAAAGATTGAGAATGGTGGGATTTGGGGCAGAGTGTAGTGCCCTCTCTTTAAATTAATGTTTCTGTGCTTCTCCCTATGTCTATAAATATCCTGGATTCTCTCCTAACAAGGGTGCAAAAGAGGAGGTACAGTTGATCTGAAAAGAGAGAGAAGGCCCTAGGAAGAACAGAAGAGAAAAAAGCCCTAAGTAGTTTTCATCTGAGATGGAAGCATGCCCCCATCTGTTGACCAGATTCTGTGTCCCTGGATAGGTTCTGTTTATTGGAGCTTATCCCAGAAACATCAGCCAAGGTGGCTGACTATGAGAGCATGGGGAAGGTGGTGAGGGTTCAGGGGGGCATTTTTTTTTTTGGTGGGGGTGATGTCTGTTCTTTGAATTCCAGATCAATAAGAATGTCTGGAAAATGGATTCCATCTCATTACATGACTCCATGAAGAAGAGAGGCTGTCATTGTGTACAGACTAGTGAATCAGACCTAAACAAAACCCAGAGTTAAGGGAAGTAAACTTTGGGGAGAAATTTCAGCTCCAGAGTAAATGCCAACAAGTGGGGTAAGCTTCCAGCAGGAAGTAAGGGACACCAAAAGGGGGAACCTGCCAGAAATGAATTCCAGCTGGAATACTGCGAAGTGACAGACGTGTGAGGCCCTGTGCTGCAAGTGGTTTACTTCTCTAGTTATCATTAGGCAGCTGGACACGCTGGGTGAAACCACTTGTTGCATGGACTTCTTGAAGGTTCAGTTAAAGACCTGGCCAAGCCTTCGTAATCCATTCAATTCCAGGCACAGTTTCCTTGAATGTAATGTTATTCTTCTGTTGAAATAGTTATTAAACTACCATTTAATCATGTGTCAATCTGGTAGGCAATATTTTTTCAAAAATCAAAAAATAGAAGAAATTTTTACTAGAAGATTATTGGGTTATAATTGCAGTGTCTTTAGAATTAAAGCTCACATTATTTTAAGCATTTATTTATACATAGTTTTGCATTATCTAAACACTAAACACTTAAAAACAAAACAGGACCAGTCTGGTCACAGACCAACTCAAACAAACAAAAAAAACAAGCCCTTAAATTTAGACTTTGTGTTCCCTATAAAAATATGCTACTTACCCTCTATCATCAAAATCACAGAGAACAAGATACATTATTCATCTCTTCCACTTGAGTGAGCACATGAGAGATAAAGACTTCCAGACTAGTATTGAGAAGGACTGAATTTGAGACAATGATTTAACATTATGTGATTAATCGTGACAAAATTAGCTAACCACCTGTGGACTCTCATTCTTTATCTGCAAATTATTATCTCTAACCTACTTCCTACCTAAGATTTTATGATATAACATTGACCTCTATTTTTTGAGTACTTGTTCAAATTGAACTTTGCTCAAATTGAACTATGGCTGAATATGACAGTCTATATACTATATATAGTTTGAATGATGGTTAATTTCCATGATGGAGACATAAAAACAAAAAGCAGATTATCCCATTTCCTAAATAGTAATAGTTTACCAATGTGGTAAACTGGTTATTGTATAGTCCTTTAAATATTAAAATTGTTTTATTCATCATTAATTCTTATGAAGATAGACATTTTTACTTTAAAAATCAATATTAGTACCAGAAAGGCATAGTGGAGTAAACTGTCACAGTGTGCCACTTGACAAAGTTCCATTTTAATCTGTGGTGATGTATACACACATATGCATATGGAATGTGTGCATATACTGATGTAAACTCGTGTTAAGTCATAGGTTGCAGCAGGATGAACTATCGGGGTTCCTCCAACTCTAGAAACCAGATTTACCAGGTGGGATGCAACAGATGAGGCTAATTGCAGTACAATAAATCCCAATTAGCGTTTTTGTGTAGACCAAGGGACTGTGGCCATACTCAGGGAGAAATCTAAGCCCGGATCCAAAGCCTCAGATCAAATTGAATGGGAAAAGGAAAACTGTATAGATGTAAAGTCAAACTGAAAGGAACACAAAGAGAAAGTTAGTTTGAATTCTGAGGCAGGAAACAAGATCAAAAGAAGCAAAACAGGGAATAACGACTGATATGAGAAGGAATTAGTATTTCTGGGTCCACTGCTGAGGGTCACATGGCAAAATATTTAGTTTCTACTTCCATGAAAACATTGTATTGGCAGGTATGCTCTACTTCCCAGAGTAAAACAGGCTCTTGTTGTTTATAACCTATGATTACAGCTTAAATTGAAAATATTTATTCAAGAAGAAATCCTTGAATATTTTAAAAGCGCATGTGTGTGTGCATACATCTGTGCATTTATATGAACACCTTCAACTCATTGTATAACATAGTATAAAATAATAGGTAATGGAAATTATAAAAATTGCTAAGAGTCATTGGGTTTTTATTTGGTCACACACTAAGGGCTTTCTTTGTGTATAATACATGTTGCGATCCCCATATTGATGACAAACTAGGAAATGTTGCTGTTGTTATCCAAAAGAAGAAACAGAAATTTGGACAAGATAAGTAAATTTCCCAAGTTGACAAAATTCAAGAAGCTGTAAAGTCAGGATTCAGGTTCAAGTCTGAGTGTTTCCAGAATTCTTTGCTTTTTTTTTTTTTTTACTCTTTCCCCACAAGCTTTAATCTTTTTTTTATTGAAGTATAGTTGATATGCAATATTATATGTTACAAGTATCCAGTATAGTGATTCACAATTTTTAAAGGTTATACTCCATTTATAGTTATTATATAATATTAGCTATATTCCTTGTATTGTACAATATATCCTTGTAGTTTATTTTATACCTAATAGTTTGTACCTCTTAACCCTTTGCCCCTATATTGCCCATCCCCCTTCCCTCTCCCCACTGGTAACCATGAGTTTATTCCCTATATCTGTGACTCTTTTTTTTGTTTATTTTATTCACTATTTGTTTTATTTTTTAGATTCCACATATAAGAGATATCATATGGTATTTGTCTTTCTCTGTCAGACTTATTTCAATTTGCATAATGCCCTCCATTTGTGTTGTTACAAGTGGTAAAATTTCATTCTTTTTTATGGCTGAGTAGTATTCCATTGTGTGTGTGTTTGTGTATGTATGTATGTGTGTGTGTATATATATATATATATATATATATATATATACATGCACACACACACACACACACACACATATATCACATCTTCTTTATCCATTCGTCTGTTGATGGACACTTAGATTGCTTCCATATCTTGGCTATTGTAAATAATGCTGCTGTGAACATTGGGATGCATGTATCTTTTCAAATTAGTGTTTTTGGTTTTTTTGGATATATACCCTGGAGTATCCAAATTGCTGGGTCATATGGTAGTTACATTTTAGTATTTTGAGAAACCTCCATACTGTTTTCCACAGTGGCGGCACCAATTTAAATTCCCACCAACAGTGTAAGAGTGTTGCCTTTTCTCTGCATCCTTGCCAACATTTGTCATTTGTGTTGGTTTTGATAGCTATTCTGACAGGTGTGAGGTAATACTTCATTGTGGTTTTGATTTGCATTTCTCTGATCATTAGCAATGTTGATCATCTTTTCATGTGCCTGTTATCTGCATTTGCTCTTTGGAAAAATGCTATTTAGTTCTTCTGCCCATTTTTTTGGGGGGGAGGGTGTCAGTGTTGAGTTGTATGAGCTATTTATGTATGCTGGATGTTAACTGCTTATTGGTCATAAGGTCTTCAAATATTTTCTCCCATTCTGTAGGTTGTCTTTTTGTTTTTTCCATGGTTTCCTTTGCTGTGCAAAAAGCTTTTAAGTTTAATTGGGTCCCATATGTTTATTTTTTGCTTTTATTTCCTTTGCTTTAGGAGACAGATCCAAAAACATATTGCTGTGATTTATGTCAAAGAGTGTTCTGCCTACATTTTGCTCTAGGAGTTTTATGGCTTCCAGTATTACATTTAGGTCTTTAATCGATTTGGAGTTCATTTCTGTATATGGTCTTAGAGAATGTTCTAATTTCATTTTTTTTACATGTAGCTGTCCAGTTTTTCCAGAACCACTTATTGAAGAGACTCTTTTCTAGATTGTATATTTTTGCCTCCTTTGTCATTGATTAATTGACCATAAGTGTGTGGGTATTTTTTCCTGGCTTTCTATTCTGTTCCACTGATCTATGTGTCTGTTTTTGTGCCAGTACCATACTGTTTTGATTACTGTAGCTTTGTAGTATAGTCTGAAGTCAGGGAGTGTGATTCCTCCAGCTCTGTTCTTTTTCTCAAGATTGTTTTGGCTATTCGAGATATTTGTGTTTCCATACAAATTTTAAAATTATTCCTTCTAGTTCTGTGAAGTCCTTTGTTCTTAATCTCAACATTAGTCTCTATGTTAGACTTGGCTAATATTACTTTACCCAAATGTTCTCAAATATTGTGTTAAATCATTTAATACAGCTGCTAAGTAACCATGAATTTAGGTAATTTTAATTTCACTTTACTTTGCTTATATTCTAATTAAGGTACAATAGGAAGAAAAAGGAGAAAAACCAGGAACTCAAAGAGCACAAAAGAGGACATTGTACAGTCAATGCCTAGAGAGTAAGATAAAATATGCTGAAGCAAGAGAGGTACAAAGAAGAGGAAAAAATTCCCTCTTTTGCCAAAATTCCTCTTTTTTCCTCATTCTTTTTCTCCACTCAGAAACTCTGATTTATTCCTTCTTAAGAAATAAAGTTCAGCATTTATATAGTTAAATTTTGAAATGGAACAAAATTTTACATGATAGATGAGACCTTCTGACTTAGATTCACTTCTACCCTACTTGGCTAAAATTGAGTTTTGTGAATAGAACAGCCTTTTAAACTTTTTTTTTTTCTAATTTTAGGGGAAATGTATGATATATGTAGGTCTAGAAGCCAAGGAAAACTATATCTTTATGACAATTTAAAAAATTTTATAACTTATATGCAATTTTCTCTCTATCACTCTTACAACCTGACAGTCAGTTTTACTGAGAGTAAATGTTTTAATTCATAAAATAGAACTTCAGGTTTCAGAGGAAGATTATAATGAAACTAGGAAAATCAAACAAAAGGATTTATAAATCTCTTTCCTTCATTTACACTCAGTCCTGGTAAATAGTAGAGATACAAATAAAGGTCATTAGTGAAAAATTTCTCTTTACCTTTAAACTTACACATGTGTGGCAATTTCACACTTTGAACTGCTTAATCTGCATATTTTGGAGACCATAGAAAGCCTCCACATATACTGTGGATTAAGCTAGAGCTAACTAAAATAATGCCTGATTTGATCTCCCTTGTCCTTCCTTTAATTGATTTAGTTAATTGTCCCAGGTACAAATGTCTCTAGTTGGCCAATTCAAGGTCACCATCATGACTCATGATCACTGTCTAGATAAGGACACTATAACTGTTTTTAAAGGAATGTTCCTGAGTAAACAGGGAAACATATTATTAAACTGTGTAATTAAAGTTAGTTGTCTACAATTTCCAAAGATGCATAATAAAACATCATTTTTTTATTTACTCCTAATTCACTAGATTGCAGGTTTATTGAGCAAAAGAATCATAGCAACCACCTCCTCAGTGCTTTATAGACAAGTACCCAATAAATACTTTTGATAATAAAAGTTGTTACAGTTTTTGTTTCTATTTATTTATCTCTTCTATAATGAAAACTTGAAGCAAGCTTTTATGCATCTGAAATCAAGCCAATTGGTAATAAAATAATCAGATAACTTGTCATAGTACGGCACAATTATTCATGTGAAAATTTGTTTTACAAGGCATGTAAAAATATAAGACTGTCACTTTGGTAAGTTATGTTTCTGTGAGAGGTTTTTCTTTAATTTTTAAAAATTTTCCCTTTTCTTCTGTTGGTATACCATCTATTCTTTCTCGTGTATTCATAGAGAGTCTACTGTCTGCAAAACACTGTGCTAATCCTGAGAACAAAATGGAAATAATGTGCATATGGCTAAGCAAATCTAAAGCAAAAAGGTGTCAAGATTGACAGCAGCTCCTAGGGTTTACAGAGCACACAGGAGCCCCAACCGAACCAACCAAATCATTCTTTTGATATTAAGATTAAGGGAGATTATAATAATAACCCAATTTTAATCTCTTTAAAAATTAGTCTTATTTACAATTTTGTAAAGAGACATAAGAATTTATACTCAAAGTTATATTAGAATGAACTATATTCAAAATATTTTTCCTCACCAGGTAATATGTTATGAAAAATGTTGTATGAAGATACGAGAAGGAATAGTTAATGATGTCTTAAACTTGCTTATTCCCCATAACTGTTTGCTAGTATCAAAATATATTTAGGAAGAGTTGGAAATGAGGATTAAGATTCAATAAAACCAAATGTGAATAAAAATTGAACTATGAGATGCTGGTACTATAAAGAACCTTGAATAGCCTCTATGACTTTAACTTTTTTAAAAAAAATTACCAAAGAGATAATGATCTGAACATAAGTGCACCAACATCAATTGTCCTTTCTATTTAAAAGCATAGTAAATGATAGGAAAGACCTTTTTAGAATGAATGACTCCATTGATAGCAAGAATAATTACTGGGAAAGAAAAAGAAACAAAGAGAGAGAAAGGAGAGGCAGACCGAAAATCAGATCTGTAGGCCAATAAAACCATAGCCAATCACAAATAGTGGTGAAAACTGCAGCACAGTTAGAACAAGTAGGAGTGATGCTTGGGGGCTCTAATTTCACCATGAGAAGACACAAGGAGTGGAGCTTGGGGCACTGGCCAAGTGATGGTTTGGGAGTGGCACTTGGACCAACTAGGGTCCTCAGCCATCCTCCTGCCGCTATCTCTGGAAAACTAGCTAAACAGCCTCATAGGCTAAAGCTGAAAGTTCAAGTTCTAGTTTGGATGCTGACGAAGCAGAGCAGTGTCCAAGGCAGCTAATTAGACCCAGGTGCAGTGGGACACTTTGGAAGCGCCACTGCAAAAAGTCTCTGCCTTCATCAGTAGCCACCAGAGGGGCCAATAATGAACACGACAAAAAGATGAATGGGATTTGTGGACACAAGTGTGTCACAAAACATTTGAGGAAAGCATTCCTTTAAAGAGAGGCAGAAAGTCCCCAAATAGAGCAAGTGACTCATTAAAAAAAAAAAAAAAAAAAAGTTACAGTCAGTAGCCTGTATTCAGTCAGACCCCTTTCAGGGAAAAAAAATTAGGAGATGGCGATTTTTCCTCTCCACTCTTCAGCCACAAGGATTAAATATCTAACTCCAAGAACAATTCTTATTTTTTTCTCTTTCATGTCCATTATGCAACTAACATTTATTTTTCTTCCTTCTTAAATGAATCTCTGCTAATGCTTAAAACATAACATACATTTAACTGTTAATATGTATATTTACCACATCAAAAATGTGTCTCAACATAAGGAAAACATTTCCTTCAGAAAGAGTCACTTGTAATCACATTTTGTACACACAGTTGTCAATTATCCTATACTTCTAGGGCATTAACTTTGTTAAAATAAAAAAAGTAAAATAAAATAAAGTAAAATATAAAACAAAATAAAATAAATAAAATGAATACCTACTAGGATTTTTTTTTCATTAAAAGAAGGAAAAGAATCTCTAGTAAAAATTGTGAGACAAATTCTACCATTGACATTATTTCAGAAAGTCTTTATCTGTTACTTCTCTACCTTTATTCTATTCTACATAAATTCTAAATGCTCTTTCTAGCTCTTAATCAAACCACTCATTACCAGAGCACTCTATACTCAACTCTTCCAAAGGGGGAACTTTTAACATAGTTACATTTGAATATAAATATCTTAACATTCAAGGATGGTTTTTATGGATAAAAGTTAAAGCATTAAAGCATAGTAAAGAAAAAGAGTGAACCTTAAACACTGACATTTCAGTAAGCAGGAGATGGATAAGGGCCTCTGAAAGATATGAAACCCTCAAAATTCATCATACCATGTCGTCAATGAATGATGTTTTAAATAATTTAGTATTTTACTATGAAACCTCTGATTCTAATATTCTCTTTCATTTAAAAAAAAGTTTAAATTATACTTACCAATCTTCAAACCTTGCTGTCCCTCTAAAGGTCAATTAAATATCATTTTAATGAGACACGATAATAAGAATGTTTCTATAACTAGATGATATAATGACAAACTGGGTGATTTTCATGACCTTTACAAATGAAGCTAGTTGACAAATAAGTAAGACTGATTATGTGGTCAAATCAGTCTGTACTGATGACTGTGACAGCTGCAGTGATTTGAGCAAAAATGCTATGGAAACATCCATGCTTACTATCTCAAAGATCCCACTTTACAACTTGTCATTCTCAAGAGGTAAATAACACAAGCTGTTTCTTCCATATTTTTATTACAGACAGGAGTCCAAGTAGGAAATTAAATTTAGATTCTTTAAGTGATGAATTGTGTAAACATTTATTACATTTTCATCTCAGTAAGAAAGCTAAGCTGACCTATTTTTACAGGGATCATATAAAAGAACATAAGGCAATAATCGTGCACGGATCCAAAGGCTCCATCTGTCTTCATGTTCTCTTTATCCATTGGCTTCACATGGAACTTACTGGTTGCTAGGGTCGGTCGTGCATACTGAAACTTGATTAAAGTTGTAGATGAAATAGCAAGACCTTTTTAGTCCTCACAAACTTGATTCATATAAGAGTTCACAAGCCCTTCCACAGATGATTAATGACACTCTCTCTGCCTGGATGGCAGTGTACTTTCATAGCTCCTCTTTTTACTATAACCAACAGACTTAAATATATCCTAGCTATGTGACCTTGGGCAACTAATTCGCTTCACTGAGCTAGTGCTTTCTGGTCTGTAAAATGATGGTTCCATTTACCCTCACAGTGCTTTTGTGAAAATAAAAGAGATTAATAACTATATGGCACAACCATAGACCTGGACATGGTAGGAATTCAAGAAATGTCAGTGTTGACCTCCCTACTCACATCATTATCGGTAAAGCAAACACTGAGTCTAGTCATTAATTTCATGAGAGGTGGATTGATTCATATTTTGATTGATTCATCTAGCACAAATACTATTATCATTAGCTTTATGGCAAAATAAAGTCCTGACTTATAAACATGGACCTGTACCTACTTGTCATTTTGAGCTACCCACTTCAACCACTAACATAAATAGCACTTATGAAGAATTATTCTAGGGAAAAATAAATTAATATTGAAGGGCCAAACTGCTCATTATTGATTTATTTATTATTGTTTCATTAGGAAGCAATTTTAATCACTCAGTATATAGTTGTATTTACAGTATGTTTCCGGGAGAGAGGTGTAGCAAACAATATGTGAATATATTTATTTCCCTAAACTTAAATTCCTTTAAAAATATATTGTTATTTTAAATTTTTTTTCAGTTTCACTTCCATTGTACTGTTAGGAGCCAAGACTGTCATCTCTTATCTGGGTTTTGAATTTGCATGACCAATTGGTCTAATTCATTCCTATTTCTCCTTTAATCTATATTCAGTGGTATTTGAGAGATATCTTCCTAAGTGTTGTTGGATCATTGGTTTTCTTTCTTTAGAGGATCAAGGCACTACACTACTGCAGCATCCCTTCACCTCATTCAGTGTTGTTATTTGCTTTATTTTAATGGAAGACCATTTTCTTGTGAATAAAATAATACCCAAAATATTTCGCTAATTATTTTAAATTCCATTCTCAGCCAGATATTTGACCATTTCAAAACCTTCTAGTTTCTATACACTTCTTCATATTCTGATGTCAGTTAGTAATGTATCTGCATTGAGTTGAGTTTATAGAAAAAATAAATACCTAAGTCAGAATAGGTACACTTCCATAAATATTATTAGACTTGCTCTTGTTGATGACCATCATATCTGTAATCATTTAATTACTATTTTACTTAGTCTGGAAATGCTGTTTGTTTTCTTTTTCTATTGTATCTCATTGATCCTACAATTCACAGCTCTAATGCTACTGACCCACGTGATTTCCCATATCCCCTTACTCTGTAAGCAATTATACCCATGGCATGTTCTTGTACCTCTAAACAAACAACTATTTCATTCTGTATATATCACTAGATGTTTTCCTGCCTGTTTCTCACTAGATTTTCTTTTTAGCACCAGGACAAGGCCTTAGATGATACTTTATTTTCATCGTGGTTTTCTCTGTGTTATGAATATATTCAAATCATACAAACAGAAATATATGTCTCTGATGAAAAGAAGCCAATATTGATTTATTTTAATTCAAGGACCTACTTCCAAATAAATCATTTTGTCTAGGGCCGTTTAGATTTTGTAAATCAAAAAATAAATGAACGTACAGCAGAACCTGCACAGATTCAAGATAGTTAATTAGTTAGTCACGTAGGTCTCATTATGAACCTGGTCACTTATCTCTGTGACCATGTTTTTTCTAAAGAATATCTCTTTGTGTCTTAACTATAGGATAGTGCAAAATGCATGACAGTGAGATCTGCTCCTTTTAAAACTCCTTTCTTCAATGCAGTGCTTGTATGAGTTACCAAATAACAAAACCTACCCTACGTGGTTGGTTAAACATGATAGAAGTTTATTTCTCATTCTGGAAAATCTGGATGTGAACAGCCCATGGCTGGTTTATAATTCTTAGCAGTCATATGGAACCCAGCCTGCTTCCAGCTTTCCTTTCTGCCACTGCTAGTGTTTATCCCCCAATCTCATGGACCAAGAATGATTTCTAGCCATCACCTCCATACAGGGCTGGCTATAAAATTTCCTGGGGCACTGAAGAAAATTAAAATATGGGACTCCTTTTTCAAAAAAACAGGAAAAAGATACTGTTAAGGGCACTAAAGTATATAAAGTCACTTATTCCTTCTGCAGTTTCTCTCTCAGCTTATTAGAGTATTTTGTCAAATTTTGCTATTAATGTTCTTCTAAGAAAAGCTGAAATTTTTATTGTGAGTATGAATTTTACTACTTACTTTTATATTGCATGATGCTAGTTTTAGATGTAAATATAAAAGCATTTAACTCATATAGGTAGTAGCCAAATACACAATTCATATTTCATACCTAACACATCCAGAACGGTGAGAACAGCGCATGAAACTAACACAGATGTTTTTGTTTTGTTTTGTTTTTTGACATGTGCACAATGTACCACCACTCTTTACCTTCACCTTCCTGATGAGTAAGTGAAGAGTAAAATGAGAAACAACTTAGATAAGTGTTGCCTTATCTTTCTCCTTCCTTCCAGGTCATCATTTTTGGCATACGTGGTTGGCTAATACAAGGAATTAAGGACACAAGTAAGAAAGGATATGATAGGGGTCTCTATCCTTTGTGTTTCTTCGAATACCAATTGCCTTCTTCCTAAATTAGAAGCAAGTTTTTCTTCAAATACAAAGTGTGGTCTCTTAGAACTGACAGCATTCACTACTTATTTAATCAAATACATAACATGTTTATCTTGTACTCACTTTGCATCTTGCTGAACTCCCACATATTGTCCACCAGAATTCTCACTTCATGAGGGATTGAGAATGCTGTACATAAAGATATAATGCACATCCGAAACACATATTGCATGTATGTCTGTGCTTCAGTTACAAAACATAAAAGCTCAAAGGTAAAATTCAGTATTTCTGGAGGGCTATAGTAGGGCAATTAATCAAGTGTGGGGCTTCTCTATGCACCAGGTCCTATGTGATCACACTGTCTGAATGGACATGAAGCTGGCCATGTCTCCATATTCTACTTTCAAGGAGGTCAGAAGGAGAAGGGAAGGGGCAAAGAATCTGCATCAGCTCATTCTCTCTCTTTTTCTTTCTTTTTTTTTTTTTGGCCACACTGTGCAGCATACTAGATCTTAGTTGGCATGTGGGCTCTTAGTTCCCCCACCAGGGACTGAACACATGCCCCCTGCAGTAGAAGCACGGATTCTTAACCATTGGACTGCCAGCGAAGTCCCTTGCATCAGCTCTCTTTTAAGGAAATTTCCCAGAAGCTGTCACATCCTACTTCTATTCAAACCCAGGGGCCACAACTTTGCTATGAGGCTGCAACTAGCTGCAAGGGAAGCTGGGAAACATCATTTGTATTGCAGGCAGCCATGTACTCAGCTCAAGATTATAGGCATGGAGACAGGTAAGCAAGTGTCTATGCTATAAGATTTCTTATGTCAAGCACCACAATGGAGAGGAATTGGTCCAAAGTGATTTTAGCTTTCCACTAGAAGAGTGTTTTCTTAATAGCTTCTAAAAATTAGAAAATGTTAGTGAATATTCACTTTGCAATTGAAGGCAGCTTGCTAAAAACCACACAAAATAACTGTACATTAAATTTTAGTATTTTGATCCATAATACCTGTTTCTTTGTGAGAAAACCTTGTCAGCCCTGATAATCTTGCAAGATGAGTTGCAAGATTTTAAATTATCTTTCAAATACAAAATTGTTTCCGCTTGTTACTGTTTTTAATTAAAGACATATATAGCAGATTAACTTATCTAAGACTCTCTCCATTGCCATTTAGAGATTTCAATTAAATTGTAAAATCATCCCTTTATTTGACCCTCACGATAATAACCTTCAGGGTAGATACTATTATGTCCATTTTGTATGAGAACAAATAGGATTTTGAGATGATAAGAAACCAAAAGTCCCATTACTACAGATAGCTTTCCCTCAAATACTGGTCCTTATCTTTTAATATCCTTTCTCTTTTTATTTAGTTTTAATTTTGGATATGTTTCTTGAAGAGAGAGAGAGACAAAGAGTATGTATAATTTTGTGAAAAGTTTAGTATTCTGAAAGAACTAGTATATCTGAGTTCTAGATACATTTATCTCAATGCATAGCTGTGTTACATCAGAAAATTGTTTTAATCTCTCTGGGTATAAATTTCTTCATTTTAAAATTAAGGACATTATTTAATATCATCAATTTTCAACCTGTGGTCTATGGACTTCTTGTTTCAAAGACCAATAAATTTTAAGTTACATTTCATTTTTAATATACAGTTGATTTTCATTATTCATGTTACTTGTGTTCTAGAAAGTTGCCAAGAACATTAAATTAGCAAATGTTAAATCATTGCTCCTGGGGAGGAGGAATATGTATACATATATATATATATATATATCACATTGCTCCCGGGGAGGATTTTACACACGCACACACACACACAGATTATAATCTTAAATCATAACAGCTCATCAAGTCATTCTGGTAGATTCTATTTTCTTTCTTTAACAAAAGAGAAAAGCATATTCAGAAGTGCTAAGTTACTTGCCTGAGGCTACCCAACTAACAGGTGCCAGAGCTGGGGTTCACACCCCTCCAACAGGCCCCAGAACAAGAGCTTCTTGCACTGCATTGTCTCCTACCATCTCCATCCTCTGCTCATCTCTGAATGAGAACTGAAGGAAACAGGCAGTCTCCTTTTTCCACTTCAGCTGGAAACAGGAGTGTCGGGCAACTCAATTTTCTTGCAGCTTTGCACATGTCCGGAAGTGACACGAAAGTGCAGTGAATATCGATTTGGGGGTTAAAATAAGTTTTAGCATGTAGATGAACTTGCAAATATGGAACCTGAGAATAATGAGGATGAACTATATTGACTTTTAAAACAAATATGAAACAAGATGCATAATCATTGTATTATATCCCCTGCTAATGCAATGATAAACACCATCTGCATTTCAATGCAAACATGAGTATATATTTTAAGTTCTTGAAAATGTGTCATCGATTAGGAAGGTGTCAGATCTGCATTTGTCTTTCTCTCAATCTTTCTCTTTCTTTTTCCCTCTTAACGTATGCCTGTGCATGTCTACTCATGTAAAAATGTGCCGGGAATACATTACTCCAGCACATGCAATGTCTTCCTCAATTAAATGTCAGGCAAGACTCAAATGCATCTTTTTGGTGCATGTTCTTGTCATGGCGTGATAGTCCTTAGTGGTAAGTTCTATGGAGGAAAAGGTATTTGAGCTGAAAGTGTCTGACAGGAGATCTGACCTGATGCTGAGCGGGGAGGAGGTGGAGTAAGAAATGCTCCCTTGAGGGATGAGTAGGAGTTAACTAAGGACAAAGAGGGGGGGCAAGAGGGGCCTCCAAACAATGCGAACAACATTAAAAAAGACCCTCTGGCGGTTTGAGCCTAATGTATAGGAAGAGAGGAAAGAAGCTACATGATACTGAGCACAGAGATCTGGAGATGTGGGCAGTGGCTAGGGCACACAGAACCCTGTAAGTCTTTGACAAAAGAGCGGTGGAAAGACAAAGTGTGATCTAAGCAGAGAGTGTCAGGGTCAAATATGTTTTTTGAAAAGGTTGCTCTGTGTGCCATGTGGATAAGTGATCAAAGGGGGGCAAAAGTTGATGTGGAAAGATTAGTTAGTAGGTTATTTCAGTAGATGAGAGGAGGGATAATTGTAGCTTGGACTAAGGATGGGTGGGACAGATGAAGATAAAATTAATTTTGTACATATAATTAATTGATTTGTATATAATTTCATTATATTACCATTTGAATGAAGTTTAAGGATCTTTCAGAGGAGAAAATGTTTTTGGATGAGTACTTGCATGTATTAGACAAGGAGTACTTTCTGTATTTTAAAGCTACCAGGAAATAACCAAAGAATTAGAAGTATAAATGATGGTTATTGTCATCAACAGAGTATCTTTAATGTCAGTGTGTATTTGATCATTTGTGGTACTGATATATGATGGGGGAAAAAAGGAATCTATAGAGGTAATATAATGGTAGCTATCAGAAGCTAGTCCTGATCAAGGTCTATTTTTAAATTTGTAAAATAAGAATTCTATATGTGTCATATACATGTATTTAAATGTGTCCACCCCTTATATACTATTTGACAGAATTGAAAGTTAGTGACAGAGTTAGTCAATTATCAGCAATATGCTATAACCAAAAAGATTGGGAATTATTCTCTTAGCTGCTAAAAAGTGTATTATTTTTCAATGTTAAAAGAAAGACCTTAAAATGGTAACAATTTTATGCTCAGATTTTTCTCCAGCTTGTTTAGGATTATTTTCCTTCAAGTATTACTAAGCCTGCTTGGTGTAAGACTGCCATATGAACCTTAACAGTTCCTGTCAGATTATTAATACTTCCTGTGTTCTCTCAGCAGGAGATTTAACAACCTAAAGAAGGCCAATGGCAGGCATGGTCTCAGCTCATTTTCTCCACACTCTTTGTTCAGTGAAGATGCATTCCATCCAAGATCTTAAAATAGAACATAACTCTGCCATGTCGTCTTAGCAAATTGTTACTTACAGGTTGGATTTTTTTTAATGCACCATAGCAACATTTTCTCTTTAGAATTGAAATACAGGAAGATGTCTGATTCCTTCTGAAGACAAAAGCACACTCCATCCCAGCATATCTAGCAGATGTTCTCTTCATAGGCAGGAAAAAAACCATGGCAAGTTACTGTATCCAGCTGGTTCCTAAATCATTCTGAAATTCTCCCTGTCTACTCCCAAAAGATGTAAATTGGCCCATAAAGAGAACAGCAGGCAACATGACTATAAATAAAGGCCACAGAAGAACTCATATTGCAGGAAGAAGCTAATGAAAGCTAGGAAAAAATGACCATTGTTTGAGTAAAGTAGGCAAATTAAGACCTCTCTATGAATTTACTACTACATACAGAGGGTTTAACGATCAGCAAGGAAGTATTTATCTTTTTCATCTTTCATTCTCAATCATACATTGCTTTATTTTCCAATTTCCCAGATCCTTATTTTGACTTTGTCAGAGGGCCTAAAACAATGAAGTACGATGAATAATTCCTGTGCACAGAGATTTTTAAGATGCAGTACTTGAAGTTTTGGTTTCTGGTCCAACATGATAAAAGTTGGAAGTCATCACTCCATTCTAACAACAAGAAAAAAGCTGAACAAACTAAAAATCAACAACTCTTCTTAGCTCAGAGAACTGAGCTCATAGGGTAAAATTCTGCTCTGGAAACCGAAGAGACAGATAGTCAGATGCAGAGAATCAAAGCTTATCATGAGAAGAAGCTTAGGATCAGAAGCCCAAAACTGAAGCCAGTATCAGTAGAAACACATTAATTGCTGGAGGCTTAGTGTGGACTAGATCCAAGGGAACCCAATCTTGGGGACCCCCCTCTTTCCTGAATTTTATTGGGTTGGCCAAAAAATTTGTTTGGGTTTTTTGTAACATCTTATGGAAAAACCCAAATGAACTTTTTGGCCAACCCAATACTTCCAGAAGCCCTATCAGTTTCTCACTCTGAAGATCTGAGAAAAAATCCCTTTGTGCTTCCAGCAGGAAGAGGGAAAAAGCAGTCATTTTGAAATAAAACAAGAGCTCTCTGTTTTCCTTAATAAGACTTCTCTTCAAGGGAAACTCTTTTACCAGAACCTGACCAACTAAGGTGTAACCAAAGCCTAACCAATCTGGCGAAGGCTAATAACTCCAGCCTGCTTTAGCTTTCGATGTGAAGGAAGGGAACTATCCAACTCAGGTTCACTAAGAGACTAAGACCTAATCATAAGCCTATAGAATGCTTTCCCCACAATTTGCCTTCACATCAATAGGGCTCCTATGAGATAACCAGAGATTATAGCTAAAATTGCTATATCCCTCAGGCTCTATTTTAGGAGTCCATAGGAAAACCAAAGGGCAATGAGGCAGGCAAAAAAGAACACTAGAGGAGATTTTAGCTTCTGACACTACAGCTACAGCAAACAGTAAACAGCCTAACTCCTAGCCAGATAAACACAAATCCTCACACTGAATATCTGTCTTAGCCCATTTTACCCAATACATCATGTCTGGCTTTCAACAACAACAAACTGAAAACATTAATTGGAAAAGATACATGTACCACAATGTTCATAGCAGCATTATTTACAGTTGCCAAGATATGGAAGCAACCTAAGTGTCCATCAGGGGAAGACTGGATAAAGAAGATGTGGTGTATATATGTACATATACAATGGAATACTACTCAGCCATAAAAAGAATGAAATTTCGCCATTTGCAACAACATGGATAGACTTGGAGAGTATTATGCTAAGCGAAGTAAGTCAGACAGAAAAAGACAAATACTGTATGATATCACTTATATGTAGAATCTAAAAAGTAAAATAAACTAGTAAATTTAATTTAAAAAAGAGACTCATAGATACAGAGAACAAACTAATGGTAACTAGTGGGGGGAGAGGGGAAAGAGAGAAGGGGATTAAGAGGTACAAACTATTATGTATAAAATTAAATATGCTACAAGGATATATCATACAGCACAGGGAATACAGCCAATATCTTACAATAGCTATAAATGGTATATAACCTTTAAAAATTGTGAATCACTGTGTTGTATGCCTGTAACTTATATAATATTATACATCAACTATACCTCAATAAAAACAAATTAATTAATTTTAAAAATTAATGAGAGACATTTACTACAGGTCCAGAAAGTTAAAAGATGACCAACCAGGATGAATATCAAAAAAAAAAAAAAAAAAAAAAAAAAATCCACTACACCTACATATATCATGTTCAAATTGCAGAAAATCAAAGACAAAGTTTTGAAGAAGCTGGGGGACACGGGTAAAGGGAACCTTACCTGCAGAAGAACAAGGAAAAGAACTACATCAGACTTCAGAAACCAGGCAAGAAAAAAGAGAATGGGACAAATGTTTCAAGTGTTAAATATAAAGTGTCAATAAAAAAATCACTAACCTAGTGTTCTGAACCTAATAAACCATCCTTCAAAAATGAAGGCGAGATAAAGACATTGTGAGACAAACAAAACTGAGTGCATGTCTCACCAGGAGAACTGCCTTGCAAAAAAATGATAAAATAAGTTCTTCAGAGAAAAGGAAAAGTATATAGGTCAAAAACCAGGATATACATAAATAAAGGAAGAGTTCTAGAGAAGGAATAAATGAGGTAAAACAAAATCTTTTCTCTTATTCTTAATTAATATAATAAATAATTGTTCAAGATAAGAGTGACAATGTATTTGGTGATTATCACTTATGGATATGTGAAATGAATGACAGAAACATTATAAGTGTTGGGATAGAGGAATTGGAAATACTC
The DNA here is from genome assembly GCF_009873245.2 of Balaenoptera musculus. Taxonomy (NCBI): domain Eukaryota; kingdom Metazoa; phylum Chordata; class Mammalia; order Artiodactyla; family Balaenopteridae; genus Balaenoptera; species Balaenoptera musculus. The sequence goes on along the minus strand of NC_045789.1, from coordinate 124,706,114 downwards.
AGTTATAAGGTACTTGCACTATTTGTGAAGAGGTGTTGTGTTATTTGAAAGTGGACTTGGGTTACTTGTAAAGGTATACTGAAAATCCTAGGACACCAATAAATTTTTAAAAAATAAGTATAATAATATGATAGGACAGGAGGAAAATTGAGTAATATGAAATGTCCAATTAAAATTGCAGAAGGCAGAAAAGAGTTGAAGACAAGAGAAAATGAAGAATAAGGACAACAAATAGAAAACAGTTATAAATACTATAGGTATTAATCCAATTATATCAGCAGTCATTTTAAATGTGAATGTTCTAAATATACCAACTAAGAGACAGAGATTGTCACAGTGGATAAAAAAAAGACCCAGTAATAAGTGTCTATAAGAAACCCATTTTAAATATAAAGACACAGATGAAATAAAGGGATGGAGAAAGACATGCTGCTAACACTAATTTTAAAAGGTTAAAGTAGCCCCATGTTAATTTTAGACAAAGATGCAACACCAGATTTCATTTATATGTACATAACAAATAATAGTGGAGTGCTAAACACCTATCAGGCACTGTTCCAAGCATTTTACAAATATTAATACACTGAATCATTTAGTACTCACAGAAACTCTGTGGGCCAGCTACTATCATTGTCCCCATTTTACAGACAGGTAAACTGAGGAATACACATATATCAAGTAACTCACACACCTATTAAAGTGCACCCCTAAGGGTAGTCTATTGCACCCAGGTAGGTTTGCTCCTGAATATCTGTCCTTAAGCACTGCACCATGTTCCTGCCTACTGCCATCCATATGTTTGTATCACTGCTCCTTATTGTAAAGGTATTCAGAGTCTATCTTGAGGAAGATGGGATATTTTTTCCCTTTTGTTTCCAGAACTGTATGTTTCTTCTAGTATTAATTTTTCCTTATTGTTTATCTCATGGGCAATCTGCCATATAATAAGTTTTCCTCAAATGTCTGGTGATCTCTGGGTTCCTATTCATATTTAAGAACAAGATAGGAAAACTGCCAGGGGATCGCGTATGAGGACAGGACTGGTTGTGTAGCCTTTGGAATTTATAAATGAGAAAGCTTTGTCCTGGGGTGCTAGTGCCCTCAGAAAAAATGCCTTGATTATCCTGAGATGATTTATTCAATCTCTTTATAGAAGAACATGCCAATATTTTGCCTGAATAAACAGCTAGAAGTTATAAATTACAGTGAGAAAGATGATAAGCCTAGACTTTCCCATTTACAGGCCTTGTTTTCAGGTCCACTTTTCTCTTTCAACCTAGAAATTATACCATCTTTGAGTTATCAGACCTTTGGCAGATATTATCCCATTTGACTATTTTCTCCTTTGTCCATATTCAAGGCTACGTTTTCCACTGCTGTATTTCCCCCATTAACCACCCCTCCATCGGATTTATACTTTCTAGAAATGTGTACAAATCTCACACTTATTGCTGTCCTTTCTCCCGTTCTCTTTATAATGAGGGATTATGGCTTTTGTATTTCTTTACCATCTTTTCAATTGATTATAACATGGAAGGAGATAAATGGAATATTTAGTCTATTGTGTCTACTGTATTAAAAGGGAGATACTCTATTTTATCCAAGGAGAAAAACATTTGTAACTAAACAATATAATGAAAAGTTAGCAGTGTAATTTAGTTTACAAAAAACTACTTTCAGAGTCTGATTTCTTCTTTCAAGAAACTGTGTCAAGTAGATCATTCTTTTTCATCATTTTATATAAGAAAATGAGTGGATAAATAAATGAACAAGTGAATAAATAAATAAAAAGAAGCACTCAAACCCATGGCTTCTCATTCTAAATCCTGTGCTGTTTCTTCTAGTTGGTGATGTTTAATGTTCCATTCAAAGCAAATAGGCAAACAAAGTAACCTTCCATTCTACCATCTCACTAAGCCCCTAGAAGGGAAAATAAATAATGGCTGAGTTAAATTAAATTAAATTAGATGCAAAGATTCATTATGATTCTTTGAGGCTAAGTAATCAGAAAAGAAATCATGAAGATCTCCTTGGTAGAAGCTGTTAGGCATTGCAAAGATTGCCTGCTTAGGGAGTAGAAGATTAGAGTAACAAGTCAATAAAATAATTGGACACACACACACATGCACGCATGCACGCACTCATGGCAAGTATTTTTTTGCAAGATCTTTAAATCTCATCTCTATTCCCTCAATATGGTATACCTTTAATCCATTCTCCACGATGGTAAATTATTAGGTAAGGCAGCTCCACATGCTTTCTCCACCTCCCCAAAGCTGCCCTTCAGTGAAGTAACAAAACCATGTAAGATAATAAGACTTGGGGAGATGTGAAGATCATGAAATGATGGATGGCCTGAAATTTACTGTTCACATTTTATATAAAGGGGAAAGAAATGGGGGATATATAGAATTTTGAGAATTTACAGGATAAATTGTCACAAGGTACTGGGAATAGATATAAGAAAGATGAATAGGGAATGTAAATGTAGATAATAGCCAACTTTGATTTTATCAACTATTTTAAAGGTACTTAGGAGAAATGTGAAGAAGGTAGATTGCTTGGGAACCAGTTTGGGTGAAAGAGAAAAAAGACAAACAAACTGAACTTAAAAGATATGTGTTTGATTTCCAGGGCTACTGTTTGCTATTTTTTTGATTCTGAGTGAGTCACCTAAACTTTCTGAGTTTGACATCCACTTCTGTATCATAACAGAAAGTGTAGTACCTTCCTCTTATCAGTGTGAAGTTTAAATGTGGTAATGTATGGAAGCATTTTTAAGTTACTGTACTGTGCATGCTGTATTCTCACTGGCAAAGTATGGGTATCAGGTGACCTGGATTAATTGAATGCTTGACTCTTGGCCAAACCATAAAACTATGGAACAAATGATTTCTTGTCTGTCAACATCGTTTATTTTTAATAGTAAAATTTATGATTAGTATATGCTTTACATGGAGTCTTGGAGTGGTGGAAGTTGACTATTCAGGGCTGGTGGCATAGACAGAATATGCCTACATGTCTAGCTCAACATAGAGATCTTCAGCACAAGCAGAATTTGGGCTCCTGGTACCAAGGTCTTTTGCTGATGATTCAAAACCAGATGACAATATGCATTTTTTTTTTTTTTTTTTTTTTGGACCTGGCCTGTACCTGAGATCTCTGGAGACTTTTCAGTGCATACCTTTCCTTTGTTGTTACTGTTCTGACCTTTTGCCTGTAACAAAGGAGATCTGGGAGTAAAAACTGAGTTTTTTGTGTCCTCTCAGCAATACAACACTTAAAGTGATTAGTGTATAATTAATACAAACCTGATAAATGTCACACTTAAAAAATGTCTTTCTGGATCACACTCAGTGTATAATTTGCAAACGTTCTCCCGAGTGCACATAAAGATTAAATATTAAGAAAAAAAGTTATTTCTATGAATCAGCAATATATAAAGGAAAATACAATTAAGCAAAAATAATATACATTGTAACAACTTTCAAACAACATTCTGTGATTTATAATCTTAGTTACAGTGTTTTATGAAGTTACTAAGGAAACTGTTAACCCTTGTACATATAAAAAAGTTATAAAATTAGATTATTCCACAAATGATGATTGGTCTCCTACAGTGTCTAAAGCACTGTGCAAAGTTCTGAGATACAAGGGGATATCCCTGTTGTTATAGAGTCTACAGCTTGGCAGAAGAGACTTATATTAAACAAATATACAAATAGACATATTAAAGTGATTTATATGAAGTAAAATAGCGTTCTGAGAGCAAATAATGGCAGAGGGTGACTTTTGCATTGATTTTCCATGATCACTATCTAGAATCTGTCTGTGTGGACACAGGGTTTTAATGGCATCTTGAAGAATAAAGAGAAATTAGTAAAGAAAAGTTGGAGGGGGGGAACAGTCTAGGCAAGAAAAACAGCATACGGAAAGATATGGAAGAATTTAAGGTGCGTTTTAGAGGTTAAGTATTAAAAATTTGGAAATGGTTTAGATGAGGAAGATGAAAAAGTGTGATTATGGCTGGATATGGAGGGGAGAGGTAAAAGGTTGAGTTCCAGAAAATTTGAGGTTGAGATTCCTGTGAAATGTTCAAGTAGAGAAATCAAGTATTTAGTTTGTATACAAATCTAGATTGCAAAGGAAAGTATAAGGTAGAAATGCGTAATATTCCTTAGCCGAACACTGTAAGAATGAAACAGGGTCCAGAATATTGCAAAGAGGAATTTCACAAAATTTGGAAGACGAGAGAAGAATCCGTAAAAGAGTGCTCAGTTGTCTTGAGTATTGTTATCTTCAGTACCTTAAACATGGAAACCTCTGCATCATAGGGTTTGAAACTATCTGCTAAATCTTAAATCAATACCAGATCGTACAAACATATCAACCCACTTCTCACTGAACTAGAGAAACAGGAAAGTTGTTCCCAGATGAGAATCATCAGGCAAGTGAGAGTAGGGAGAAGAAGTCGTAGAATACTCGATATACATTTTTCATAGTACATTTGCCTTTCCAAAGTATCTCCACCACCTCTCCTGTCTGTAAAAGGAGGAATTGAAAATAACTGGAGTGGTCATTCTCCAACTCCAAAACCACTTCAGGCTTATCTTCTTGTTTAGCACTTCTGTCTTCAATTTTTTCACATCTTCAACCTGATATTTCTTGGACATAGCTGTGTTTATGAACCAATTTTATCAACGTGAGCCATACGTACTTACACTACAGGTCATGGTTAAGAGCTGCACCATCCCTGTCTCCTCTGCTCTGGTACAGGTTGCTGCCTGGTTAACACATTGCCTGCCTTCTCTTCTTCCCATCATTCCCACCTAGAGAGCAGGAGTGGACACCCACAGTGTAATGATACAGGTCAACCAAATGAAGGAGGGTAAGAGGTTACCACATAGTGAAACACAGAATGCTCTCACTTATGTTTCCCACATGTGAATCTGTCCTTTAAAGACCTGACTTAATGCACATGCTTGTATCATTTAAGTCATAACATTCTCCTCCACACTGTATTTTTTTGTTTTCTCAGTTTTTGAAACTAGCATAAGGATGTTATAATGTGCCATATGCACATTATTACCCTCACTGTAGGTGTCTATTGATAATATGCATTCTTCTATGATTCTAGAATGGAGCAGAAATATTGTGGTTAGTATATAACCTCCTTGTAACTGAGAAAAATATTGTAAAAGGATTTTATACTATTCATCTGCAGATTAATGTTTCCTGTATTTGAAAAGACACGTTACCAGCAGCAGATGAATGGAAAAAAATGTTTAATTAAAGTCAGTCATAGCCTGCTGGCGAGAAATGACCTTACCTTCAACTCAACAATGGGACCAAAAGCGTCTATTGTTTTCATTTTAAAGGAATTCAATGAAGAATATTATTTTTTGGCTCAATTCAAAAGACATTTATTGAGTGCTTATTATATGCAAGTATTTTGGGGAGGGTAGGCATTGGGGAATTTCAAACATGGATATGAAAGTATTATGTCTCTAAGAAGGTCACAATCTGGTTGTCCAGATAAGCATAGGCCACAGGCTGTGATGTATGTCATACTTGGGCAAGTGATATGATAGGGACCAGAGAGTCATGTTGAGGATGTGGTGTAAAGATTTCAGCAATCCTTTCACTGATGAGGTATATTTCAGATGGGATATAAAGAAAGAACTGTACTTTCAAATAGTAGAAAATAGAGAAGAAATATGAGTCAAGCAAGTAAATCTGCCTGGTACATTGCAGTGCTGAGTGCATGATTAATTTCTGATCACTTACCAAACCTTTTCCTCCTGGACATCCTGATCTCATCAATGACAGCACCCCTGAGAAATTTTCCCAAGTCAGAAAGTTGACAAGCCTCCTTGAGTCCTCATTTTAAATTATTTCCCCACAATATTTTCTGTCATCAAATTCTGTCAATTATACCTTTAAATATTTCTCAAATCTGTCCCTTCTTTTTAAACTTCACTGTTTGTCACTACCTAGCTTCAGACTTTCCTAATTTCTCATTTGTGTTACTTAAAACAGTCTCTTAATCAATGTCTTTAATCTATTCCCAGCCACAATTTATCTTCTACATTTGAGCCAGAATTAACCTTAAATTGAAAATGTAACTGTGTCATTATCCTACTCAAAATCTGTTCATGACTTCCTAATGCCTTCAAGGCTCTGTTTCACACTCTTTGATCTGCTAGAAAAGGTCCTTCACGATTTGGCCCCAGCTTCCCAACTTCATATCTATCACTCACGACTCTTTGCTACCTTGAGTCCAGTGCTCTTCAGACTTCAAATCAGTCTCTTTTTCTCTCCCTCCTTTCCTTTCTCTTGTAACACACACACACACACACATACACACACACACACCTTTATATCTGTGGTTCATTTACTTAACAACACCATCTCTCTTGCCATTTCATGTAGCTGACTCTTTCTTATTCTTACTTATTATTCTTATTCTTCACAGACAACACCTTTACTAGCAGGTGGAAGCTCTAACTGACCTCTGAAACCTATGTAAATTGGTACAGCCTCTATGGAGAATAGTATGGAGGTTCCTTAAAAAACTAAAAATAGAGCTACCATATGATCCAGCAATCCCACTACTGGGCATACATCCGGAGAAAACCGTAATTTGAAAAGATACATATACCCCAATGTTCATTGCAGCACTATTTACAAAAGCCAGGACATGGAAGCAACCTAAATGTCCATCAGTGGAGGAATGGAAAAAGAAGATGTGGTACATATATACAACGGAATATTACTCAGCCATAAAAAGGAATGAAATAATGCCATTTGCAGTGACACGGATGGACCTAGAGATTGTCATACTGAGTGAAGTAAGTCAGACAGAGAAAGACAAATATCATATGATATCACTCACATGTGGAATCCAGAAAAATGGTAAAAATGAACCCATTGACAAAACAGAAATAGAGTCACAGATGTAAAAAACAAACTTATGGTTACCAAGGGGGAAAGGAGGGAAGGGATACATTGGGAAATTGGGATTAACATATATATACTACTGTATATAAAAGAGATGACTAATAAGAACCTGCTGTATAGCACAGGGAACTCTACTCAATACTCTGTAATGCTCTATATGGGAATAGAATCTAAAAAAGAGTGGATATATGTATATGTATAACTGATTCACTTTGCTGTACAGCAGAAGCTAACATAACATTGTAAATCAACTACACTCCAGTAAAAATTAATTTAAAAATAAGTTATATGCTCCTCCTATATGTCTCCATAGAACACTTTGCATATCTTTGCCATAGCACTTATCACAATGTACTATACTTGCCTGTTTGTTTGGTTTCTACTTGGTCATCATGACTAACTTGAGAGCATTGTCATAATCAGACATTTTTTAGTCTTTATCTCTAGCACTTCATCCATTACCTGGACATAGTGAATAGGAAGCTTCTTAAATACTAATGAAAGAAAAAGTGAACAAATAAAGGGGTGTAAGTAGATGTTTGTTTGTTTGCCATGAACCCCTCCTTTGGGGAGCTAACCTTGCCCAACTGTTCGAGTTGTAAATCACAGTCCTTCATTTTCTAAATCTAGAGATACACACACAGTCCAGGCTGTTTGACACAGGAGATGTCCAATGGATTCTTGATGAACACTTCTTAGAATATTTTAGATAATAGTCAAGCATCAGAGGAGGTGTTAGATAAAATTTTAGAGGATGTGATTCAGTGAAGCGGAGTATGAGAGAAATTCAGCTTACTTCTAGTAGTAGGGACTGGTTATTGCCTAGACAGGGGCCATTCACCTTGTCGTCCATGTTGGCTCACCTCAATTTTATGTAAGTGCCCAACCTCGCCCACATGATTTAGACTTAAATTCCTATCAGTCTAAGCCAACTGTGCATTTTTGTTTTCCATGTCAGTGATTTGTGTAGAGGTCAGGGTGATATGAAGTAAGGTCTTCTGGGGAATTTCTGAGAAATATTTTATGGTCTTCTTTCGGAAGGAGTTCTTTTACATAAGGTAGAGAGTTTTGCCTCTGACCTGTCACTTCTGGGATGATGACAGTCACCCTGAGATGAGAGACACCCACTTGAGGTCAAGGTCACACACACAGAATGGCAGCCTGAAGAGATTCAAAGAAACTGCATTCTTGATAATGATATTAAGTTGCTAACATAACCATCCTGGGTCACCCAATACTGAGAATTCTTGTTATGGGAGATGGTAAATTGCCCTTATTGTTCACTCTAGGTGAGATGTGATTTTGTTACTTGCAGCAATAGTTATCTTAACTGATAATCATGATATTAAATTACCCAAACTAATGAAAGTCATAATCACATTTAATTGGGAGTTTAAATATTTTTCTTTGCCTGTTGGAATTCCAATTTGAACTGTCCAAATATTTTGGTAATTTTACCTTTCCTCAAAATGCAGTCAAATTACTTGAAAGTTAAATAAAACAAACAAAAGTTAATACTATATATGAAATGCCAGGGTATGAACTGTAGAGAACTAAACTATTCAACTGATAAATGTGTGATACATTAAGATTTGATAGAATTTTCAGATAAATATTGGGGGAAACATGATTTTAATTCAAGCTATTCACAGAATATTCACTTTGAGCTATACTGCATAATCTCACCTTACTAAAATACGAGTTTATTTTCAGATGAGGTATCCCAAAACAATCAAGAGTAGCATGACTGAAAAAATAATTTTCCAAAGACTAGGCAATTATTGCTTATGTCATTGCATTTGTATTTTAATTAAATATGTAATAAATATAAAATTTCCATATTAGTAGTTAACCATGGCAAAATTAAATAATATTTAATGCAAAATAATAATTGTTTAAAGTAAATTTGCTTTATAACTGAATCAGTAATATATATATATATATATATATATATATATATATACTGTTAATCATAACTATTAACTTCATTTTACAGAAAACATTAATTTAGTTAATTGACAATTGGGATATATTATGTTATAGAAAATAAGGAAATTTAATAATCATTGGAACAAAAATACTCACCTTTGAAATGCTAATGATTTTCCACTTATACACTCAGTGAGATCAGAAAAATTAAGGAAAATGTAGGCTACACAGACTGCAGATAGCCCAAAGATGAGTTATATCCAGGTTTGTCCACTTCCCAAACCTGTGGACTTTCTATTTATACTCCACCACATAGTATCAGGTGGGGCATCATTGTTTAGTAAGATCATTAAGAACTGATTTATCCCCTCTTGATAGACATGTTCTTTGCTCATACTTTAGTAAAAGCATGAATCATGGCTTATTGCAATCACATGAAGGCACAGAGTTCATTTTGGAAAAAATACTCATTTGGTCTGGAGAAAAGCAAAAAATTCATGGTTGATTAAAAAAGATAGTTAAGACATGAGAAAATCATTAAATACTACATAGCATTTAATCATTTTAATATTCATAACTATTCCACATGTGCAAGAGTAAAGATAGCCAGTATATTTATCCTATACCAAATATTTCACTTTCAGTCTCCTAAGATAGTCCCCCATTCTAAGATAGTAAACTTTACATCAAAATTCCAAGAAAAAACAGTCATGATTTGCTATAAAGAAAACTTTTCTGCAACATAGATTTTCCATAAAACAAGGAAAGCTGCACATGTTGAACTTGTAACTTAAGTTATATTAAGTTATACTTTTGCTTGCACTTGAATGGCTGGAAAACAGAACATGACTACTGCTTCAAGACAGCAGACTGAGCCCATATATTTACCTTGATTCATATATAGTAAATATTTTTTTCAATATATCTAAAAATTTGGTGAAATTATAGAAAAAAAGAAGTGAATGGGGTTGAAAATAGACTGCAGTAAAGCTGCAAAATTCTAGCATAGATTCTTCAGGTTATGGAGTGAGCTTTAGGTTCCTGTGGAACCTCTCTGTTTTTTCCAGTGTGAAAATCAGTCACCCAATAATCAATGATTCACCATTGGTTATTCACTGATTTACCATGATATTAAATATAGAAGGAAAAATTTCAGCCAAAAAAACGAGTTCACTTATGAATATATGCAGACTGATATGTATGTGGAATGTCTATGGAAAGCTATCTAGACAAACCCTATAGTGGATATTTTCTGGGCCTCAATGTCAATTTCAGATCCTCTAAGTTCCTAGTTCTATTTTTCTTCAATCCCATAATAAAATGAATTATATTTAACTTGCCCTGATTAAAGCTTGGGCTATGCTTTTAAGAGTATTACTTTTAAAATCTGTCTGTGAATCACAATCAACTAGAATTTAATTATAGAATTTAATCCTGGACCTCTCTCCAGAAATTCTGACTTGGTAGGTCTGATACATAGTAGACACTCAATCAATATTAATGTACAGGTGAAAGAGAATATACTGGATGAATGGAAGAATATATGAATGAATGAAGTGACATAATGATATGTACATATGTATTTATACTCTTAGGGATGGTAGTTTCTTAACATAGATATGTATACTAAGCTATTTTTCCACACATATTTGAGCGTTTTATTCAATAAGAAGGAGGATTCTTATCGCCTTCATTGATGTCTGTGTTATGAGTTGAACCAGAGAATCTTCCAACATGACCAAGTCTTAAAATTACCAACACTGTCCAGAGAGAGCATCATTACAGCTTGTAACCTGAAGATATCAGCAATCCAACTGGCAAAATTTTGTGAGGCAAACTAACTCAATTAATCTCTTTCCAATAACCATAACTGATGAGTTCTCACATAAATTCTCATTTCTTTTTTCTTCCAAAATTATCTTGTCAACAATAAAGGCAGGGAAATATGAAAGAACAAAGCACCTTTATAAGTTCCACAGATTCTGAAATGATTTTTATCCCCTTTTGGTAGACACTTTCTTTGCTCAGCACTTCTTTTTAGTAGCACATCTGACACTGGACGTCTGACCTCTGCTGTTCTACTGGTTGTTAATGGAAACCTCACCTCATGTGAAGATAAAATAGATTTTTGGCAGCTGTGAGAGATTATGAAGAGTAAGACCAATCTTAGTTGGAATAAGAATAAAAGAAGGCATCTGTACCTTGAACTACTCAGCTGGTTTTCATTATACATCAAGCCTACATTTATTACAAAGAGGGTAGCCAAGAGACAGACATTGATAGGACTCTGCACTTAGAATAAGAAGGCCAGAACTTGATAAATTCTACTTTTCAACTAGAGCTCAAATGACTCTTAAATCTGTTTGAATTAGATGGCATATATCTGGGAGACAAACTCAAGAAGACCTTTAATTTTGTCCTTATCTGATTGGTTCTCCCCTTATTCTTATCTTGAGTATAGTTAAATCCTAGTTCTTACAACTCATTAAAAGAAACAAGTGGTTCTATAAATCTGTAAAGTTTTATGAATAAAACTCATTTAAAATAGGATTAGGATATGCTTTATATACTTATATTTAATATGGTTTTGTTTGATGTCTTGAGACTTTACAATAGACCCAAACAAAGCAAAAATCTATATACATAGTCTTGACATAGTAACAGCTTGATATGAGCCCAATTTCCACAAGTACAAAACAATTGCATTAGAATTCTTAGGATCATCTGTTATTTTGTTTTATAATGTTTAATCTACATATTTAAATGTTGGTAAGAGAACTAAAATGCTGGATTTTGTGATATAAGCATTTTCTAAGCACTATATAACTGTGGATCTAGAATAGGTAATATTTTATAGGACAGAGGGCCTATACCCATATAGGTAAATCAAGGTAATCAAAATAATGAGGCCAACAGATCTATTCACATGACATATTTGGGGTTAAAGGAAGAACAATAGTTTGAGAAATTACATATTTGGAGAAACTTTGGTTTACTTTGAGAGAACAATAAGAGAAAATGAGCACAGAGAGTATTAGGATAAGTTTATACATTAAGAAACCCAGTTAGTTCACTTCAATTCAATAGAACTTAAATATACATTTTAAATTATATGAAACATTATAAGCAAGGAAAATATTGCATAAACATTGAGACAGATATCACTCCTATCTTCAGTGAGCTTATAAACCAATGAAAAGAGAGAAAGATAAAAGTGATTTGGCCCACTGAGAATCAGGAAGGTGAAATTATGGTTAAGATTCTAGAAGCGACAGTTTTTTTTTTTTAATTGGCACATAATGCTTTCATGTGATTTAATAAAAAAATATAAGTACATATTCAGTGAAAAGTCTACTTCCTATACTCTGTTCCCCATAATTTTGGTAATACCTATAACTCATTTCTTACATATCTTCTAGACAATTTTGGTTATATACAGAAGCCTATATATATATATACATATATATATATGTGTGTGTATGTATGTATATATACTGTTTTTCTCCATTTTCACAAAAATTGTAGCATGCTATATACATTTTCTGCAATTTGTTTACCTTATTTTACAAAGATGTTGAAGATATTTCCATACTAAAGAATAAAGAGCTTCTGTTTTTGTTTTCCAGATACATGTCATTCCATTGAATGTACTTAATCATAATGTACTTAATCACTATTGAGGTATATTTTTAAAATGCTGCAAAGAACAAGGTCCTTCTCTAGAGCAAAGGAAACCATACTCTATATCATATAATAAAACATAATGGAAAATAATATGAAAAAGAATATATATATAACAATATTATTATGTATCTAAATCACTATACTGTACACAAGAAGCTAACACAATACTGCAAATTAACTATACTTCAACAGAAGGAAGAAGCTCACCAATAAATGCAAATATAAAGTAAAGTAAAGGTGGGAAATCATCCACACACAAATGTGATATCAAAACCAGCAATCATAAAAATAGGAGAGTACAAATGCAAGATATTGGAAATATTTTGAAACTGAGATCAGCAACTTAAAACAATCTTGTATATATATAGACTGCTATATCAAAACTTCATGGGAACCAGAAACCAAAAATCTACAATAGATACATACACAATAATGAAAAAGCAATGCAACACATCACTAGATAGACATAAAATCATAAGAGAGGATAACAAAAGAGGAAGGGAAGAAAAAAGACCTTCAAAAATAAATCCAAAACAGTTAACAAAATGGCAATAAGAACATTCATATCTGTAATTATCTTCAGTGTAAATGGACTAAATGCTCCACCCGAAGGCCGACAGGTTGAATAGATACAAAAACAAGACCCATATATATGCTATCCACAAGAGACCCACTTCAGATCTAGGGACACATACAGACTGAAAGTGAAGAGATGGAAAAAGGTATTCCATCCAAATGGAAATCAAAATAAAGCTTGGGTAGCAATACTCATATCAGACAAAATAGACTTTAAAATAATGTTATAAGAGACAGAGAAGGACACTACATAATGATCAAGGGATCAATCCAAGAAGATGTAACAACTGTAAATATATATACACCCAACAGAGGAACACCTCAATATATAAGGCAAATACTAACACATAAAAGGAGAAATCAACAGTAACACAATAATCATGGGAGACGTTACCACCCCACTTTCATCAATGGACAGATCATCCAGACAGAAAAGCAATAAGGAAACACAGGCCTTAAATGACACATTACATGAGATGGACTTAATTGATATTTATCGAACATTTCATCCAAAGCAGCAGAATACACATTCTTCTCAAGGGCACATGGAACATTCTCTAAGACACATCTTGGGCCACAAATCAAGCCTTGGTAAACTTAAGAAAATTGAAATCATATCAAGCATCTGTTCCAACTACAAGACTATGAGATTAGAAATCAACAACAAGAAAAAAACTGGAAAAAAACACAAACATGTGGAGGCTCAACAATATGTTACTAAACAACAAATTGATCGCTAAAGAAATGAAAGAGGAAATAAAAAAATGCCTAGAGACAAATGAAAACAAAAACACAATGGTCCAAAACCTATGGGATACAGCAAAAGCAGTTCTAAGAGGGAAGTTTATAGCAATACAATCTAATCTCAGGAAACAATAAAAATCTCAAACAAATAACCTAAACTTACACCTAAAGCAACTAGAGAAAGAGGAACAAACAAAACCTAAAGTTAATAGAAGGAAACAAATCATAAAGATCAGAGCAGAAATATATGAAATAGAGATGAAGAAAACAATAGCAAAAATCAATGAAACTAAAAGCGGGTTCTTTGAGAAGATAAACAAAACTGATAAACCTTTAGCCAGACTCATCAAGAAAAAAAGGGAGAGGACTTAAATCAATAAAATTAGAAATGAGAAAGGAGAAATTACAACTGACACCGCAGAAATACAAAGGATCAGAAGAGACTACTACAATCAACGGTATGCCAATAAAGTGGACAACCTGGAAGAAATGGACAAGTTCCTAGAAACATGCATCCTTCCAAGACTGAAGCAGGAAGAAATATAAAATATGAACAGACCAATCACAAGTAGTGAAATTGAAACCATGATTAAAAAAACTTCCAACAAAGGTCCAGGACCATATGGCTTCACAGGCGAATTCTATCAAACATTTAGAGAAGAGTTAACACCTGTCCTTCTGAAACTCTTCCAAAAAATTTCAGAGGAAGGAACACACCCAAGCTCATTCTATGAGGCCACAATAACCCTGACACCAAAACCAGACAAAGATACCACAAAAAAATTATAGGCCAATATCTCTGATGCACATAGATGCAAAAATCCTCTATAAAATACTAGCAAACCAAATCCAACAATGCATTAAAAACAATCATACAGGATGATCAAGAGGGATTTATCCCAGGGATGCAAGGATTTTTCAAAATCTGCAAATCAATCAATGTGATACACCACATTTAACAAACTGAAGAATAAATACCATATGATCATGTCAATAGATGCAGAAAAAGCTTTCAATAAAACTCTGACATCCAAGTATGATAAAACTCTCCAGAGAGTGGGCATAGAGGGAACCTACTTCAACATAATAAAGCCCAAATATAAAAAACCCACAGCTAACATCATTCTCAAGGGTGAAAAGCTGAAAGCATTCCCTCTAAGATCAGGAACAAGGCAAGGATGTCCACTGTCACCACTTTTATTCAACATAGTTTTGGAAGTCCTAGCCATGACAATCAAAGAAGAAAAAGAAATAAAAAGAATCCAAATTGGAGAAGAAGTAAAACTGTCACTGTTTGCAGATGACATGATCCTATACATAGAAAATACTAAAGATGCTACCAGAAAACTACTAGAGCTCATCAATGAATTTGGTAAAGTTGTAGGATACAAAATTAATACACAGAAATCTGCTGCATTTCTATACACTAACAACAAAACATAAGAGAAATTAAGGAAACAATTCCATTTACCATTGCATCAAAAAGAATAAAATACCTAGGAATAAACCTACCTAACGAGACAAAATACCTGTACGCTGAAAACTATAAGATGTTGATGAAAGAAATCAAAGAAGACACAAACAGAAAGATATACCATGTTCTTGGATTTGAATGATCAGTATTGTCAAAATGACTATACTACCCAAGGCAATCTACAGATTCAATGCAATCCCTATCAAATTACCAATGGCATTTTTCACAGAACTAGAACAAACATTTTAAAATTTGTATGGAAACACAAAAGACCTGGAATAGCCAAAGCAATCCTGAGAAAGTAAACAGAACAGGAGGAATCAGGTGCCCTTACTTCAGACTACACTACAAAGCTACAGTAATTTAAAAAGTATTTTACTGGCAAATAAAGCAGAATGTTAGAGCAGTGGAACAGGATACAAAGCCTAGAAATAAACCCATGTACCTATGGTCAATTAATCTATGACAAAGGAGGCAAGAATATACAATAGAGGAAAGACAGTCTCTTCAATAAGTGATGGTGGGAAAACTGGGCAGCTACATGTAAAAGAATGAAAATAGAACATTCTCTAACACCATACAGAAAAATAAACTTGAAATGGATCAAAGACCTAAATGTAAGGCTGGATACTATTCAACTCTTAGAGGAAAATATAGGCAGATCACTCTTTGACATAAATCACAGCAATATCTTTTTTGATCCACCTCCTAGAGTAATGAAAATAAAAACAAAAATAAACAGATGGGACCTAATTAAACTCAAAAGCTCTTGCACAGCAATGTAAACCATAAACAAAACGAAGGGACGCCCACAGAATGGGAGAAAATATTTGCAAGCAATGCAACTGACAACGGATTAATCTTTAAAATGTACCAACAGCTCATGCAGCTCAATTAAAAAAAAACTTTTTTTTAAATCAAAAAATGGGCAGAACATCTAAATAGACATTTCTCCAAAGAAGACATACAAATGGTCAAAAAGCACATGAAAAGATGCTCAACGTCACTAATTATTAGAGAAATGCAAATCAAAACTACAATGAGATATCACTTCACGCTGGTCAGAATGGCCATTATCAAAAAGTCTACAAACAAGAAATGCTGGAGAGGGTGTAGAGAAAAGGGAACCCTCCTACTCTGTTGGTGGGAAAGTAAATTGGTACAACCACTATAGAGAACAGTATGGACGTTCTTTAAAATACTAAAAATAGAACTACCAAATGATCCAGCAATCCCACTCCTGGGCATATATCTGGAGAAAAACATAATTTGAAAAGATACAGGCACCCCAGTGTTCATTGCAGCACAGTTTACAATAGCCAAGACATGGAAGCAAACTAAATGTCCATTGACTGAGGAATGGACAAAGAAGATGTGGTACATATATACAATGGAATATTACTCAGCCATAAAAAAGAAGGAAATAATGCCATTTTCAGCAACATGGATGGACCTAGAGATTATTATACTAAGTCAGACAGAGAAAGGCAAATATCTTATGACATCACTCATATGTGGAATCTAATTTCTAAAAAATGAAACGAACTTATTTACAAAACAGAAACAGACTTACAGATATCAAAAACAAACTTATGGTTGCCAAAGAGGAAACACAGGGGTGAGGGATAAATCAGGAGCTTAAGATGAACATACACACACTACTATATATAAGATAGAAAACCAACAGGACCTACTGTATAGCAGAGGGAACTCCACTCAATATTTTGGGATAACTATATGAGAAAAGAATATAAAAAAGAATGAATATATATATGTGTATAACTGAATCACCTTGATGTACACCTGAAACTAACACAACATTTTAAATGCTCCAATAAAATTAAAATTTACAAAAAATTTTAAAAAGTGATTACTGATAAAAAATAATAGTTTTATTTTTAAATTTTTATTAATTTTTTAGAAGAAAAAATATTTCTATGATAGTGTATAAAACTACTTTTTTTCTTTTCAACTTTGTTCTTGTACTTCATGAAAGAAAAGATGAAATTAATAATTTTTGGTTTAAAGTTCTTTTCCTTACTTGGACAGAAAAACTAACAGTAAAATAAAAGCTGTGGAAAATTACAATATTCAAAAACAACTTAATCCAAACAAACTAGGAATTTTATCAAAAAAATTTGAAAACAAGGTTTGATAAGGGGTAGTTTCCTGTTATTTTTATACTTTGGTCAACTTTTCAATATTTCCTATTCTAAATATTTATAACTTCAAAAATATAACTTATGTTTCTAAACACTATTTTTGGAAACTGTAATATATGACAGAGTAAGATTTATAGGTAAACTAAACGAGGGCTAATTTAATAGTAAGTTAAATACTTTATTTTTTAGTTTTAGTTTATACTGCAAAATCCACCTTTTCTACCAAAAATACTCATCAGAATAACAGAAACATTTGTTTTCAAATCAGGTTTATTTCACTGTTCTAAATGGTTTGTAGATTATCCTAATTATATTAGTGTTATGATTACCAATATCACATAGTAACTACAATTTATTGAATGTATACTCTAAGCATTATACTAAGCACTCATCACTCATTTTTCGCTATTAAACTCTCTATGAAATAGGAAATGCTATTTTATTCATTTATAGAAGAGAAACTGAGGATTATTAATGATGCTTACGTTGCCCCAGATGACATAGCTTAGAAGAAGTAGAGCCATTATTTCAACCCAAGTTGTCTGACTCTAGACTTCAAAATCCTAATACTGTGGTACACCACTTACTCTCAATATCTTTAGCTTAGCATATGAATTAAATTGGGCACTCTTAAAAGGAAATTGAATGTATTTATTGTTATTTTGTGAACACAGAAGGGTTTATCTCCAATTATTAACCCTCAGTAATCTCACCCAGTTTCCCACATCAGAATACATTCATGGCCTTAGTATCCTCCTCCTTTGGTGTGGCACATGGCGGTATTAATGGCTTCTTTATTAATGGCTTTTTTTTTTTTTTAATTGTTGCTTGGCTGTGGGGTCCTCAAGTTTACTTTCCACATTAAGTTGAAGGTCTCACAGTATGACTTGAATAGTGTAGCTGTAATATTCCACAATGAGTGGCTCAAGCTTGAGTAAGATTCTGAATTTTTTAGTGCACAATTATTTCAAGTTAAAATCAGTCAGAATGGGGTCACATTGTCTTTCAAGTTGCCTGTCTTCCAGTATCATTACCTGGAAAACAAGAGCTGATCCTTCATTAGCATATTTATTCTCAATATCTAATGGGGAGTTAGGAGGCTTAATAATATAGGTTCTTACCTTACTTAGTGGAGAAAGACTTAACTAATATTAACTTTTTAAAAACACAAGTTAAAAATATTTATTTTTCATCTTAAAGCAAAAATATATTTAATACATAAAGATAAAAGTATTCAGAATTAGGTTTATTTCCTGTTTTCCCGGATAAGCCAATCTTAACAACAGTCTTTAGGACTTTCCCCATAATGTGTGAATACTTGTTTTCCTTTTTACTTACTCAAAACCACTCCACACTCCAGTTCCACAAGAAGAAAAAGAAGGAAAAAAGAATTCACGATTATAACTACAAATAATCACCCAAATAACTACTGTACTATACTTAGATGTATTATTTCTTTTAGCAAATATTTACTCACCACCTACAAAATATCAGAAACTATATTTCATAGCATTGATATAACAGTAAACAAAACCTTACAGTGCCCTCCTTCATGGAGGTGGGATTCTGTCTGAAGAAAGACATCAACAAAGACATTAAAAATAATTACTAAAACGAATGTTGATGTAGCCTGTGGAGGAGTGCTTATGATAGGGAAGATTTAATCTTGAACAAATAAAAAAGGTCAGGGAAGTAATGATTCAACTAAAATCTGGAGAAGGAATAGGAGGTATGTGGGTAAAATGGGAAGTGGCCTTCCAAGAAGAAGCAAAAGCAGGTCAAAGAACCCTTTGTATGAGTGTTGTGGAGTGCAGGACTGGAGGAGAGACCATGAACCAAGGAGAGAGTGAATGAAGCAATGTTGCTGAATCCAAAGAGCAAGGTGGTGTTTGGTGCAAAATTAGTTGGGAGTGTTAGAGAAGGGTCAACCCTGCCAAGATCTTATAGGCTAAAATGTTGGACTTTATTCTTAAAGAAATGAGAAGCTGTTTAAAGGTCTTCAAGAGGAGAGAGCAGCAAATATGGCAGAGTAGAAAGACCCTGAGCTCACCTATTCTCACAAGCACACCAAGTCACAGCTACCTTCAGAACAAACATCAGTGAAAAAAAATGGAACCTACAACTGAAGACATAAAGAAGGAACCACAAGACAGGCAGGAGAAACAGACTCAGGATATGATCAAATCCCATACCCCTCAGGTGGGTGACCCACAAACAGGAGAATAATTATACTGCAGAGATTTTCCCATAGGAGTGAGTTCTGAGCTCCACATCAGGCTCCCTAGCCTGGGGTTCAGGCATGGGGACTGCAAGCTCCCAGAGAATTTGGCTTTGAAGGCCAGCAGAGCTTAATTGCAGGAGCCCCACAGGACTGGGGGAAATAGAGACTTCACACTTAAAGGGTGCAAACAAAATCTCACAAACACCGGGACCCACAGTAAAAGAAGTAATTTGATAGGAGCCTGGGCCAGAGTCTCCCAGAGAGGTGGGGGTTGGTGGCTGCAGCTCACCCTGGAGACATAAACACTGATGTCAGACATACTGGTAAACATTCAGCTGCATAAACATGCCTGGTGGCTGATATCTTGGATTATTAGTGCTAAGACCTGGCCCTACCCAACAGCCTGTAGGATTCAGTGCTGGGACACCTCAGGTCAAAAAACTAACTGGGTGGGGACACAGCCCCACCCATCAGCACACAGGCTGCCTAAAGACTAAAGAGCCCACAGCCACCTCTGGACATGAGCCTAGACACAGAGGACAACACCCTGCTCTACCTACCAGTGGACAGGCACCAGCCCCTTCCACCAGGAAGCCTGCACAAGCCTCTAGACCAGCCTCACCCACCAGGAGTAGACACCAGAAGCAAGAAAACTACAGTCCTGCATCACAGGCCAGACTCTACCCTGGGACCATCTGGGTCCTGGCCTTGCCCACTAGCAGGCCAGTGCAACCATCTGGGCACCCTGGAACCCATACACAGCTGTATCAGGAACTGGCCCCTGCCCCCACCAACAAAGTGAAACAAGCTCTCTAATCCCGGGCCATGCAGCCAGACTCCAAGAACCAGATCTGTCTGCCAGTAGTCTGGCACTAAACCCAGGATCTGGATTCACCTGCCAGTGGGTGGGATACAGTCCCAGAGTATTTGAGACCCTGACACCACCCACCAGTGAGCCAGCATTAGCACTGGGGCCCACTAGGGTTCTGCAACCAGCCACCTCATGATCAGGCCCTGCTAAACAGAAGACAGCAGCATTCACACAAGGCAAGTCCTGGCAACCAAACAGACTAGGGGCCAACTAAGCCTACCAGACTGCCCACACAGTCAGCCCACAACAACAGAAGGACACAAACAGCCCTCTTAGGGGAACTCCATAGAGCTTGGGTGACAAGAGGGGAGTAAACTGTGGGGATGCATAGGATGCCTCCTACATAGGGCCGCTTCTCCAACGCTGAGAAATGTATCTAACCTACCACATACTTAAAAATGCAAATAGCAACTTAGACAAAATGAGGCAACATAGGAGTATGTTCCAGATTAAGGAACAAGATAAAACTCCAGAAGAAGAACTAAGTGAAGAGGAGATAGGCAATCTACCCAAGAAAGAATTCAGAGGAATGATTGTAAAGATGATAAAAGAACCTAGGAGGAGGATGGATGCACAGAACAAGAAGTTAGAAGTTTTAACAGTGAGTTAGAATACATAAAGAACAACCAAACAGATGAAAAACACAAAAACTGAAATGAAAAATGCACTAGAAGGAGTCAATAGTAAACTAAATGAAGTAGACGAATGGATTAGTGAGCTCAAAGACAGAGTAGTGGAAATCAGTGCTGCTGAACAGAAAAAAGAAAAGAAGAATGAAAAGAAATGAGGACAGTTTAAGAAACCTTTGGAACAACATCAATTACACTAATATTTGCATTTTAGGGGTCCCAGAAGAAGGAGAGAGAGAAAGGGCCCAAGAAAATATTTGAAGACATAATAGCTGAAAACCTCCATAACCTGGGGAAGGGAACAGTCACTGAAGTCCAGGAAGCACAGAATCCCATACAGAATTAACCCAAAGAGGAACACACTAAGACATGTTGTAATCAAAATGCCAAATATTAAAGATAATGAGAGAATACTAAAATCAGCAAGGGAAAAGCAACAAGTAGCCTACAAGGGAACTCCCATAAGGCTACCAGCTGATTTTTCAGCAGAAAGTCTGCAGGTCAGAAGGGAGTGGCATAATATATTGGGTTGGCCAAAAAGTTCATTCAGGTTTTTCTATATGATGTTACAGCATGCAAAAGGAATCCAAACATAACACTAAAGATAGTCATCAAATCACAAGAGAAAAGAACAAAAGAAGAAAGGGGAAAAAAAGACTTACATAAACAAATCCAAACCAATTAACAAAATGGCAGTAAGAACATACATATTGATAACTACCTTAAATGTAAATGGACTAAATGCTCAAACCAAAAGACACAGACTGGCTGAATGGACACAAAACAAGACCCATATCTATGCTGTCTATAAGAAACTCATCTCAGATCTAGAGACATATACAGACTGAAAGTGAGGGGATGGAAAAAAATATTCCATGCAGATGGAAATAAAAAGAAAGCTGGAGTAGCAATACTTATACCAGAAAAATAGACTTTAAAATAATGACTGTTATAAGAGACAGAGAAAGACACTACATGATGATCAAGGGATCAATCCAAGAAGATAAAACAATTGTAAATATATATGCACCCAACATAGGAGCACCTCAATATATAAGGCAATGAAAAATCTCAAATAAACAACGTAACCTTACACCAAAAGCAACTAGAGAAAGAAGAACAAACAAAGCCCAAAGTTAGTAGCAGGAAAGAAATCATACAGATCAGAGCAGAAATAAATAAAAGATTTTAAAAATTAGGAAAAAATCAATGAAACTAAAAGTTGGTTCTTTGAGAAGATAAACAAAATTTAGCCAGACTCATCAAGGAAAAACAGAGAGGGTCCAAATCAATAAAAATAGAAATGAAAAAGGATAAATTACAACTGACACTGCAGAAGTACAGAGGATCATAAGAGAATACTACACGTAACTATACACCAATAAAATGGACAACTTAGAAGAAACAGACTAATTCTTAGAAAGGTACAATCTCCCAAGGTTGAACCAGGAAGAAATGAAAAATATGAACAGACCAGTTATCAGTACTGAAATTGAATCCATAATTTAAAAATTCCCTACAAACAAAAGTCCAAGACCACATGGCTTCACAGGTGAATTATACCAAACATCTAGAGAAGAGTTAATGCCTATACTTCTGAAACTATTCCAAAAAATTGCAGAGGAAGGAACACGTCTGAAATCATTCTATGAGGCTACGATAACCCTGATACTGAAATCAGACAAAGATATCACAAAAAATGAAAATTACAGGTCAATATCATTGATGAACATAGATGCAAAAATCCTCTATAAAATACTAGCAAACCAAATCCAACAATACAATAAAGGATCATACTCCATGATCAAGTGGGATTTTCCCAGGAATGTGAGGATTTTTCAAAATCTGCAAATCAATCAATGTGATACACCACATTTAACAAACTGAAGAATAAATACCATATGATCATGTCAAAAGATGCAGAAAAAGCTTTCAATAAAATTTAACATCCAAGTATGAAAAAAACTCTCCAGAAAGTGGGCATAGAGGGAACGTACCTCAACATAATAAAGCCCAAATATAAAAAACCCACAGCTAACATCATTCTCAAGGGTGAAAAGCTGAAAGCATTCCCTCTAAGATCAGGAACAAGGCAAGGATGTCCACTGTCACCACTTTTATTCAACATAGTTTTGGAAGTCCTAGCCATGGCAATCAAAGAAGAAAAAGAAATAAAAAGAATCCAAATTGGAAAAGAAGTAAAACTGTCACTGTTTGCAGATGACATGATACTATACATACAAAACCCTAAAGATGCTACCAGAAAATTACTAGAGCTCATCAATGAATTTAGTAAAGTTGTAGATACAAAATTAATACACAGAAATATGCTGCATTCCTATACACTAACAACGAAACATCAGAAAGAGAAATTAAGGAAACAATCCCATTTACCACTGCATCAAAAAGAATAAAATACCTAGAAATAAACCTACCTAAGGAGACAAAATACCTGTACGCTGAAAACTATAAGATGTTGATGAAAGAAATCAAAGAAGACACAAACAGATGGAAAGATATACCATGTTCTTGGATTGGAATAATCAATACTGTCAAAATGACTATACTACCCAAGGCAATCTACAGATTCATTGCAATCCGTATCAAATTACCAATGGCATTTTTCACAGAACTAGAGAAAAACATTTAAAATTTATAGGGAAACATAAGAGACCCCTAAGAGCCAAAACAACCTTGAGAAAGAAGAACAGAGCTGGAGGAATCAGGCTCCCTGACTTCAGACTATACTACAAAGCTACAGTAATCAAAAGAGTATGGTGCTGGCACAAAAACAGGTACAAGATCAATGGAATAGGATAAAAAGCCCAGAAATAAACCCATGCACTTATGGTCAATTAATCTGTGACAAAGGAGGCAAGAACATACAATAGAGAAAAGACAGTCTCTTCAATTAGTGGTGCTGGAAAAACTGGACAGCCACATGCAAAACAATGAAATTAGAACATTCTCTAACACTATATACAAAAATAAACCCCAAATGGAGTAAAGACCTAAATGTAAGAGAGGATGCCATAAAACTCCTAGAGGAAAACATAGGCAGAACACTCTGACATAAATTGTAGCAATATTTTTTTGGATCCATCTCTTAAAGTGAAGGAAACAAAATAACAAATAAGCAAATGGGATCTATTTAAACTTAAAAGCTTTTGCATAGTAAAGGAAACCATCAACAAAATGAAAGGACAACCTACTGAATGGGGAAAGATATTTGCAAATGATATGACCAATAAAGGGTGAATATCCAACATATATAAACAGTTCATACAACTCAATAACAAAAAAGCAAGCAACCCAATTAAAAAATAGGCAGAAGAACTGAACAGACATTTCTCCAAAGAAGACATATAGATGGCCAGCAGGCACATGAAAAGATGCTCAACATCACTAATTATTAGAAAAATGCAAATTAAAACCACAATGAGGTATCACCTCACACCTGTCAAAATGGCTATCACTGAAAAGTTTACAGTATGGAGCTTTCTCAAAAAACTAAAAACAGAGTTGCCATATGATTCACCAATCACATTCCTGGGTATATTTCCAAAAGAAACAAAAACAGTAATTCAAAAAGATACTTGCACCCCAATGTTCACAGCAGCATTATTTACAAATGTCAAGGTATGGAAGCAACCTAAGTGTCCATCAACAGATTAAAGGATAAAGAAGATGTGATATATATATATGTGTGTGTGTGTGTGTGTATATATATCATTATATATGTATATGTCACTATATGTATATACCACTGTATGTATACACCACTATATATATACATATATGTATATGCAATGGAATATTGCTCAGTCATAAAAAAAGAATGAAATAATGCCATTTTCAGCAACATGGATGGACCTAGAGATTATCACACTAGTGAAATATGTCCAACAAAGAAAGACAAATAGCATATGGTATCACTTTTATGTGGAATCAAAAAAAAATGATACAAATGAACTTATTTACAAAACTGAAATAGATTCACAGACATAGAAAACAAAATTGTGGTTACCAAAGGTGAAAGGAGCTGGGAAGGGATCAATTGGGAATTTGGGTTTAACAGATACACACTACTATATATAAAATACATAAACAACAAGGACCTACTGTATAGCACAGGGAACTATATTCAGTACCTTGTAACAACTTATAATGAAAAAGAATCTGAAAAAGAAATATATAAATGTATAATTGAATCACTTTCCTGTACACCTGAATCACTGTGGAACAACTATACTTCAATTAAAACAATAAATTAAAATAAATGTAAAAAATTTAAATTTAATAAATAAATAAATAAAGGTCTTCAAGAAAGGAATGTGTGGAAGGTGGGGATGTGGTAACAATCAGATTTGTATTTTAAAATAATCTCCCTCTCTGAGGAAGGAATCTGAGCAGACGAGAGTGAGATGGTAGATATCCTGCAGTAGTCCAGGTGAGAGATGAGATGTTTTCATCTTTGCTAGTTCCCTGAGAGATGGAGAGTAGACAGACCCAAGAGAGATTTACCAGGCCACCTATGGGACATAATACTGTATTAGGAGTGAAAAGAAGTGAAGGAGCGGGAAGGTTAAAGAATAAAACCTCAACTAGTGTTGTCAGAGAATGGTGTTTAATTGTGCAACAGAATAATCAACCAGAATAATAATTCTCTTTTTGTTCTCAGATGTGTGTCATCTGAAAAGAGCATGCTGCCTTAACTTCAGTCCAATTTTCCAAGTCAGGATTTTCCTTTTTAGGGAAGGATTAATAAGCCTCTGGTTTTTCAAAAGCTGACATCACGATAGAAGATAGTTTGTCCAAGAAGGGAAAGATAAATGTTTAAAGGAAAAGGGAAGAACTAGATGACTATACTCCTTGATACTCAAGGAATAGAGGACTGGTAGGTTTCAAGAGGGATGGACACCTGTGTTCTACCTCTAGCAAGGGTCCTAAGAACATGAGTGTCTCCAAATGGG
This sequence comes from Balaenoptera musculus, assembly GCF_009873245.2. Classification (NCBI taxonomy): domain Eukaryota; kingdom Metazoa; phylum Chordata; class Mammalia; order Artiodactyla; family Balaenopteridae; genus Balaenoptera; species Balaenoptera musculus. Next base: position 124,679,891 of record NC_045789.1, on the reverse strand, counting down.
GTGCTACCTCAAAACAGGAAACTAAACTGTGTTTAAAAAAAAAAAAATTAAAAGCTATGGGAGAGATCCTGGCAGAGAGGAAACGGATGCCAAGGACAGTAAAATGTGCCTTCAAATAAACCATGTATTTTGCAAAGTAAACACTCCAATTTAACTACAACGGGCTGAAGTCCTGATGACTTGCTCCAAGATTCCTAAGGTTCTCATTTCTTTGAAAGAGAGGGAAAGGCTTTCTCTCCTCCACAATGACTCAGATCTGATTTCCAGCCAAATCTGGTAAGTATAGGCTCAGCCAGACTTGATTTGTTGTAGAAAAACCTACTCCTGCAGCACAAATGTCATGCAACAAGTATTTATTGGTCACCATAGAGTGACATTTAATGAGTCTGCTTCCATTTACTTAGTAATAGATTTTTTTTTTTATAATTGGCTTTCTAAGAAATCTATTCTCCTCGTATCAAGTTGGGCATAAAAGCCACCCCCTGTTATAATATGAGCAGGAATCTAACACACAGCAAAACATAGAGGTTCAACTGGCATTCTGCTGATAAACAAAAATAACAGATTAACAAGTTTCAACGAGCAGAATATAAATCTTGATTTTTGGAGAGACAAAGCACTGAGCAAATGGAAAAAGTTGCTATTAACATGTAATAAGTACTTGAAGCAAGATACACTGCAAAGCATATTGGAGGGAAAACTCCTTAGAAATACTGTTTAGGAAAACATGATAAAGTTTGAGCAAATAAAATTAAATTTATGCTGTTACATCATCTCTCAGGTTTTCCAAAGCTGTTATAAAACATTAGCCCATTGATATGGAACGAATAAAGACTACTGTACTGTGGGAGCAGGACTAGAGTTCTGGGTTAGGTGAAGGAAAGTATCCTGTTTTTACCCCTACATTACTCCCTTCTGAAATTATTTTTCCTAAAATATCTTATCCTTTACATTCAGAGAAACTTATATAAATAATGGGCATAGTAAGTATTCTTCCAGAAGTATTCACGTATTCTTTGGCATTCAAAATACCTGAAAAATCAATAGCAGAGATAAATTGCTCTTTCTTTGGATTTAAAATAAACTGTAAGAAGCTTTCAGGTGGTTAATTAGCTATTTTAATAACTTTTAAAAATATATAAATTAGGATAACTGCTAGTCAATATCATAATAGTTCATTTAATATCAACCCTCCCTACTTATAATCTTGAATATAAATATAAATCTGAAAATGGCATTTTAAATCTAGAGGAAATTCCTTCAAGAAGAAACACTAAAAGTTCTAAAATTGTTATTTGTTCCTAGAATAAGAATTCTTGATTTTTCTTAAAATTTTCTCCTTGGAAACCCTCCTACACTGTTGGTGGGAATGTAAATTGGTGAAGCCACTGTGGAGAATACTATGGAGAATCCTTAAAAAATAAAAATAGAGCTACCATATGATCCTACAATCCCACTCCTGGGCATATACCTGGAGAAAACCATAATACGAAAAGATACACGCACCCCAGTGTTCACTGCAGCACTATTTACAATAGCCAAGACATGGAAGCAACCTAAATGTCCATTGACAGATGAATGGATAAAGAAGATGTGGTACATATAAACAATGGAATAGTACTCAGCCATAAAAAAGAATGAAATAATGCCATTTGCAGCAACATGGGTGGACCTAGATATTATCATGCTAAGTGAAGTAAGCCAGACAGAGAAAGACAAATATAATATTGCTTATATGTGGAATCTAAAAAAAAAAAAAAAAGAAGACCCTAGACCCATAGACATAGACAACCAATTTGTGGTTACCAATGGGGAGTGGGGGAGGGATAAATTAGAAGTTTGGGATTAACATATACACACTGCTATGTATAAAACATATAACCACCAAGGACCTACTGTATAGCACAGGGAACCATACTCAATATTTTGTAATAACCTATCAGGGAAAATAATCTGAAAAAGAATATAGTTGTAGATATAGAGATATATCTGAATCACTTTGCTGTACACCTGAAACTAACACAACAGTGTAAATCAACTACCCTTCAATTTAAAAAAAAAAAAAGTAGAAAAAAATTTCTCTTTGGATTGTGGTATTTTGTGGTATGAAATAAGCTTTTTAAGTTTTGACGGTTTCCAGATTTCATATTAAGTGCAAATTACTATTTTCTTATATACCTGAGAATATTTAAAATTTAACTGGAATTAAAAATAAATAAATAAAAAATGACTTTTCTATATATTAAAATTATTTTGATTTGGAAGCATGATCCTGGGACTGTTTAATAATTATCTGATAATTAAGAGTCACTTTTCCTAGGTATTAGGGCTTACAACTTGTGCCCCTTTATACACAGTTTATTTTTTCATAAATATTTTCCATTGTTCATGTTGTGAACTTTTGATGACATTTATTTTTGTAAATGCACAAAACAGAAATATACATGACAGTTTTCAGGCTCTTAATAAACATTTCTTGAAAGTTAGATTTACTTATACATTTATTTTTATCAACTATCATTCTTATGCATACAAAGCAAATTATGAACAAAATATTTAGATGAAAGCATACAAGATACTTCTTCATATTCAGAAGTGACTATTCCAAGTGACTTCTTACTCTGAATCATTGAATTCTGTTTTGTTTCAGACATTATCTTCCTCTGGCCAGCAGTTCTATATAAAGTGCTACATTATTGCACCTGTTATTTTCTTCCAGATCTTTGACAGCCATTTTGCAATTTGATAATCATTTGATCTGGTACTTTCTGGATCTCAAGGCAAGTGTCTATTGAAGGTTTTCAAACAGAAACTTGGATCCATGGTTCTTTCTCAAATGTTTCTTTAACTGTTTTGTTTACTTAAGCATAGAAGGTTTGCCCTCCTCTAGCAATGTTACCTAGGCTGTGGCCCCAGAATTGACCCCTGCCCCTCCCTCAAATAGAAACCAATCACTCTTATCTAAGTTTCAGGAGGAAGCTGAAAGAGAGAAAAAAACAAGAACTCTTTAGAACCAACTAGGCACAAGATGGCGGAAGATTTGCCCTCCAGTAGACCTTGAGCCTTGTTATATGCTCATTGTAATGCATCAGCATGCTCAATGACACACACACCAGTGCCCTGACAGTTGATGACTGCCATGACAACAACCAGAAAAGCCCATACAAGGACTGAAGAAAGAGTCGCATCAGTTTCAGGTCCAAACCACACCCCTGGTTCTCTAATAACTCACGAATATTCCTCCCACTCTTTCCAATTCCCTCCCTTTTACCTAGATCAACCCTCCTATATATTTGGTGTCTCCACCTGAATTGGGTTGAGAAGTTGATTTGTGAACTAGGTTCCTGCTTCTCCATTCTTTGGCCATTGAATAAAGCTTGTGCTATTTCAGTCTCAGCATGGGTTCGATATTGACTGCATGAATCCAAACGGGAAAAGAACCTCCCTGGCTGAGACAGGGGGTCTTGGCCGGGGCTAAGCCCCAGGTGCAGGTCTGTTCTACCAATTCAGTAACAGCAATGCCTTTACGAATATATCCGAGTCACTAAACTATTCTGTGAGGTTGTTTTTTAACTGATAAAGTTCTTGAATCCTCAATCCTCAGGCAATATCAACTACTCATCACTCTGCCTAGCCAATAGCAATTTTAAGATGTAGCCCAATTTTGAATAAAATATAATACCATGTGTATCTGAGATGCAGTGAAATATAACATTAGTCTTTTGGCAACAGCAGTGTCATGGAGAAAAGTAGCCAGCAGCCAGTGATATTGCCAGATATTCAAACCCATTGTCTGCAGCAGCCACAGAAGAGAACTGCCCTTCATTAGCAATCATGAGGCACTTCAGAAACCCATATGGAACAAAGGATATGCTCTGGAACGATCTGGGAGTCTGATTTGGTTGATGAACATCAACCAAATATTTCATGTTTAACGGGTGTTACAGCTCAACTCTTGAGTCCTTTAGGATGCAGCACTTGTCCTTTAGGATGCAGCACTTTAGAGAAATACTATAACATTTTATTAAAGCATAGCTAATGTTTATTGCTATTTCACATTTGCATATCATAGCAGTGTGACATTTTAGTTCTGCTAATTATACTACTTCTTGAATAATTTGCAGTAATATTTTCTGCTACATTTGATATCTTTTATCTCTTATTTTATCCTGCCTCTGACAAACAAATATCTAAACAAAGCCTTAAAAATATTTATTTTCAAGTTATATTATCTTAATATTTCAATTACCTTTCCTTTTAGATTCTTTGGGGAAATTCGTTTTGTTGAATCTTGAAACAGTATAGCTCTTAATACATTATACAGGGAATTATAAAAGTATAAGTGCCAAAAGGTAAAGTAATCTTTATAAAGAGACATTTTATAATGTGTTTCTTCTCAGGGAACGTGATGGGGGTTGAGTATGAGAAGAGAAAGAAAAATCATTTGGGGAAACATAAAATACTACCTTGCTTCCCATCCTGAGGGAGTAATAATCAGCATGCCTAAAAGGAATGGCAAGCATTTATATTTTATATATATATATATATGGTCCAGATTTATATCTTGCCCCTCTGGTTAGATACTCTGTTGTGTTTTTTGCTGTGTTCTGCCTAATAGGGGCACCTGAGTCATAAATGACATTGTCAGCCAGCTTCCATCTGACTCAGAACCCAGGTATAAAACTAAATGAGTTTCTTTAATTTGAGATCATTCAGAACTTTTGGGGTTTCAAATTAAACTAGTTTAAGAATAAAACAAACAAACAAAAAACAATTTACTAGAAGGCTACTGAGGGTTTACAGGGCAGAGAAAGAACTGTAGGATCAATGCCATCTTTGGGACTTTAGGAAGAGGAAACTTCTGTTGCCAGGATACTGCTTTTCCTTCCCTCTCTCTCCCTCTCTCTCCCCCCTCTCTCCCTCTCTTCAACCTTTCATTTCCATCTGTTACTCATCTCTGTTTGTACTTTCTTCCCTTAATTCTGTCCTTCTGTACTCAACTTCTTTGCACATAATGAGGAATATCACAAATGGTGTAGCCTTATATTCACATCTTAGCTCTGTGACTTGAGAAGCAAGGGCTCTCCATTGAGGTGAGTAAGAACAATCTTGGGAAATAACAATAATTGGTCAAGACTATGTCACATGCCTTTCCCGTATGAAATCCCATGGACAGGGCTACTAATTGGCCAGGACTAAATCACATGTCTTTCTCTGTGATCAGGGGTGTGTCACCTGTTACTGGTGCAATGCAGAAAAGAAGCATTTCAAACAGACAGAAGCAGTAGCTAACCCAGGAGTTTAGGAAGGCACTTAAAAGATTTGTTGAGAATAGCATAGTTCACAACTTAGAATAAGAAATGTATCTACTTCATTAGAGTTAGCAGAATTATATAACACATTATATCTAAAACATTACGAGATTCTGATAACAAGTTCTAATTTCTTCTTTCCTCTCCTTACTGATCTTATCTGATCTTGTTTTCAGCTTCTTTTTAGGCTGTTCCTTGGGGCTTATTTCCTCTCATTGCAAGATGGATTCTCTATCATTTTATGTGGCCCCACATAAAAGTGTGCTTTCTCTACACTGAGGGGTATCCAGTAACTAATTTCTAACTAGCATCCAGTGATATTTTCCCCTATACCCTTAGTCACAGTCTCAAGAATGGAGACTTCTATCAGTCTCCCTCTTTAGTGGGAATACTTCACCTGGTGTTCTAGTTTCCAATCATCTATCACCATGAAAAAAAAATATGAGTACAATGACAATGCCTGCCTGTCAATATAAACAGGACCATTTTTTCTCACTTGCCCATTGTCTGCACCTTCAGTAATGGCAGCTTAATGAACAGTATGCTTATTTACACAGCTTAGAGTACCAGCCAAATTTAGACTTAGTTTGAATATACCCTCTACCTTGAAAATGCTTGCTGCTCCATTCTCCCTTAACTTTTTATATTTTGTTTGTCTTCTCATTAATTCAATAGATTTTACCTTTCCTTAAATCCCCTTACCTAAAACTCCCTTCACCTTTTAAAAAGTGTAATTTACTGTATCTTATATTTACTTGTAACATTGTTTTTCAGTTGGAGATCAGGTTACAAAGCTGCATATATTTTAAGTGGTTTGTCCATAACTTTATCTTTCCAGCATGCCTTCTTATTTCAGTGAACAATTTTACATAACACAAAATGTTCAAGAATGCATGTATCACGTTGTAGTAGAAATGACTGTATACATACACCCATATTACAGAAGCATTATTTAATCATACCCAATCAAATTAGGTAAACATCACAATGTGTTAACACAAGTAGAAATGGTAGAATAGTGTTAGAAACTTGGTATATGAAGTTGAGCAAAGAGCTCAGCTTCTCCCATGAACACAACAAAACTACAACTATATGTAGAGCAAACCTCTCTGAGAACAACCTGAAGACTAGCAGAACGGCTCTTTTCCAACTAAGAATATAAAGAAAAAACACACTAAGATGGGTAGAAGGGAAGAGAAGTGATCTAGTCAGGACACACACCCCCAGTGGGTGACCCAAAAGAGGAAGGAAATATCACTAACAGTGAGGCTCCCTTAAGGAGCAAAGGGTTCAAGCCCCATATTGGGCACCTCAGCCCTGGAGTCCAGCACTGGAAGATAAGGCCCCTTAACTGGTTTTGAAATCCAGTATGTCTTACAATAGGTAGAACTGGAGGGCTATAGGAAACAAAATGTGCTCTTACAGTGTGAACCACAATCCTATTTGTTCCCAGTCCCAGTGCAGAGGCAGCAGATTGAAAAGTGCTTTGTACTCTAGCCAGCTTGCCAACAGTGACCCAGCATGCACTGCCAGTCTGCACTGAGCTCCAGCTCCAACCACCCCCTACCACCTGCCAAAGCATCAGCCCTTCTGCACTCTGGGAAAAGCCATGGCTCATACTGGGCTCCGGCTCCATGCCTTCCCTCCTTCAAGGTGGCACTGCCTGCATCAGCTGAGAGAAGCCCAGGCCTGTTCCGTGCTCCAGCCCTACCCCTTCTGGCTGCAGGCTTCCCCCACCCCACCCTTAAGGCAGCAGCCACCAGCACACTCTGCAAAAATCCTCAGCCCACACTCGTTTCAACTTCAGCCTTCCTGCCAAAGCCACTGGGCACACACAAACTGCATAGGTGCACTCCTATACAAGGACACAACTTTAAAACTGGAAAAGGTAACTTTCACCTAATTTCATGGAGACAAACACAAAAAGTCAAACAAAATGAGAAGACAGTAGAATATGTTCCAAACAAAAAAATAAGAAAAAACCCCTAATGAAAAGAGATAAGTAATTTACCGGATAAAGAGTTCAAATGGTCATTTTAAAAAAGCTCACCAAAATAGGGAAAACAATAAGGAAACACAATGAGAATTTCAACAAAGAATTAGAACATAGAAAAGGAACCACACAGATGGATACAATCACTGAAATGAAAAATACACTCGAAATCAACAGGAGATTAGATGCTAAAGAAAAATATATAAGGGGCCTGGAAGACAGAATAGTGGAAATCACCCAATCAAAAGAGCAAAAAGAAAAAAAAAAACAAATTAAAAAAGAGGATATTTAAGGAACCTTAGAAACTACATCAAATGTACTAACATTTGCATTACAGAGGTCTCAGAAGGAGAAAAGAGAGCAAGAGAGGCAGAAAATATATTTGATGGAATTATGGCTGAAAATCTCCCTAATCTGAAGACGGAAACAGATATCCAGGTACAGGAAACACAGAGTCCCAAACAAGAAGAACCCAAACAGATCCACACCAAAAGTTATCATCTTTAAAAATGACAAAACTTAAAGAGAATTTTAAAGGCAGCAAGAGAAAAAAGAGTCACATACAAAGAACCCCCATAGTGTTACCAGCTGATTTTTCAGCAGAAATTTTAAGGCCAGAAAGGAATGGCATGATATATTTAAAGTGCTGAAAGGAAAAAAAAAAAAACAAACTATAACCAAAGATATTCTACCTAGCAAGGTTATCACTCAGAGTTGAAGGACAGGTAAAGTGTTCCCCAGACAAGCAAAACTAAAAGAGTGTATCACCACTAAACCAGACTTATAAGAAATGGGTATAAATTGGGAGATTGGGATTGACATATATACACTAATATGTATAAAATAGATAACTAATAAGAATCTGCTATATAAAAAATAAATAAAATAAAATTCAAAAATTCAAAAAAAGAAATGGGTATAGAGGAAATACAATCCAGCAATTCTACCTCTGGATATTTATCTGAAAAAAAATGAAAAAAACCAATTCAAAAAGATATATGTATCCCAATGCATATAGAAAAATTATTATTTTTTTTTACTTTTTAAAATTAGGGTATAGTTGCTTTACAATGTTGTGTTAGTTTCTGCTATACAACAAAGTGAATCAGCTATAAGTATATATATATTCCCTCCCTCTTGGGCCTCCCATCCCACCCATCTAGGTCACCACAGAGCACCAAGCTGAGCTCCCTGTGCTATACAGCAGGTTTCCACTAGCTATCTATTTAACACATGGCAGTGCACATACGTCAATACCAATCTCCCAATCGATGCCAACCCTCCTTCCCCACAACACTGGGTCCACACATCTGTTCTCTACATTTGTGTCTCTATTCCTGTCCTGAAAATAAGTTCATCTTTGCCATTATTCTAGATTCTACATGTATGTGTTAATATATGATATTTGTTTTTCTCTTTCTGATTTACTCACTCTGTACGACAGACTCTAGGTCCATCCATGTCTCTACAAATGACCCAATTTCGTTCCTTTTTATGGATGAGTAATAGTCCATTGTATATATGTACCACATCTTCTATATCCATTCATCTGTCAGTGGACATTTAGGTTGCTTCCATGTCCTGGCTATTGTAAGTAGTGCTTCAATGAACATTGTGGTGCATGGGTCTTTTTGAATTATGGTTTTCTCAGTGTATATGCCCAGTAGGGGGATTGCTGGGTCATATGGTAGTGCTAATTTTAGTTTTTAAGGATCCTTCCTTCTGTTCTCCATAATGGTTGTATCAATTTACATTCCCACCAATAGTGTAAGAGGATTCCCTTTTCTCCACACCCTCTCCAGCATTTGTTTGTAGATTTTTGTAATGATGGCCATTCTGACCAGTGTGAGGTGATACCTCATTGTAGTTCTGATCTGCATTTCTCTAATAATTAGTGATGTTGAGCATCTTTTCATGTGCCTCTTGGCCATCTATATGTCTTCTTTGGAAAAATGTCTATTTAGGTCTTCCACTCATTTTTTGAGCTGTTTGTATATTTTGGAGATTAATCCCATGCTTGGTTTGCAAATAATTTCTCCCATTCTGAGGGTTGTCTTTTCACCTTGTTTATGGTTTTCTTTGCTGTGCAAAAGCTTTTAAGTTTAATTAGGTCCCATTTGTTTATTTTCGTTTTTATTTTCATTACTCTAGGAGGTGGATCAAGAAAGATCTTGCTGTGATTTATGTCAAAGAGTGTTCTTCCTATGTTTTCCTCTAAGAGTTTTATAGTGTCTGGCCTTACATTTAGGTCTTTAATCCATTTTGAATTTATTTTTGTGTATGGTGTTAGGTAGTGTTCTAATTTCATTCTTTTCCATGTAGCTGTCCAGTTTTCCCAGCACCACTTCTTGAAGAAACTTTTCTCCATTGTATATCCTTGCCTGCTTTGTCATAGATTTGGTGAACATAGGCGTGTGGGTTTATCTCTGGGCTTTCTATCCTGTTCCATTGATCTATATTTCTGTTTTTGTGCCAGTACCAAACTGTCTTGATTACTGTAGCTTTGTAGTATAGTCTGAAGTCAGGGAGCCTGAATCCTCCAGCTCTGTTTTTTTTCTCAAGATAACTCTAGCTACTGTGGGTCTTTTGTGTTTCCATACAAATTGTAAAATTTTTTGTTCTAATTCTGTGAAAAATGCTTTGGTAATTTGATAGGGACTGCACTGAATCTGTAGATTGCTTTGGGTAGTATAGTCATTTTCACAATATTGATTCTTCCAATCCAAGAACATGTGTACCTCTCCTTCGGTTTGTGTCATCTTTGATTTCTTTCATCAGTGTCTTATAGTTTTCTGAGTAGTTCCTTTGCCTCCTTAGGTAGGTTACCAGCTTATTTTTCAGCAGAAACTCTGCAGGCCAGAAGGGAGTGGCAGGATATATTTATTGTGATGAAAGGGAAAAACCTACAACCAAGATTACTCTACCCAGCAAGGATCTCATTCAGATTCAATGGAGAAATCAAAAGATTTACAGACAAGCAAAATCTAAGAGAATTCAGCACCACCAAAACCAGCTTTACAACAAATGCTAAAGGAACTTCTCTAGGCAGGAAACACAAGAGAAGAAAAAGACCCCCCAAAACAAACCCAAAACAATTAAGAAAATGGTAATAGGAACATACATATAGATAATTACCTTAAATGTAAATTGATTAAATGCTTCAACCAAAAGACACAGACTGGTTGAATGGATACAAAAACAAGACCCATATATATGCTTTCTACAAGAGACCCACTTCAGACCTAGGGACACATACAGACTGAAAGTGAGGGGATGGAAAAAGATATTCCATGCAAATGGAAATCAAAAGAAAGCTGGAGTAGCAATACTCATATCAGATGAAACAGACTGTAAAATAAAGACTGTGACAAGAGACAAGGAAGAATACTACATAATGATCAAGTGATTAATCCAAGAAAAAGATATAAGAATTATAAATATTTATGCACCCAACATAGGAGCACCTCAATACATAAGGCAAAATCTAACAGCCATAAAAGAGGAAATTGGCAGGAACAGGGTAATAGTGGGGGATTTTAACACCCCACTTACACCAATGAACAGATAATACAGAAAGAAAACAAACAAGGTAACACAAGCTTTAAATGGCACAATAGACCCGATAGACTTAATTGATATTTATGGGACATTCCATCCTAAAGCAGCAGAATACACTCACTTTGTTCTCAAGTGCACAAGGAACATTCACCAGGACAGATCACATCTTGGGTCACAAATCAAGCCTCGGTAAATTTAAGAAAAATGAAATTGTATCAAGCATCTTTTCTGACCACAACGCTATGAGATTAGACATCAATTACAGGAAAAAAAACTGAAAACATTTCCTCTAAGTAACAACGAGATCACTGAAGTAATCAAAGAGTAAATAAAAAAATACATAGAAACAAATGAAAAGGAAAACACAATGACCCAAACAAAACCTATGGGATGCAGCAAAAGCAGTTCTAAGAGAGAAGATTATAACAATTGAATCCTACCTCAGGAAACAAGAAAAATCTCAAATAAACAACCTAACCTTATACTTAAAGCAACTAGAGAAAGAAGAACAAACAAAACCCAAAGTTAGTAGAAGGAAAAACATCATAAAAATCAAATCAGAAATAAATGAAATAGAAACAAAGGAAACAATAGCTAAAATCAATGAAAGTAAAAGCTGGTTCTTTGAGAAGATATACAAAATTGATAAACCTTTAGCCAGACTCATCAAGAAAAAAACAGAGAGGATTCAAGTCAATAAAATTGGAAATGAAAAAGGAGAAATTACAACTGACATTGCAGAAATACAAAGGATCATAAGAGACTACTACAAGCAACTACGTGCCAATAAAATGGACAACCTGGAAGAAATGGACAAATTCTTAGAAAGGAATAACCTTCCAAGACTGAACCATGAAGAAATAGAAAATATAAACAGACCAATCACAAGTAATGAAATTGAAATTGTAATTAGAAATCTTCCAACAAACAAAAGTCCAGGACCAGATGGCTTCACAGGTGAATTCTATCAAACATTTAGAGAAGAGCCAACACCCATCCTTCTCAAGCTCTTCCAAAAACTTGCAGAGGAGGGAACACTCCCAAGCTCATTCTACAAGGCCACCATCACCCTGATACCAAAACCAGACAAAGATATCACAGACCAAAAGAAAATTACAGACCAATATCACTAATGAACATAGATTCAAAAATCCTCAACAAAATACTAGCAAACCAAATCCAGCAATACATTAAAAGGATCATACACCAGGATCAAGTGGGATTTATCCCTGGGATGCAAGGATGTTTCAATTTTCACAAATCAATCAATGTGATACACCACATTAACAACCTAAAGAATAAAAACCATATGACCACCTCAATAGATGCAGAAAAATCTTTTGACAAAATTCAACACCCATTTATGGTTTATAAAAACTCTCAGCAAAGTGGGCATAGAGGGAACCTACCTCAACATAATAAAGGCCATGTACAACAAAATCACAGCAAACATCATACTTAAGGGTGAGAAACTGAAAACATTTCCTCTAAGATCAGGAACAAGACAAGGATGTCCACTCTTGCCACTATTATTCAACATAGTTTTGGAAGTCCTAGCCATGGCAATCAGAGAAGAAATAAAAGGAATCCAAATTGGAAAAGAAGAAGTAAAACTGTCACTGTTTGCAGATGACATGATACTATACATAGAAAATCCTAAAGCTGCTACAAGAAAACTACTAGAGCTCATCAATGAATTTGGTAAAGTTGCAGGATAGAAAATTAATGTAGAGAAATCTCTTGCATTCCTATACACTAACAACAAAACATGAAAAAGAGAATTAAAGAAACAACCCAATTTACCATTGCAACAAAAAGAATAAAATACCTAGAAGAATTATTTTCAATAGCCAAGATATGGAAGCAACCTAAGTGCCCATCGACAAATGAATGGATAAAGAAAATATACTACTCAGCCATAAAAATGGGGGAAAAAAAGAATGAAATCTTGCCATTTGTGATAACATGGATGGCCCTAGGGGGTATTATGCTTGGTGAAATAAGTCAGACAGAGAAAGACAATAAATGTTTTCATTTATATGTGAAGTCTAAGAAACAAAACAAACAAACAAATATAGCAAGACAGAAACAGACTTACAGATACAGAGAACAAACTAGTGGTTCCCACAGGAGAAAGGGGAATGGGGAGGGGCAAAAGAGGTGAATGGAATTAAGAGGTACAAACAACCTGTTATAAAATAAGTCACACACACAAATAAAATACTTAGGAATAATCCTGACCCAGGAGGTGAAAGACTTATGCTGAGAACTATAAAACATTAATAAATGAAACTGAAGGTGATTCAAAAAAATGGAAATATATCTCATACTCTTGGATTGGATGAATTAATATTGTTATGATGGCCATACTACTCAAAGCAATCTACAGAGTTAATGTGATCCCTATCAAATTACCTTTTACATTTTTCACAGAATTAGAACAATAATCATAAAATTTATGTGGGACCATAAAAGACCCAGAATTGCCAAATGAATCCTTAGGAAAAAGAACAAGGCAGGAAGCATAACCCTCCCAGACTTCGGATAATACTACAAAGCTACAGTAACCAAAACAGTGTGGTACTGGCACAAAAACAGACATATGTGTCAATGGAACAGAATAGAGAGCCCGGAAATAAACACACACACCTACAGTCAATAAATCTTCAACAAAGGAGGAAAGAATATACAATGGAGGTGGTGTTGGGAAAGTTGGACAGCCACATGTAAATCAATGAAGTTGGAATATTCCCTTACACCATGCAGGAAAATAAACTCAAAATAGCCTAGGGACTTCCCTGGTAGCACAGATGTTAAGACTCCGCACTCCTAACGCAGGGCACCCAGGTTTGATCCCTCGTCAGGGAACGAGATCTCACATGCATGCCGCAACTAAGAGTTTACATGCTGCAACAAAGGAGCCCATGTGCCACAACTAATACACGGTGCAACCAAAAAAAAAAAAAAAGAGTGCTTTCCCAGATTTCGGCTTTAAAAAAAAATAGCCTAAAGACTTAAATGTAAGGCATAACACCATAAAGCTTAGAAGAGAACATAGGCAAAACATTTTCTGACATCAATCTAACTAATGTTTTCTTAGGTTACTCTCCAAAGGCAACAGAAATTAAAAAGTGGGACCTAATCAAACCTACAAGCTTCTGTACAGCAAAGGAAACCATGAACAAAACAAAAAGTCAACCTACGAACTGGCAGAAAATATTTGCAAATGATGCGACTGACAAGGGCTTTATTTCCAAAACATACAAATAGCTCATACAATTCAATGACAACAACAACAAAAAACAAACAACCCAGTAGAAAAATGGGCAGAAGACCTAAATAGACATTTCTCCAAAGAAGACATACAGATAGCCAACAGGCACATGAAAAGATGCTCACCATTGCTATTAGAGAAATGCCAATCAAAATTACAATGAGGTATACCACCTCACACCTGTCAGAATGACCATCATTAAAAAGTCTACAAATAACAAATACTGGAGAGGGTGTGGAGAAAAGGAAACCTTCCTACACTGTTGGTGGAAATGTAAATTGGTGTAGCGCCTGTGGATAACAGGTTCCTCAAAAAACTAAAATAGAGTTGCCATATGATCCAGCAATCCCACTCCTAAGCATATATGCAAAGTATTATTCAAAAAGATACATGCACCCCAATGTTCATTGCAGCACTATTTATAATAGCCAAGATATGGAAACAACATAAATGTCCATCAACAGATGAATGGATAAAGAAGATGTGGTACATATATACAATGGAACACTACTCAGCCATAAAAAAGAATGAAATAATGCCATTTGCAGCAACATGGATGAACTTAGAGATTATCATACTAAGTGAAATAAGTCAGAAAGAGAAATACGAATACCATATGATATCACATACGTGGAATCTAAAATATGACACAAATGAACTTATCTATGAAATAGAAACAGACTCACATAGAGAACAGATTTGTGGTTGCCAAGGGGGAATGGGATAGGGGAGGAATGGATTGGATTTTTGAGATTAGCAGACACAAACTATTATATACAGAATGGATAACAACAAGGTCCTACTGTATAGCACAGGGAACTATATTCAATATCCTGTGATAAACCATAATGGAAAAGTATATGAAAAAGAAAATATATATATAACTGAATCACTTTTCTGTACAGTAGAAATATATACAAAAATACATAACATTGTAAATCAACTATACTTTGATAAAATAAATGTAAAAAAATAAGTCACAAGAATGTGATGTACAGAACAGGGAATATAGTTAATATTCTATATTAACTTTGTATGGTGTATAATCTATAAAAATATGAAATTAATATGGTATACACCTGAAACTATACTTCATCTAAAAAAAAAAGATGAGCAAGGAGCATTATGATATCAACTCTAATGACATCTATTATCTGGGAATATATCAGTCATTCAAACAGATAAACATAAACTTTCAATAGTGAGAATGGTTTTTGAATTGTGTGAGATGAAGATATTAGTTGAGAAATTAGGGTGTTATTGGTGTCAAGGCAAGAAACAAGAAGTTATACAGCAAATGGTTTCCTTAAATCATGCACCAATTCCAAACATTTTTTTTTTTAGGTCACACCATCTATTTGTATGGCTAATCAAAAATTGGCTTTCCACTTACTCCTATTAGATCTGTGGGCTTTCTAATATATAAAAATATATAAGTACAGAATATTGTGGCATGCAACATCTTAGATTTTTCTCTGTTACTTGTTTTACTTTTACTTCTGTTGTTTCTTATTTGCATTCTACTTTTGATATATTAAGTATTATATACCTTGAAAGCCACTTTAAATCATGTTAAATTCTTTAAAACAAAACAGAAAGTTTTAAAAAATATAATAAAAAGCATACAAAAATGGGTAATTATCTTGGCCAAACTTGTAAAACTCTTCTACAGTTTCCCAGCACATTTCTATGTGTTATTTTCAGTAGAGCCTTGGAAAAAATCAAGAACCGAGTGGCCAGAAAAAATCGTTTCTAAGACAGTCTGCTGTATGAATGTCTTAGATTCTTTGTATATATTTTACCTCAACCCAAATTTTTGTATGATAAAGACAACTGCCATATGCTTCTGGTTCATGTTCCCTGGATTACCCTTAATGAATATGTCTTGTTGCCTAACATTTGAAGTGGCTCATGTGTAATTCTGATGGAGCTTCTCAAGATACCAGATACATGATCTCTGTTAGTTTAGGTTTGAAAATCCATTTATTTAATTTTTGACATGGTCACTGGTTTGAAGAACTTTCATATGGGTTTTAATTTAATGCCAGTTTTGTCAGAATCTCTGTTTTCCAGTCTCTAAAAGAACATGGTGGCCTTTGTTTATATAATTTATCACATCAAATATCACTGAATCAAATGCTTTTATAGAATCAGAATACATGGAAAACTTTTATCTCTATACTACATCTTTTATGTATAGACTTATTTAAAATCCCCATACTTCTATTAGTTGGCCAAATTGATTTATGTTTAATTTTTAATATATGCTTCAATATTTCAGTGAAAATTCACAAGTAGAAGACCTCTAGGTCCCTTTGCTATATAAGTATATGCCCCCCAAAAGCAGCACCTCTTTCTCTTCTTCTCTGTCCCTCTCTTTTTCCTTCCAAAAACAGAAGTCAGACTTTCCTTTTTAATTAGGCATGTAGAAAATTTAGTTGCATGGCCTAAAATTGTTCTTGATTTTTAGGTGGAAAAAAAAAAGATGAGCAAAATTATTTCTACCTCATTTTTTTTCCTGAAGCCAATCAAAAAGAAAAGAAATACCATTTTTACAATTCATACTTAAAGTACAAAGAATAGCTGTCAAGTGCGTGAAAAGTAGACTCAGTGAAGGGACATTTCAAACGGAAAACATGTATCTCAATAGATCTTCAGCAGCACAAAGAGTTCTTCAAAAAGTATGTCTAGTGACCCACAGTGTTCTCAAAAAATATATTACTTGAAACCATAACCTAGGCATAAGTATCAACTATAGAATTGTCCCTTAGTATCATGTCAGAATACAATGTAGCATGGGTGGAGACAATAAACAAGTGTAGAGGAAGCAGAAAGTCAGTGGGCACAGGGGTGGAGTGAGGGTGGAGTGAGTAGATGGTAACTGGTTTTTGAGCTACTGATCATAGATAGCTGAAGAAGAACAAGTAATACCTAAGTCATTTCACAGACTAACACACATGCACCTATGCACTTACTGACCTATGGCTTACTGACTTTAACTGTGAGTTAAGCTCACTCAAAATCATGGGCATTATGGAGAATTAGCTCATTTGAATGACTGCATATAAGAGATGATTAAGACTACATACATACTTTGAAGCTTCCTATATTCCTAGCTAACTTCTGTGGCCAGTTTACATATCATATGTCAAAAAAATGAAAAACAAACAAAAAATAAAACAAAAATATAATGCTGCCTCCGAAAAGCTCCTATTTAAAAAAAAAAAGTCAGAAAGAGACAAAAAGGAAGCTATTGTTAGCTATGTGGTAAAACAGAAATTTCCATCCACTCCTGATTAAAGCAGTCAAAAAGGAAACTGGACAAAATACTTTTAAAATATTTTAAATGCATCATTGTGTTGGCCAAAATAGGAAGATATCAGATATAAACCCATAATTATCAATAAATATAAACAAATATAAACATATTAAATATAAACAAAACCAATTGTAGGTCAAAGACTGTCAATTTGAAAACCAAGTGATAAAAAATTACAATAATCACAACTGAGTGGTGTTTTTAGAGTCTTCATTAAATATTAGGAAAATGAAAGGTTGAAAGTTAAAGGAGGGTAAAAGATTTTCTGAGCAGCCATTAAGGTTTAAAAAACAAAGATAACACATCTGACCTAATTGACATACTATAACACTATACACCAAAATGAGAGAATTCATACTCTTCTCAAGTATACATGAAAATTTTAACAAATTGATTATATGCTTTGACTTAAGGTAATTCTCAACAAATTTGAAAAAAAAACTTAAATCAGTCAAGTATTTTTTTCTGACTACAGTAGAACTGAACTAGAAATTAAAACAAACAATAAAAAAAGGAAACAAAAATGTGACTACAGAATGCCCAAATATTTGGACATTTATAAACTCCTAAGTAAATGATAGGAAAAAGAATAAATGAAAAAAGAAATTGGAAATATTTTAAAGTGAATGATAATGAAAATAAAATATATCAAAATTTTGTGGTATAATGCTGAAGCTGTGCTTACAGAAAAATATATAGCCTCACTTGCATATAAGATGATAATTTGTTATACAGAATCAAGAAAAAAAGGAGCATAATAAACCCAACAAAGTTACATGAAAAATAATTAATGTAAGTATACATATCAGAAACATTGATAAAGAAAAACAATGGAGAAAATTAGTAAAATCAAAAATTGATTTTTCACAAAGATAAATAAAACTGATAGACATTTGGCAAGATTGACAGATCAAGAGAGAAAAAATAAAACTACAGTATTACTACAGATCTTATGAAGAAATTATGACTATTAACACTATTAAGCCAGAAAACATGAAAACAGATTAAAAGGATGAATTCTTATAAATTCACATCTTTAGAAAACAATGTAAGAAGAAATAGAAAATCTATATATTGCTATATCTATCTAAATACTGAATCAGTGGGCCTTTTGGGTTCTCTGAGAAGCATATGCTGAAACAAAGATAGGTTTTTTAAAAAGTTTATTGGGCGATAGCAACTTGAAAAATATAAGAAAGGAAGCATAAATGATTTCATATGGGTTTACTAGTGAATTCTACCAAATATTTAAGGAAAAAAATGACAGGAATCTTACACAAACACTTCCAGAAAATAGAGGAGGACAGAATATTTTCCAGCTCAGTTGATGAGGCCAGCAAAACCATGACATCAAAATGTGATAAAAACATCACAGAAAAGGAAATTACAGACCAACACTCTTCATGAACATAGGCATAAAATTCCTTAACAAATATTAATAGACAGAATCTAGCAATGAAAGAAGAGTTAATACATCATGACTAAGTGGGCTTTATTTTAGTAATGTTAGATTAGTTTACCATTCAGAAATCAACCTGTTGAATTTTCAAATTAATTCATTGAAAGAGAAAAGTGATATAATTATTTAGATAGATGTAGGAACAACATTTTACAAAAAGCCCATTCAATTCCCATTTCTGCCAAAATTCTCACCAATGTAGCAATAAAATAAAGGTTTCTCAATATTATAAAGGACATTTACAAAAAGCCCCTGGGTATTCCAGAGAAACAAGAAAGTGTATCAATCACTATAATCACTAGTTCACATCAAACCCCCCAAATAATTTAACTTGGATCACAGAAATAAACATAGTAGCTAAAACTATAAATTTTCTAGAAGAAAATAAGAGTAAATATCTGATTGACTTGGAAGTAGATAAAGGTTTCTAAGACAGGAAACATTAAGCAATTACCATAAAAATAATAAAGTAGGAATGATATTAAAAATACATAGATATCTTATAAAAAAACCCCTCCTGGCCATCAAGAAAATGCTTTAAAAATAAATGAATAGGCAAGACACCAGGGAAATATTCACAAAATATATATCTGAGAGAGGACCACTATGCAGGATATATATAAGAACTCTGATACTTTAACAGTAAAAATAAGCAAAGATTTAATGGATACTTTACAAAGGATATTGCTTTACATAGGATAATAAGTATATGGAAGTATGTTTAATTTCATTAATCATCAGATAAATGCGACTTACTATCATCACAAAATGCCACTACATATTCCCCAGAATAACTAAAAGATTGACAATTATCATATATTGTCAAGGATGTGGAGCAATTGAAACTGTCAAGCATTTTTCATGGGATTGCAAAATCACACATTTATTCTGGAAAAAGTTCTAGAATACATAAACACATACTTACCTAATAATCAGATAACTCTAATCCTACTTATTTACCAAAGAGAAATAAAAACATATAGCCACAAAATGACATATACAACAATATTCATAAAAGCTTTATTCACAGTAACTAAACACAGAACCACTTCAGGTGTTCACCAACAGCAAAATGAGTAAAGTTTGACATATTCATGCAATGGAACACTCCTCCTCAATAAAAAGTTGTAAAGTGCTTAAACACAACACCACCATGTGGTAAGTGAAAGAAGACACTCAGAAGAGTACATACTGTTGATCTTGTTTATATAAACTGGTAGGAAAGACAAAACCAATCTATGGCAAAGAATTTTAGAAGAGTAGATGCCCTTGGGTGAGTGAAAGTGAGGGCATTAATTGACTGGAAAGGGGTATGAGGAAACTTTCTGGTTTGTGGCATTGATTTATGGCTTGATGGGAATTTGTGTTATACAGATATATGCGCTTGTCAGAATACATCGTATTTTACTTATCTAATGATAAACTTAGACTTGTGCATTTACATATACAAGTAAATTTTACTTCAAAACAATCTGTAAAACATTTTATTCTACTTTAATAATATATATACTGACAATATTTAGTATTGAAATTTACTAATCTGCAAATTACTTTTAAATACAATACAAATAAGATGAATTGATGAATAGAGGGGTTCAGAGTTGGATAAATTGGTTATAAGCAAGTATATTAAGATAATAAATGTACAGTTCAGGTGTTAAGATATAGGTATTTCACATATAATTCTTTCAATCTTTGTATATTTGGAAATTTTCATTAATATTAAAAACTGTTACCCTGAGACTGAGAACAAACAAGGATATGTACCAATATCAATTTTATTATATATTTACAGGAGATCCAAATAAGTACAATAAAGGCCAGAAAAGAGCATAATGGATATGACTGTAAAGATGAAGTATATTTTCTATTATTCATAGACAACATGATTGTATTCTTGGAAGAATCTAACGAGATCTATATATAAAAAATAAGAACTGACAAGTACAGTTGCTATACGTCATGTCAAACTATAAAATTCAATCATATTTCTGTAAATCACTACAGAAAATGAAGTAAATTTTATAATAACATCACATATATGTATATATTTATACATATAAATATCAAATACCTAAGGAAAAACATATTTACTCCAAGTCAAACTGTAGATTCAAAGTAATCTCAATTAAAATCACAGCATGTTTACTGTCAATATTGACAAGAGTATTATAAAATTTATATGGAAAAGGAAAATGCTTTGATTTTCTAGGACAACCTTGAAAATGAACAAAGCTGGAAGACTTAAACTATTAGATTTTAGGACTTATTTTTAAAACTGCAGTAATCCAACCTGTATGATAATATCCATGTTTTGACCTTTTGCCCAAGAATCAATGACAGAATGTAACTTTCAGAAACAGACCTATACTCATATGACTTGTGACAAAGCCATTGTTGTAAGGAAATGGATAAAATATGGTCTTTTCATTACAAGATACATGCTCAAATGGGGAATAAAATCTTGACGACTATTCACACCATGCACAAAATATTCAATACCAAATGAACTGTATCTCTAAACGAGAGTGGTAATACAATATAGTTTTTGGAACAAAGCAAAATATTGCCATGGCTTTGGGGATAGCATAGCTCTCTTAGGGCACTAAACACTACAAGCAATAAAACAAGCAATGAAAAGATTGACACCTCTGTCTACAATGATACGGAGAACTCCTCTTTCTCAAAAGAGACCATTAAGAAGTGAAATTATGTAGGATGAATCATCAAGAGATCTAATGCACAGCATGATGACTACAGGTAAATAATACTTTATTGAATACTATAATTTGCTAAGAGAGTGGTTTACAAGTGCTCATATCACATACACAAAATGGTAACTGTCAGGAGAAGATATGTTAATTAGTTTGACTGCAGTAATCATTTTACTGCTTATATCAAATCATCATGATGTACACCTTAAATATATACACATTTTACTTAAAAATAAAAGAAAGAAGTGAAGTTAAGATGCAGAGTGACCACCATACCAGCTTTATAAGAAATGCTAAAGGAAATTCACTAGGTAGAAAGTAAAGAAAAGGTCACAAAAAGAAACAAGAAAATTATGAATTAGAAAGTTCACCGGTAAAGGCAAATATATAGTAAAGGTAGGAAATCATCCACAAACAGATATGGTATCAAAACCAGCAATCATGAAAAGAGGAGAGTACAAATGCAGGATATTGGAAATGCATTTGAAATTAAGAGACCAGCAACGTAAAACAATCATGTATATGTAGACTGTATATAGAACCTCATGATAATCACAGACCAAAAATCTACAATAGATACACACACAGAAAAGAAAAAAAAACAATCCAAACACAACACTAAAGACAGTCATCAAATTACAAGAGAACAAAAGAGAAGGAAAAAGACCTACAAAAACAAATCCAAAACAATTAACAAAATGGCAATAAAAACACACATGTCGATAACTATCTTAAATGTAAATAGATTAAATGCTCCAACCAAAAGACACAGACTGGCTGAATGGATACAAAAACAAGACCTGTATATATGCTGTCTACAAGAGATTGACTTTAGATCTAGGGACATATATAGACTGAAAGTTCAGGGATGGTAAAAGCTATTCCATGCCAATGGAAATCAAAAGAAAGTTGGAGTAGCAATACTCATATCAGACAAAATAGACTTTAAAATAAAGACTGTTACAAGAGACAAGGAAGGACACTATATAATGATCAAGGGATCAATCCAAGAAGAAGACATAACAACTGTAAATATATATGCACCCAACAGAGAAGCACCTCAATATATGAGTTAAATACTAACAGCAATAAAAGGAGAAATCAACCACAACACAATAATAGTGGGGGACTTTTAACACCCCACTATTGTCAATGGATATATTATCCAGAAGAAAATCAACAAGGAAACACAGGCCTTAAATAATACATTAGACCAGATGAACTTAATTGATATTTGTAGAGCATTCCATCCAAAAGCAGCATAATACACATTTTTCTCAAGTGCACATGGAACATTCTCCAGGACTGATCACATGCTGGGCCAAAAAGCAAGCCCATAAAGATGCTTGATATGATTTCAGTCATATCAAGCATCTTTTCTGACTGCAATGCTATAAGATTAGAAATCAACTACAAGAAAAAAACCTGTAAAACACACAAACACAAATTGTGGAGGCTAAACAATATGCTACTAAACAACCAGCAGATCACTAAACAAATAAAAAAGGAAATAAAAAAATACCTAGTGACAAATGAAAATGAAAACACGACGTTCCAAAACTTATCAGACACAGCAAAAGCAGTTCTAAGAAGGAAGTTTATAGCAGTACAATCTAACCTTAGGAAACAAGAAATATCCCAAATAAACAACCTAACCTAACACCTAAAGCAACTAGGGAAAGAAGAACAAACAAAACCCAAAGTTAGCAGAAGGAAAGTAATCATAAAAATCAGAGCAGAAATAAATGAAATAGAGAGGAAGAAAACAATAGCAAAGATCAATAAAACTAAAAGCTGGTTCTTTGAAAAGATAAACAAAATAGATAAACCTTTAGCCAGACTCATCAAGAAAAAAAGGAAGAGGGCTCAAATCAATAAAAATAGAAATGAAAAAGCAGAAGTTACAATGGACACCACAGAAATGCAAAGGATCATAAGAGACTACTACAAGCAATGACATGCCAATAAAATGGACAACCTAGAAGAAATGGAGAAATTCTTAGAAAGGTACAATCTCCCAAAACTGACCCAGGAAGATATAGAAAACATGAACAGACCAATCACAAGCACAGAAATTAAAACTGTGATTTAAACTCCCAACAAACAAAAGTAAAAAACCATATGGCTTCACAGGCGAATTCTATCAAATATTTAGAGAAGAGTTAACACCTATCCTTCTGAAACTATTCCAAAATATTGCAGAGGAAGGAACACTCCCAAGCTTATTCTATGAGGCCACCATCGCCATGATATCAAAACCAAAGATACCACAAAATAAAGAAAATTGCAGGCCAATATCACTGATTAACATAGACTCAGAAATCCTCTATAAAATACTAGCAAACCGAATCCATTACAAGGATCATATACCATGATCAAGTGGGATTTATCCCAGGGATGCAAGGAGTTTTCAATATCTGCAAATCAATCTGTGTGATACATCACATTAACAACCTAAAGAATAAAAAACCATATGATCATTTCAATAGATGCAGAAAAATCTTTTGACAAAATTCAACACCCATTTATGATAAAAACTCTCCAGAAAGTGGGCATGGAGGGAACCTACCTCAACATAATAAAGTCCATGTAGGACAAACCCACAGCATAACATCATTCTTAATGGTGAAAAGTTGAAAGCATATCCTCTAAGATCTGGAACAAGACAAGGATGTCCACTGTCACCTCTTTTATTCAACATAGTTTTGGAAGTCCAGCCATGGCAAACAGTGAAGAAAAAGAAATAAAAGAAATCCAAACTGGAAAAGAAGAAGTAAAACTGTCACTGTTTGCAGATGACATGATATTATACATAGTATCCTAAAGATGCTACTAGAAAAATACTAGAGCTCATCAATAAATTTGGTAAAGTTGAAGGATATAAAATTAATACACAGAAATCTGTTGCATTTTTATACACTAAAAACGAAAGATCAGAAGGAGAAATTAAGGAAATAATCCCATTTACCATCACACCAAAAAGAATAAAATACCTAGGAATACACCCACCTAAGGAGACAAATGATCTGTCCTCTGAAAACTATAAGATGCTGATGAAAAAAACCTGAAGATGACACAAACGGATGGAAAGATATACCATGTTCTTGGATTGGAATAATCAATATTGTCAAAATGACTATACTACCCAAGGTAATCTACACATTCAATGCAATCCCTATCAAACTGCTAAAAGCAATTTTTTGCAGATCTAGAACAAAAAATCTTAAAATTTGTATGGAAACACAAAAGACCACCAATAGCCAAAGCAATATTGAGAAGGAAAAATGGAGCCGAAGGAATCATGTGCCCTGATGTCAGACTATACTATATAGCTACAATAATCAAAAGAATATGGCACTGGCACAAAGACAGATGTATAGATCAATGGAACAGGATAGAAAGCCCAAAAATAAACCCACACACTTATCATCAATTAATCTATGACAAAGGTAGCAAGAATATAAAATGGAGAAAAGACAGTCTCTTCAATATGTGGTTCTGGGAAAACTCGACAACTACATATAAAAGAATGAAATTAGAACATTCTCTAACACTATACATAGAAATAAACTCAAAATGGATTAAAGACATAAATATAAGACCATATACTATAAAACTCCTACAGGAAAACACAGGCAGAACACTCTGACATAAGTCACAGTAACACCTTTTTGTGTACACCTCCTAGAGTAATGAAAATAAAAACAAACAAATGGAACCTAATTAAACTTAAAAGCTTTTGCACAGCAATGGAAACAATAAACAAAATGAAAAGACGACCCACAGAATGATAGAAAATATTTGCAAATGATGCAATCGACAAGGGGTTAATCTTCAAAATATACAAATAGCTCATGCAGCTCAATATAAAAAACAGACAACCCAATCAAAATAT
Organism: Balaenoptera musculus; assembly: GCF_009873245.2. Taxonomy (NCBI): domain Eukaryota; kingdom Metazoa; phylum Chordata; class Mammalia; order Artiodactyla; family Balaenopteridae; genus Balaenoptera; species Balaenoptera musculus. The sequence goes on along the minus strand of NC_045789.1, from coordinate 124,654,367 downwards.
GGGCAGAAGATCTAAATAGACATTTCTCCAAAGAAGACATACAGATGGCCACAAAGCACATGAAAAGATTCTCAACATTGCTAATTATTAGAGAAATGCAAATCAAAACTACAATAACACCTCACACTGGTCAGAATGGCCATCATCAAACAGTCTACAAACAATAAATGCTGGAGAGGGTATGGAGAAAAGGGAACCCTCCTGCACTGTTGGTGGGAATGTAAATTGGTACAGCCACTGTGGAGAACAGTATGGAGGTTCCTTAAAAAATAAAAATAGAGCTACCATATGATCCAGCAATCCCACTCCTGGGCGTATATCCAGACAAACCTATAAATCAAAAAGATACATGCACCACAATGTTCACCGCAGCACTATTTACAATAGCCGACACATGGAAGCAACCTAAATGTCCATCAACAGAAGAATGGACAAAGAAGATGTGGTACACATATACAATGGAATATTAGCCATAAAAAAAGAATGAAATAATGCCATTTTCAGCAACATGGATGGATTTAGAGATCATCATACTAAGTGGAGTAAGTAGGACAGAAAAAGACAAATATCATATGATAATCACTTATATGTTAAATCTAAAAAATGAGACAAATGAACTTATTTACAAAATAGACTCACAGACTTAGAAAGCAAACTTATGGTTTCCAAAGGGGAAAGATTGGGGGGAGGGATAAATTAGGAGGTTGGGATTAACATATACACACTACTATATATAAAATAGATAATCAACAAGGACCTACTGTATAGCACAGGGAACTCTATTCAATAATCTGTGATAACCTATATGGGAAAATAATTTGAAAAAGAATAGATACACGTATAGCTAAATCACTTTGCTGCACACCCAAAACTAACACAACATTTTATATCAACTATACTCCAATATAAAATAAAAAATAAATAATAAATCATTTAAAAAAGATGTAGAGTGAAACTGATAGATATAATCAGCAAAATTCTCTTAACTAAAATTATATAATTAACTCCTACAATTTAAGAGTGTATGAGAGAGCAGAGAGAGAGAGAGAGAGAGAGGAAAAAAGAAGATAGAAAGATGGAAAATCACAACCATGGAAACAAAGAAAACTAATATATACAATTTCTCACTAATAAATTTGAATGCCTGGTAGAAATGGATTGTTTTCTAGAAAGAAGTCATAAAAGACAATATCATATTATAAAAAATAAAAATTAGATTATCTCAGAAAATTTTGAAAGAGAAATTATCATGTTATAAATTGAGAAAATGTATGGCAGGAACCATGGCTATTTGTTTTTTGTACCTTTTTGAGTAATCTAATCATGCTTTGTACATAGTTAATTTATTCAATAATATTTCTTCAGCACTTATTAAAAACAAGACACTCTTTAAAAAGTAGGAATGAAGTGAACAGTTTTTATATGATCCCTTCTTTTGTGAAGCTTATGGTATACTGGCATAAAGGGATAATAATTAAATCATTGTCTAAACGCCCACAGGTAAGTGCTGAGGAGGGAAGCATCTGACAGAGTACTGGTTGTCAGTGGTTTTAGTGCAACAGAATTGAAAAGACTCAATATTGAGTTTACGTGTAAAGGATGTGTGAACATTAACTAGATGAGAAGGGAGAAGAGAGATGTTTCCAAGAAGATGAAACAACGTATGCAATTTCCTTAAGGTAAGAGGGAGGCGGGCAACATGGGAAATGAAAGGGCCTTAGTGGCTGGAGAATAGAGTGTGAGAGGGAGAATTCTATGAGGTGAGGCAAAACAGGGAGTCATGGGAGAAAGCATTTTGTGAAGGGGGTGAGACTTTATCCCAGGGGCTAAGGAAACTTATTTAAGATGATTATACAACGAAATGACATAAGTAAGCAGTTTTGTATTCTGAAAAGATGACACTGACTGCAGTGGAAATGCCCCAGGAGAAAAGCATGAAAAAAAGGATGTTAATAAACCAAGTAGGAGGTCATTACAATAGCCACTGTGAGAAAGGATGATGGCTTTAGCTTAAGTACAGATATTCAGATAGATAAATTATTGGAGGAGTAAAGATGCTACCTCATGATGGATTCACTGTGCAAGAGTGCACGGTAGAGTATGTTAAGAATATTGCCTAGGCTTCTAGTTTCTCCTCTGTACACTGAATAGGCAGTGGAGACCTTCTGCATGATACAAAACTCTAGAAATGACCAGGTTGAGGGAGAAGGAATAGAATGGTAGATGGTAACTACAACTTGCCTTTGAAATATGCAATTTAGATATTTTAAATAAGCAGCAGGATAATATTCATTATAAATCTGGCATATCTGCAACCCTGCAGTTATTTCAATCAATATAAAGAAAAGTTTGGAACTTGTAAGAATTTGTTGTGGGGGTATTATTAATTACTTAATTCTAAATCAAATTAATACTTGGATATGAGCAAAATTAAATAGTTCAGACAAGACTGAAATGAAAAATACCTTGTCTGACCCCTTTGTCCTCATCCCCAGTAACACTCCCCCAAGGGATCACTTTTAGCTCCCAATTTTGTTTGTTTGTTTGTTTTGAGGTGGTGGGGTGGTAATCAATGAGGTATTTTCTCAAATATCTCTCAAATTATCAAATAGTATTATTTTTAAAGTTTTCTGAATTACTTCTGTTTCTTCTGAAGTAATATTTTAATAACTGTTGCTAACTGTGGTCTTTAAGATTTTCTCAAAATTCTGGTGGTCATTATTTTGCCTTTATATTTAAAATAATGCAACATAAAAGCTAACTATTAACTATTCCTATGGGTTAAGTTTCTTGACTAGTAGTCTTCATTTTAGAATAAATGAAAAGGAAGCTGGGCCTTGTATATTTAGCACAAAAGAGCAAAATGCAGATGTTTCAGTCTAGTACCTCAAATCCATATTAGAAACTCTAGTTCTCCCCAGAAAACTCTGTGATCTTTTTTGTGGGGGGTAGTTCTGGGTAGTTGATACTTGTTGCTGGTTAAGACTGATGGTTAGCTTTTCTTTTGTTTATAGTTTCTGTTGCTGTGCAAAAGCTTTTAAGTTTAATTAGGTCCCATTTGATTGTTTTTATTTTCATTACTCTAGGAGGTGAATCAAAAGAGAGCCTGTTGTGATTTATGTCAGAGAGTGTTCTGCCTATGTTTTGCTTTAAGAGTTTTAGAGTATCCCATCTTACATTTAGGGCTTTAGGTCATTTTGAGTTTATTTTTGTGAATCGTGTTAGAGAATGCTCTAATTTCATTCTTTTACATGTAGCTGTCCAGTTTTCCCAGCACCACTTATTGAAGAGGCTGTCTTTTCTCTATTGTATATTCTTGCTCCTTTGTCATAGATTAGGTGACCATAGGTGTGTAGGTTTATCTTTGAACTTTCTACCCTGTTCCACTGATCTATATTTCTGGTTTTTTTGCCAGTACCATACTGTTTTGGTTACTGTAGCTTTGTAGAATAGTCTGAAGTCAGGGAGCCTGATTCCTCCTCCTCCATTTTTCTTTCTCAAGATAACCCACAGAATGGGAGAGACTATTTGCAAATGAAGCGACTGACAAGGGTTTAATTTCCAAAATATACAAATAGCCCATGCAGCTCAATATCAAAAAGACCAAACAATCCAATCAAAAAACGGGCAGAAGATCTAAACAGACATTTCTCCAAAGAAGACATACAGATAGCCAAAAAGCACATGAAAAGATGCTCAACATCACTAATTATTAGAGAAATGCAAATCAAAACTACAATGAGGTATCACCTCACACCAGTTAGAATGGCCAATATCAAAAATTCTACAAACAATAAATGCTGGAGAGGGTGTGGAGAAAAGGAAACCCTCCTACACTGTTGGTGGGAATGTAAATTGGTACAGCCACTATGGAGAACAGTACGGAGTTTCCTTAAAACACTAAAAATAGAGCTACCATATGATCAAGCAATCCCACTCCTGGGCATATATCTGGAGAAAACCATATTTTGAAAAGATACATGCACCCCAATGTTCATCACAGCACTATTTACAATAGTCAGGACATGGAAGCAACCTAAATGTCCATCGACAGAGGAATGGATAAAGAATATGTGGTACATATATACAATGGAATATTACTCAGCCATTAAAAAGAATGAAATAATGCCATTTGCAGCAACATGGATGGACCTAGAGACTGTCAGACTGAGTGAAATAAGTCAGAAAGAGAAAGACAAATATCATATGATATCGCTTATATGTGGAATCTAAAAGAATGGTACAAATGAAACTATTTACAAAACAGAAATAGAGTCACAGATGTAAAAAACAAACTTATGGTTACCAAGGGGGAAAGAGGGGATAAATTGGGAGATTGGGATTGACATATACACACTACTGTATATAAAACAGATAACTAATAAGTACCTACTGTATAGCACAGGGAACTCTACTCAATACTCTGTAATGATCTATATGGGAATAGAATCTAAAAAAGAGTGGATATACGTATATGTATAACTGTTTCACTTTGCTGTACAGCAGAAACTGATACAACATTGTAAATCAACTATACTCCCACAAAAATTAAAAAAAAAAAAAAGACTGATGGCTAAGTTTGGGGTGGGTAGTGAGATGTGTCAACTGTACCATTTACAAAACTTGAATTAATCCCTATGCTTTCAGATCCATTAATTCACTTCAACCACCCACCACATATAACATTTCTGAGTCAAAGGCAGTTCAGGGAAAAAACAAAGTCATTTAGAGATTTGCCTGGACAGATTGTTTATAAGTCACTGTCTTTTCTACCTCTTAATTTTGGTCTCCTTAGAACTTTCTTTCAATTATCACACCTCCATTCTCTTTCTATATGCCTCTATTTTCTTCTATATTCATGAAAAAAAATTCTCCCTCAGCAGTTGACTCATATTCAGTTCTTTACCTGGTTGTGGGTTTAATTTATATAGTTACCATTTTTATTCATTTCTATCACTTTGAGTTTCATATGAAAGAAGAGATAATGTGCATGCTGGTGTGAATCATACACATTAATGTTATATTTATTGACATAGCTTCTTTTTATTTTTTCATTATTTTGAAAAGGAGTTAATTATAATAAAATTACTACATTTCGGAAAATAAAGTTTTAATTTTTTGTACGCAAAATCTCTCAAAGCCCAGAACACAAAACAGTTTATATGGGGATAATCTAGGGATCTTATATTATGTATCTATATAATTCCAATTCCTGGTCCTTTACCTGACATACAGTAGGCACTCAATAAATATTTATTGGATAAATGAAAATATATGGAAATTTTATTTTGAAAATGTTTTAAAATGTCTTTTATGTCACAATGCACACTCTTCCCTTAATTAAATCTTATGCAGTCTCAGAATTCTGGAGCTGTTTAACAGAAGTAATTCCAGTAATGTACCTAAATAAGGGGAAAGCCTTAAGGTCAAAATGCGCATTTTCATTTTTCAAAATTCTTCCATCAACCCTAAGTACAGAGAAACTCACATAGCAAAGTTTTACAAAAGATATTTCCAATAAAGAAAAGCTGTGGGATTATGCAGAAGAGACTTTTCTACCAAATGGAATCAGAAGAAGCTTTAAATTAAACTTTCCATTTAACAAGAACAATGTAACTGAAGACATGGTTTTAAAAATCCATTAAGTCACACTGGAAAAAGGCAGTAAACACAGCTTCTGGAGACCAGAGAATTCCATTTGGCAATCTATATCATTAGTGATAGTATTTCCACTAAATTACATATATTTGTACCCTGTTCTACAGACTTTCTTACAAAACATGATTTACACAGAATTGTTCTGCTTTACTCCTAAGCATATGCTTGAAAGGATTTGCTGTAAAAATGAATTCTCTTACCTATAGCAATTTACATTGGAAGAAGTCACTTATGTCAGCATCACTTAAAATGCAATTTATTTTTTTATTGTTTCATTGAAGTGAGGTTCATTACAGTAATGTTACTATATCAGGAACTTCAAAAAATCAGAAAGAAAATGATGGGGAAATTGTTTGTCAGCAAACACTGCACTATTCTTAATTACAGAAGTGGCAAGATATGCTATTGATATATTCCTATTTCTTTCCTTTTTTAATGGTGAGAATAATTGATGATTCTTATATTAAAGCAAGTTAGCATTTCATATGTGACTTTTCAAATCAGGTCACCTGGATTAGGGGCATTTTTTTCCATAAAGCAGAATCTGATTGTCTTAGCAATCCTTTTTAACCAGAGCTTTTGTGCAAATGATCTGTCAACTCACAACTAGATGACTTTCAGTAACACTAACGATATTTAAACTTGTCTTAATTTAATCATAAAATTTTGTAAGGTGGTAAATGTTTTAAATTCTTGTTGGCTTGTCTGTGGTCAGAGTGAAAATTCCCAATATATTATTTATATATATTGCTTACTGTAAAACTTACTTTCAGATGATAGAAGTCCCAAAGTTTTACATTAGTCATTTTTTTGCAAATAAAAATGTGTTTTTCAAAAGTTCTATTTCTGGCACTCAAGTGTAATTTCTGTGTGATATAAAAGAGTCCACTATGTTGACTTGGCAAAAGATTAAGACATTGATGGTGGGGATTTCTTAATACAGCTTTGAAATTTCATGAAGGCCAACATATGGTGGCATATTTTCCTTCACAACCTGAGCAGCGTATGGATATTAACTATAAAAATAATTATTTTATTTAGACCTACATCATCTTTTCCCATGCAATAAGACCTCGGGCAAGGAAAATAAACCATGAATGGTAAGCATTAGACCTTACATAGAAATAAGAACTCAATGTGATATTCAACTGTTGTTGGTTGTGGTCAAAGACTTGTTGGTTGTGGATCAAAAACTAAAAAACTGCCAGGAAATGAAATAATTATCCTGCAGTTTAATGAAAGTTTCTTATTTCTTTCTATTTTCAATTAAAGTTCACATTTATTCTATAACATTAATATTGATGTATATCTAATTTAAGAACAAATATGTCTGTGGTTCTTATGCCCTTTGAAATAATACAGTCATTTTATTTATGTAATAGCATTTTTGTAATGTCCTAATGGGAGACAACTTCTATCTCATAGGGTATTTAACATCATATATGAATAATAAGTGTTTGTATATATTAGAAAGTTATTTTATGTTGATGAGATAATGATATATTATCTATGTTCTTACATAATTTTATTAGTAGTCATGGAAACTATTCTTCATTATTGTAATATAATTCCTTTATATATTTTTTATTCAGGTCAAATATAAGTATTAAGTTAAAAGAATTGGCTCACTGATTAGTAATGAACCACTGACAATTTCTCATACTGCATGAGTCAATTATGGCCCTAAACATTTATTAATTTAATTAAAAATAGAAGAATGAAAAGGATTGATTGGTTTTCCCATAAATGTCACTACAATAAAACACATAAAATATAGATAGTATTACCCATCATAATCTTATCCTGCAGTATTACTTTCTGATGAGTACTCAGTAATTTTTCCAGTGTAAACTTAGCCTTCATAGAATTTTGGATACTTGACTGCATCCAAGAAAAGCAACTAAGTGTCAAGATCTTTTATATACTGAGCCAAAGATAAGAAATACACATGTATATTGTATACAGTCAATATCTAATTAGGGCTCTGCCTTCATCACCAATACTATATCAATCATATGCAGAGTTGAGTTGAAATTACCAGGTGCTATATATTTAACTTAAACACATAGTAAGGGTAGTTTATAAACACCAGAAATTTCTCACAGTTCTAGAATACTGAGAAGTCCAAGATCAAAGAATCAACAGATTCAGTGTCTGGTGAGGGCCTGCTTCCTTGTTCACAGATAGCTATCTTCTTGCTCTTTCCTCATATGGTGGAAAGTGCCAAGGGAGCTCTTTGGGGTATCTTTTATATAAGGGCATTAATCCATTCATAAGGGCTCCACCCTCATGCCCTAATACCTCCCAAAAGCCCCCCTCCTAATACCATCACATGGGCAGTAGGATTTCAAGATGAATTTTGGGGGGACGTAAACATTTAGCTCCTAACAATACTGAAATATTAAACCCCAGCACTATAGTTCTAATCTATACTGCCTCTTAAGCACTTAGAGTAAGCACACCTCGTAGCCCACAGTTATCTCAATCCTATCTGATATGTCCCATGAGTAAGAGAGACATAAATGGTCTTTACAAGGAGCATTTTTCAATTCCACATGTAAGTGATATCATACAGCATTTGCCTTTCTCTGACTTATTTCAATTAGCATAACGCCCTCCAAGTACATCCATGTTGCTGCAAAGGGCAACATTTCAATTTTTTTTATGGCAGAGTAGTATTCCATTGTGTATGTGTGTGTATATATATATATAGAACATCTTCTTTATCCATTCATCTGTTGATGGACATTTAGGTTGCTTCCATATCTTAGCAATTGTAAATAATGCTGCTATGAACACTGAGGTGGTGCATGTATCTTTTAGAATTAGTGTTTTTTTTGGACATATTGCTGGGTCATATGGTAATTCTATTTTTAGTTTTCTGAGAAACCTCCATACTGTTTTCCACAGTGGCTGCACCAATTTACTTTCCCACCAACAGTGTACGAGGGTTCCCTTTTCTCCACATCATAACTAACATTTGTTATTTGTGTTCTTTTTGATGATAGCCATTCTGATGGAGGTGAGGTGATATCTCATTGTTGTTTTGATTTGCTTTTCCCTGATGATTAGCGATGTTGAGCACCTTTTCATGTGCCTGTTGGCCATCTGCATTTCCTCTTTGAAAAAATGTCTATTCAGTTCTTCTGCCCATTTTATAATTGGGTTGTTTGTTTTTTTGATGTTGAGGTGTATGAGATGTTTATAGATGTTAGATAGTAACACTTATCAGTCATATCATTTGCAAATATTTTCTCCCATTCAGTAGAACTAGTGAATATAACAAAAAGAAGCAGACTCACAGATATAGAGAACAAACTAGTGGTTACCAATGGGGAGAGGGAAGGGAAGAGGGGCAATATAGGGGTAGGGGATTAAGAAGTGCAAACTATTAGGTGTAAAATAAGCTACAAGGATATATGTATAGCATGAGTAAAATAACCAATATTTTAGAAAAACTATAAATGGAGTATAACCTTAAAAAATTGTGAATCACTATATTTTACACCTGTAATTTATATAATCTTATACATCAACTGTACTTCAATAAAAAAAGGATCATTTTTTCTTATGTGTGTCTGGGATGTGTGTTGTGTGTGTGTTTCATTAGAAATTATTCCCAAATGTAAGTTGGTGCAGCCAATGTGGAAAACAGTATGGAGGTTCCTCAGAAAGCTAAAAATAGAATTAACATATGATCCAGAAATCCCACTCAGGGGCATATATCTGGACAAAACTATAATTCATAAAGATATATGCACCCCTATGTTCATAGCAGCAGTATTCACAATCGCCAAGACTTGGAAACAGCATAAATGTCCATCAACAGATGAATGGATAAAGAAGATGTGGTACATATATACAATGGAATACTACTCAGCCATAAAAAAGAATGAAATAATGCCATTTGCAGCAACATGAATGTACCTAGAGATTATCATACTAAGTGAAGTAAGTTAGAAAGAGAAATACAAATACCATATGATATCACTTTTTTGTGGAATGTAAAATATGTCACAAATGAACTTATCTATGAAACAGAAACAGAATCACGGACATAGAGAACAGACTGGTGGTTGCCAAGAAAGACAGGTTGGGGGGGAGGGATGGAGTGGGAGGTAGGGGTTAGCAAATATAAGCTTTTATATATAGAATGGATAAGCAAGGTCCTACAAATGTATAGCACAGAGAACTGTATTCAATATCCTATGATAAACCATAATGGAAGAGAATATAAAAAAAGAATGTACACATATTTATAACTGAATCACTTTGCTATACAGAAGTGATTAACTCAACATTGTAAATCAACTATACTTCAATAAAAAAAATTATTCCCAAGACTTCTGGATTGTAGTGTCCTTTTATTTTATTTTAAATTTATTTATTTATTTTATTTATGTTATTTTTGGCTGCATTGGGTCTTCATCGCTGTGTGCGGGCTTTCTCTAGTTGCGGCGAGTGGGGCTACTCTTCATTGCAGTGCGCGGGCTTCTCATTGCAGTGTCTTTTCTTGCTGTGTAGTACGGGCTCTAAGCATGCAGGCTTCAGTAGTTGCAGCACACAGGCTCAGTAGTTGTGGCTCACGGGCTCTAGAGTGCAGGCTCAGTAGTTGTGGTGTACAGGCTTAGTTGCTCCGTGGCATGTGGGATCTTCCCAGACCAGGGCTTAAACCCGTGTCCTCTGCATTGGCAGATGAATTCTTAACCACTGCACCAGGGAAGCCCATGTAGTGTCCTTTTATATAAATTCTAATGAAAACTTTTGTTGAGTCTTGCATTAGTTAATAAAAGATAGTAACACAGAATATCTCTCTTATTTTAGAAGTAAAGTTTTACAAAGAGCCTTGATTGCATTTATGAAGTTGCAAGCTTACTTGTTATATTTTATTCAGGATGAATGAAATTTCATAAACAATAATACATAAATAATAATTAAATTTGCAACAAAAAAATGTTTTATACAGAAAATAGCTTCAATACAAATTGGACTCCTTATCCTCTCTAATACAAAATAATCATCTTTTAAAATTGTTCTAAAAAAAATTGTGTTGTTAGTACATACTTCAAAATATTTTTATAATGACTACAACTTTTAGAATAATGTAGTATTGAATTTTGTAAAACAAGGAGGTATAAATTAGTAATGAGGAAACATTTATTTACTAGTCAGGTAATAAATATCTAAGTGAAATGAAGTGCATGTCTCATCTATACTCATAATGTTTATTAATCCATTTGTCAAAATCTCCTTCTTGCAAAGAATTCCAATGAATAGTAGAATATATAAAAACACCTACATATTATTGAATGTTAAGATTATGTATGTGGTAGAATTCTATTTACCATTCCAGCTTTGCATCCTACAAAGGAGAGGGTGGGATGAGAATATGGGACTTTTAATAACTGATACCTATATGCTGATTTTTAGACTGCAGTTGGAATACATATATTAGTCCATCAATTTCTTTGCAGGAAACTGGAATACATATTGAAGATATCTTAAGCAAAGAAAGATTTAACACAGGGATTTTGATGTGATCAAATTATTTGGAGGGTTGGTAGAAGATAAATTGGATGGTTGTTATTTGATTATTAAATCCTAGCTGCAGTGCCATCCAGAGGTGAGATGCAAAATAATACCCCCAAATAGCATAGATGATATAGTCAGCTTTGGACAATGTGATTACCCCAAAACGCTAAGTGACCCAACCAGTATATATTAATTTAACATCTATATAACAAGGTATTGTCCAAAGTGATCTAGAGATATGATTTATGATTGATGATGAAGAGAGCAAATACTTATAAAGTGATTGCAATGTGACAGGTACAGTTCATTACATGAACCATCTTATTTAATCCGCACAACAACCCTATGAAGTAAGGAGACTAGTATTGTTCTTATTTTATATCATAGATAGAAAACTGAAACAGAGCAATTAATGGAGATTCCCAAACCACAGGCTAGTAAATGGTATAAACTGAATTTGAACTCAGGCACTGTTCTCTACTAGATTCTACATGGAGAAATAAGAAAGACATAAATTAAATAAAAATACACAAGTTACTTAAAGCCTTTGAGAGAGAGAGAGAGAAGATAGAACTACCATGGACATGTCACTCTCTCTCTTGATAAATGAAACTCCAGAGACAAGAGAAGGGCGTGGCAGGTCCCTACCTTGGAAAAGCGTAACTGAAATTGAACAGATGTCTCTGACTGATGATAAACACCTCACCAATGTCACATAGCTAGTACATAAGAAATTGTAAAATTAAATTTAGATCTAGATGACTCTAGAGTTTTGCCATTTAGTATTACACATCTCAACAGTATGGCAATAATAAAGAAATAAATAGTTTTGAGGGATCCATGGATAAATTTGCTAAGCTAGAATAAAAATTTTATGGGAATTTCCTGTTTTCAAAAATTATTACAAAATTACAGTAATTAAAAAAGTATGATACTAAAAAATTATTTTAAAAAGGTATGATACTGGCATAAAGACAGTTATTTAGACTAACGGAATAGAATATAAAGCTCAGAAATAAACCCACACATAAAGTGTCAACTGATCTTCAAAAAAGGTGCCAAGAATACACAATGGGGAAAGGATAGTCTCTTCAACAAATGATGCTGGGAAAACTGGATAGCCACATGACAAAGCATGAAACTGGACCCCTCTCTTATACCATATACAAAAATGAACTCAAAATGGATCAAAGACTTAAACATAAGACATGAAACTGTAAAACTCCTAGAAGATAACATAGGTGAAAGACTTCTTGACACTAGCCCTGGCAATAATTTATTGAATATAACACCCAAAGTACAGGCAACAAAAGCAAAAATAGACAATTGTGACTATATCAAACTAAAATCTTCTGCAAAGCAAAGGATGCAATCAACAGAATGTAAAGGAAGCTTCTGAATGGTAGAAAACGTTTGCAAACCATATATCTATTAATATCCAAAATACATAAGGAACTCCTACATCTCAATAGCATTAAGAAAAACCCCACAAAAACAAATAACCGAATAAAAGAATGGGGTAAGGATTTGAATAGATATTTCTCTAAAGACAAACAAGTGGCCAAAGGTGTATGAAAAGGTGCTTAATATCACTAATCATCAAATTCAAAATCAAAAACAAATAAGGTATCACCTAAAATCAAACTATAATGAGTTATCAGCCCATACCTGTCAGGATGGTTATTTAAAAAAAAGAAAGACAAAAACTGTTGGTGAGGATGTGGATAAACTGGAACCCTTGTACACTGCTGGGAATGTAAAATGGTACAGCTGCTCTATCTCCAAATATTAAAAATAGATCTACCATATGATTTAGTATTCCCACTTCTGGGTAAATATCCAAAAGAACTGAAATCAGGATCTCAAAGAAATCCCTGCACTCTATGTTCACTGCAGCATTATTCACAACTGCCAAGATATGGAAAAAACCTAAGTGTCCACTGACTGATGAATGGATAAAGAAAACTGTGATATATACATAAAATGCAAAATTATTCATCCTTAAAAAAGAAGGAAATCTTCTTTGCAACAACACTGATGAACCTGGAAGACATTTTACTAGCTGAAAACAGCCAGTCACAGAAGGACAAATACTGCACAATTCCACTTACGAGGTATCTGAAATAGTCAAACTTATAGAAACACAGAGTAAAATGGTGATTTCCCAGTTAGGAAGGGGAAAGTAAGAGTTGTTCAATGGGTATCAAGTTTCAGTTATATAAGATGAACAAGTTCCAGGAATCTATGGTAAAATATAGTGCCTACAGCTAACTATTCAGTATTGCATACTTAAAAAACTGTTAAGAAGGTCAAGCTCATGTTAAATGTTCTTACCACCAATAAAGCACAAACAAATACAAAAACAAATAAAAAAGTAAACAAAAAGAAACCCAAAAAGGCAAGGAAAAACTTCTTGAGGTGACGTATATGTTTATTACCTTGCTTGTGACTATGGTTTTGTAAATGTATGCATGTCTCCAAACCCTCCAACTGATATTTAATGTATGTGCAGTATTTTTGTATATCAATTATACCTCAACAAACAAAATAACATAGGGAGATTACTTAAAGAAAACTAATAAATTTTATATTTTGTAATATAACCTTATTTATGGTAGTACAATATTTTACAATTTACTGTGGCCACTGGTAACAATAGAACTAAATCTGGAATTCTCAACGTTAACAGTCAATATCTTCATTCAATCAACCTTACATTTCTAAACCTTACTACCTCTAAATCAACTTACATTTATCCAGTCATATATCAGTGCTCCACATAATCAAGGATATTTTCTTATTTTTCCCTCAATATGCTAAGCTCACATTTTTCACACATTTGTAATTGTTATGGATCCTTTTTGTTAACATGATTTAGGAACCATTATATATTCACCTCCCATAATATGCCTATTATAAAGTAAACATCCACTAATCATTTGTTTAAAAAAATTGCAAGATCAATGTATTATATTCCCCATGAATTTCAATATCACAGGCATCTACTACTTACGCTGAATTTTCTTCAAATTTATATTTGTTGTCTTAATCACATAAAGAGCCTTAGAATTTACCATAATGTTAGAGATAGTAGCAGCTAGGCTTCAGGAAAACTAGTGCAGAAATTGATAGATACTAGAGTTTGAAATAAGTTGGCAGCCTTATCTAAAACTTATTGGTGGTAGAGACCTTCAAGATGGCAGAGGAGTAAGATGTGGAGATCACCTTCCTCCCCACAAAAACATCAGAAATACATCCACATTTGGAACAACTCCTACAGAACACCTACTGAATGCTGGCAGAAGACCTCAGACTTCCCAAAAGGCAAGAAACTCCCCACATACCTGGGTAGGGCAAAAGAAAAAAGAAAAAACAGAGACAAAAGAATAGGGACAGGACCTGCACCAGCGGGAGGGAGCTGTGAAGGAGGAAAGGTTTCCACACACTAGGAAGCCCCTTCGTGGGCGGAGACTGCGGGTGGCAGAGGGGGGAAGCTTCAGAGCCACGGAGGAGAGCGCAGCAACAGGGGTGCGGAGGGCAAAGCGGAGAGATTCCTGCACAGAGGATCAGTGCCGAGCAGCACTCACCAGCCCAAGAGGCTTGTCTGCTCACCCGCCGGGGCGGGCGGGGGCTGGGAGCTGAGGCTCTGGCTTCAGAGGTCAGACCCCAGGGAAAGGACTGGGGTTGACTGCGTGAACACGGCCTGAAGGGGGCTAGTGCACCACAGCTAGCCAGGAGGGAGTCCGGGAAAAAGTCTGGACCTGCCTAAGAGGCAAGAGACCATTATTTCGGGGTGCGCGAGGAGAGGGGATTCAGAGCACAGCCTAAATGAGCTCCAGAGACGGGCACGAGCTGCGGCTATCAACACAGACCCCAGAGACGGGCATGAAACGCTAAGGCTGCTGCTGCAGCCACCAAGAAGCCAGTCTGCAAGCACAGGTCACTATCCACACGTCTCCACCCGGGAGCCTGTGCAGCCCACCACTGCCAGGGTCCCGTGATCCAGGGATAATGTACCCTGCATCTGTGGAATACCTGAATAGACAACGAATCATCCCAAAATTGAGGCGGTGGGCTTTGGGAGCAATTGTAGGCTTGGGGTTTGCTGTATGTGGCTGACTGGTTTCTGGTTTTATGTTTATCTTAGTTTAGTATTTAGAGTTTATTATCATTGGTAAATTTATTTATTGATTTGGTTGCTCTCTTCCTTTTTTTTTTAATATATAGATATATATTTTTTTTCCTTTTTCTCTTTTTGTGAGTGTGTATGTGTATGTGTATGCTTCTTTCTGTGATTTTGTCTGTATAGCTTTCTTTTACCATTTTTCCTAGGGTTCTGTCTATCTGTTTTTTTGTTTTTTGTGTCTTTTTAGCATAGTTTTTAGCGCTTATTATCATTGATGGATTTGTTTTTTGGTTTGGTTGCTCTATTCTTTCTTTTTCTTATATTACTTTTAAATTTTTTTATTTTTAACAATTTCTTTATCTTTTATTTTAATAAAGAATAAAAAATAAAATAAAATTCTTTCTTTCTTTCTTTCTTTCTCCCTTCTCTTTTGAGCTGTGTGGCTGACGGGGTTTTCGTGTCAGGCCTGTGCCTCTGAGATGGGAGAGCCTAGTTCAGGATATTGGTCCACCAGAGACCTTCTGGCTCCACGTAATACCAAATGGCGAAAGCTCTCCCAGAGATCTCCATCTCAACGCTAAGACCCAGCTCCACTCAACGACCAGCAAACTACAGTGCTGGACACCCTATGCCAAACAACTAGCAAGACAGGGACACAACCCCACCCATTAGCAGAGAGGCTGCCTAAAATCATAATAAGGTCACAGACACCACGAAACACACCACTGGATGCGGTCCTGCCCACAAGAAAGACAAGATCCAGCCTCATCCACCAGAACACAGGCACCAATCCCCTCAATCAGGAAGCCTACACAACACACTGAATCAACCTTACCCACTGGGGGCAGACACCAAAATCAACAGGAACTACGAACCTGCAGCCTGCAAAATGGAGACCCCAAACACAGTAAGTTAAGCAAAATGAGGAGACAGAGAAACACACAGCAGATGAAGGAGCAAGGTAAAAACCCTTTTTCCAGTAGACAGTCTACCTGAAAAAAATTCAGAGTAATGATGGTAAAGATGATCGAAAATCTTGGAAATAGAATGGAGAAAATTCAAGAAACCTTTAACAAGAACCTAGAAGAATGAAACACCAAATAAACAATGATGAACAACACAATAAATGAAATTAAAAATTCTCTAGAAGGAATCAATAGCAGAATAACTGAGGCAGAAGAACGGATAAGTGACCAGGAAGATAAAATAGTGGAAATAACTACTGCAGAGCACAATAAAGAAAAAAGAATGAAAAGAATTGAGGACACTCTCGGAGACATCTGGGACAACATTAAATGCACCAACATTTGAATTACAGGGGTCCCAGAAGAAGAAGAGAAAAAGAAAGGGACTGAGAAAATATTTGAAGAGATTATAGTTGAAAACTTCCATAATATGGGAAAGGAAATAGTCAATCAAGTCCAGGAAGCGCAGAGAGTCCCATATAGGATAAATCCAAGGAGAAACACGGCAAGACACATATTAATCAAACTATCAAAAATTAAATACAAAGAAAAAAATATTAAAAGCAGCAAGGGAAAAAAAACCAAATAACATACAACGTAATCCGCATAAGGTTAACAGCTCATCTTTCAGCAGAAACTCTGCAAGCCAGAAGGTAGTAGCAGGACATATTTAAGGTGATGAAAGGGAAAAACCTACAACCAAGATTACTCTACCCAGCAAGGATCTCAGATTCGACGGAGAAATTAAAACCTTTACAGAAAAGCAAAAGTTAAGAGAATTCAGCACCAGCAAACTGGCTTTACAACAAATGCTTAAGGAACTCCTCTAGGAAAAGACCTACAATGACAAACCCCAAACAATTAAGACAATGGTAATAGGAACATACATATCGATAACTACCTTAAATGTAAATGGATTAAATGTGCCCACCTAAAGACACAGACTGGCTGAATGGATACAAAAACAAGACCCAGGGCTTCCCTGGTGGCGCAGTGGTTGAGAATCTGCCTGCTAATGCAGGGGACACGGGTTCGAGCCCTGGTCCGGGAAGATCCCACATGCCACGGAGCAGCTGGGCCCGTGAGCCATGACTACTGAGCCTGCGCGTCTGGAGCCTGTGCTCCGCAACGGGAGAGGCCGCGATAGTGAGAGACCCGCGCACCGCGATGAAGAGTGGCCCCCACTTGCCGCAACTAGAGAAAGCCCTCGCACGAACTGAAGACCCAACACAGCCAAAAATAAATAAATAAATAAATAAAGTAGCTATAAAATTTAAAAAAAAAAAAAAAAAAAAAAAACAAGACCCATATATATGCTGACTACAAGAGACCCACTTCAGATCCAGGGACACATACAGACTGAAAGTGAGCAGATGGAAAAAGATATTCCACGTAAACGGAAATCAGAAGAAAGCTGCAGTAGCAATTCTCATATCTGACAAAATAGACTAAAATAAAGACTTACAAGAGACAAAAATGACACTACATAATGATCAAGGGATCAATCCAAGAAGAAGATGTAACAATTGTAAATATTTATGCACCCAACATAGGAGCACCTCAATACATAAGGCAAATGCTAACAGCCATAAAGGGAAAATCGACAGTAACACAATCATAGTAGGGGACTTTAACACCCCACTTTCACCAATGGAGAGATCATCCAAAATGAAAATAAATAAGGAAACACAAGCTTTAAATGATACATTAAACAAGATGGATTTAATTGATATTTATAGGACATTCCATCCCAAAACAACAGAATACACTTTCTTCTCCAGTGCTTATGGAACATTCTCCAAGATAGATCATATCTTGGGTCACAAATCAAGCCATGGTAATTTTAAGAAAACTGAAATCATATCAAGTATCTTTTCCGCCCACAACACTATGAGACTAGACATCAATGACAGGAAAAAAATCCGTAAAAAATACAAACACATGGAGGCAAAACAATACACTACTAAATAACTAAGAGATCACTGAAGAAATCAAAGAGGAAATCAAAAAATACCTAGAAACAAATGACAATGAAAACACGATGACCCAAAACCTATGGGATGCGGCAAAAGCAGTTCTAAGAGGGAAGTTTATAGCAATACAATCCTACCTCAAGAACAAGAAACAACTCAAATAAACTATACTTACACCTAAAGCAATTAGAGAAAGAAGACCAAAAAGCCCAAAGTCAGAAGAAGGAAAGAAATCATAAAGATCAGATCAGAAATAAATGAAAAAGAAATGAAGGAAGCAGTAGCAAAGATCAATAAAACAAAAAGCTGGTTCTTTGAGAAAATAAACAAAACTGATAAACCATTAGCCAGACTCATTAAGAAAAAAAAGGGAGAAGACACAAATTAATAGAATTAGAAATGAAAAAGGAGAAGTAACCACTGACACTGCAGAAATAAAAGATCATGAGAGATTACTATAAGCAACTATATGCCAATAAAATGGACAACCTGGAAGAAATGGACAAATTCTTAGAAAAGCACAACCTTCCAGGACTGAACCAGGAAGAAATAGAAAATATAAACAGACCAATCACAAGCACTGAAACCAAGACTGTGGTTCAAAATCTTCCAACAAACAAAAGCTAAGGACCAGATGGCTTCACAGTCAAATTCTATCAAACATTTAGAGAAGAGCTAACACCTATCCTTCTCAAACTCTTCCAAAATATAGCAGAGGGATGAACAAACCCAAACTCATTCGATGAGGCCACCATCACCCCGATACTGAAACCAGACAAAGATAGTACAAAGAAAGAAAACTACAGGCCAATATCACTGATGAACATGGATGCAAAATTCCTCAACAAAATAATAGCAAACAGAATCCAACAACACATTAAAAGGATCATACACAATGATCAGGTGGGGTTTGACCCAGGAATGCAAGGATTTTCAATATATGCAAATCAATCAATGTGATACACCATATTAAAAAATTGAAGGAGAAAACCCATATGATCACCTCAATAGATGCAGAAAAAGCTTTCGACAAAATTCAACACCCATTTATGATAAAACCTCTTCAGAAAGTAGGCATAGAGGGAACTTACCTCAACATAATAAAGGCCATATATGACTAACCCACAGCCAATATCATTCTCAGTGGTGAAAAACTGAAACCATTTCCACTAAGATCAGGAACAACTCAAGGTTCTCCACTCTCACCACTATTATTCAACATAGTTTTGGAAGTTTTAGCCACAGCAATTAGAGAAGAAAAAGAAATAAAAGGAATCCAAATCAGAAAAGAAGAAGTAAAACGGTCACTGTTTGCAGATGACATGATACTATACCTAGAGAATCCTAAAGATTCTACCAGAAAACTACTAGAGCTAATCAATGAATTTGGTAAAGTAGCAGGATAGAAAATTAATGCACAGAAATCTCTTGCATTCCTACATACTAATGATGAAAAATCTGAAAGAGAAATTATGGAAACACTCCCATTTACCATTGCAACACAAAGAATAAAATACCTAGGAATAAACCTACCTAGGGAGACAAAAGACCTGTATGCACAAAACTATAAGACACTGATGAAAGAAATTAAAGATGATACAAACAGATGGAGAGATATACCATGTTCTTGGATTGGAAGAATCAACATTGTGAAAATGATTCTACTACCCAAAGCCATCGACAGATTCAGTGCATTCCCTATCAAACTACCAATGGCATTTTTCACAGAACTAGAACAAGAAATTTCACAATTTGTATGGAAACACAAAAGACCCCAAATAGCCAAAGCAATCTCGAGGAAGAAAAACAGAGCTAGAGGAATCAGGCTCCTGGACTTCAGACTATACTACAAAGCTACAGTAATCAAGATAGTATGGTACTGGCACAAAAACAGAAATACAGATCAATGGAACAGGATAGAAAGCCCAGAGATAAACCCATGCATATATGGTCACCTTATTTTTGATACAGTAGGCAAGAATATACAATGGAGAAAAGACAGCCTCTTCAATAAGTGATGCTGGGGAAACTGGACAGCTACATGTAAAAGAATGAAATTAGAACACTCCCTAACACCATACACAAAAATAAACTCAAAATGGATTAAAGACCTAAATGTAAGGCCAGACACTATAAAACTCTTAGAGGAAAACATAGGCAGAACACTCTAGGACATAAATCACAGCAAGATCCTTTTTGACCCACATCTTAGAGAAATGGAAATAAAAACAAAAATAAACAAATGGGACCTAATGAAATTGAAATGCTTTTGCACAGCAAAGGAAAACATAAACAAGACAAAAAGAGAACCTTCAGAATGGGAGAAGATATTTGCAAATGAAGCAAGTGACAAAGGATTAATCTCCAAAATTTACAAGCAGCTCATGCAGCTCAATATCAAAAAAACAAGAAACCCAATCCAAAAATGAGCAGAAGACCTAAATACACATTTCTCCAAAGAAGATACACAGATTGCCAACAAACACATGAAAGGATGCTAACATCACTAATCGTTAGAGAAATGCAAATCAAAACTACAATAAGGTATCACCTCACACCAGTCAGAATGGCTTTGTGACCACCTAGAGGGGTGGGATAGGGAGGGTGGGAGGGAGGGAGACACAAGAGGGTAGAGATATGGGGATATATGTATATGTATAGCTGATTCACTTTGTTATAAAGCAGAAAATAACACACCATTGTGAAGCACTTATACTCCAATAAAGATGTTAAAAAAATAAAATTTAAAAAATTAAAAAAAAATAACTTACTGGTATGTATTTGTAACAGTTAATTAAATATAGAAAACTACCAATGCTACTGTGGAGTATGATTTTATAAACTAAGAATTCTAAAAGGACTTTATAGGAGGAATTTAAAAATTTTAATTAAAAAAACTAAACTAATGGCCTTTAGTTTTTTGTCTCAGATCTTGTATAAAATTTCTGAGCACTAGCTAGACACATTAGATGCTCAATACTGTCTGATGAAGGAGTGTTTGTTGTCCTTACTTTATAATCTTGGAATATTCAGTGCTGTCATGTCTCCTGCTAAACTATAACTATTTCAGGGGACACATTTAATCATATTTTTCATAGTCTTTCCATAGAACTAATTAACTTATCTTGACAGCGTAGTCTACAGTTATATACTATCAATATCTTCTAAATACTGTTTAACCATAAGGGAATTCCCTAATTATACAAAGCACAACTAGATATCAGTAGTTAAATGAGAAATCATTCACTGTATAAAAGGAGATACAATTATTATAAATTGGTTCCTCCATAATTCAATGACAGTGAGTACAAAGGAGGGGTGATTTCAGTTGCTGTTTACTGTTTCAAGCATGCAATTCTTTTCACTGCAAAATGAAGAAATATTTATTGATAGAGAGCAGAGGGTCCAGAGTCTAGAAGTAAGGAAACTTTCATTGGTGATTCATCTATGTAAATTAGTCTCTGTTCCAAAATTGTGGCTTATTAATCTTATTTTACTATTTGGTAGGTAGTTTTAGAAACCTTACTTTTTCCTTTCTGTATAGTCAGCAGATAAAGACTTGACTCTAAATTATATTCTATCAGTTGGTTCCTAACAAAAGTATAAAATTCCTTTGCTTAATATTTCAGTAATCTTTTTCCACCAATGTGACTTGGTCTTGACCATCATGTCTCATCTTTATTTCTTTTTCTTAGTAAAGAGCCTTCCAGATAATGACACTACCATGAAATATGTTCTTCTGTCAATCAGACCACCTAAAATGTCCTTGATAATAAAATCTCTATTATTAAATCTAAAAGAAGGATAAAACTTTTATATAAAATACTATAAAATATTAAGAAATATTTTTAAAAACAATCTAAATAACTGAGGGATATGCCATGCATTCAAAATAATTTGAAGATTCACAATATTATAATGACAATTCTTCCCCAACTGATTTAATAGAGTCAATGTAATTACAATGAAAATATCAACAAAACTCTTTTGTGGAAATTGGTAGAACCTATCTAAATTTACATGGAGATGCAAAGGTCTAATATTAGCCAAGACACTATTAAAGAAGAATTTTGAAGTGAAAGGACTTGGTATGGTAGAAAACACAAAATAGCATGAATCCACAAGAATATTCAAATATTTCAACAAGCTACCTATGTGTAAAATTGATTTGTGTAAGGAGAACAAACAAGCAAACTCACATTCACACACACACACCAGGTGTGCACGCACACAGAAACTCCAAGTGGATTGTGCATTTGAATTGAAAAAAAAAAAATTAGGAAGGTTCTAGACGCTAATGTAAGAATATATTAATGACCCTGGCATCAGGAAAGATTTCTTAAAGAGGACACAAAAAAATCAACTTAAAGGAAAAGATTGGTAAAATTTACTACATCAAAAGACACTGTTAGGGCTTCCCTGATGGCACGGTGGTTGAGAGTCTGCCTGCCAATGCAGGGGACACGGGTTCGAGCTCTGGTCTGGGAAGATCCCACATGCCGCGGAGCGACTAAGCCCGTGAGCCACAACTACTGAGCCTGCGCGTCTGGAGCCTGTGCTCCGCAACAAGAGAGGCCGCGACGGTGAGAGGCCCGCGCACCGCGATGAAGAGTGGCCCCCGCTTGCCGCAACTGGAGAAAGCCTGCGCACAGAAACGAAGACCCAACACAGCCAAAAATAAATATAAATAAATTAATTAATTAAAAAAAAAAAAGACACTGTTAAATTGATAAGAAAGTGTTAACATGGGAGAAGATATTTGAAGAACTCACTGTGCAGCATTTCACTAAAAGTGTATCCAGTTGGCCACTAAACATATGAAAATTTACCAACATCATTACTCATCATGAAAAGACACATTAAAGACACAATAACATGTCTGTACCCTCTTAGGAATAGAAAATTATAAAGACTAACAAGACCAGTGATGGTGTGAAAGTGGAGCAACAGGCATTTTTATACAGCTTGTTAAAGAATAAATTGGTATATTCCCTCCAGAGAAGTGTTTGACATTTTCTATTAAGCTAAACATAGTCACAGTGTAAAACAAGAAATTCCATCAGTAAGTGTATACTAACAGAAATGCATACAAGTGTAAAACCAAAACACATGCAGAATACTCATAGCACTATTACTTTAATAGCAGAAAATGATAACTATCCAAATATTCATACTGGAAGAATGGCAAAAGAGTAGAGAAATAGTCATAAAATGTTAATACTATAGAGCAATGAAAATGAATTCATAATAGCTGTATGCAATAGCATAGATGAATATCATAATCATAATATTGAGAGAAAGAGGCAAAACACTTAAGTACATATTTTGGATGATTACAATTATATTAATTCCCAAAACAAGCAAATTATCGTAGTCAAGATAGCAATTTACTTTGGGAAGCAATGAGGTTATTGATTGGGAGGTGGCACAAATGAAGCTTATAGAATGAGGTCAGTATCCTGTTTCTTGACCTGGCTTTGGTTAAAAAGGACTTTGCTCTGTAATAATTCACTGAGCTGTATATTTATGATTTGTGTAATTTTTTCTATGTGATGAACACTACAAAAATGTGACAGAAAAAACAAACATGTAAACACAATCATGTTGACTGATTTTACTCTAAAATCAGGATCCTGAACTTCTAGGAAGAACATGAATTCTTCCAGGCAGTTATATTTTCCCCTTTGATTAGCAAGAGAAATAAACTGTTTTCTTTCTGGGTTTTGCATCTTGAATTGTCTTAGTCTTAGAAAAGTAGAAAAAAAAAGTATTCTGAAGAAAATATGGGATTTGGTATGAAACAAACTTTGGAGAAAAGGTTTAGAATCCTTGGTGTGGGGTTTAGAATAGGTTTTCATTTAGAGATAAACTGAATTAATGCCATTGCTATAGTTTAACATGCCTCCTAGCCTCATTTCAAAGAGTTTGTGGGTGACATTTTTAGAGTATAGGCAAACTAAACTCCTTAATGGAAAATGTAAATTTCTTTCTTTATCCTTCATCCCTTTTCATTCTGTTCATCCCAAGATGAGTATGAGACTTCTTTTATCTTCAAGCTTAATTTGCAAAAGTCCAATAATGTGTTAATATTTCTGGAGCTCCCTAAGCCTTTCTGTGAAGATAACCAAGTTTTCTGTCCTCTTCCATTTGACTGAAGCATATCCCTTCCTGAATGTTAATCCTAGTTCTTCTATTTAATGGAGGTCAGATTTTTCACTATTTTATTTTCTTATGCATCGATCAAAACACTTGTCTCCCTAGGGCCCTCTCTTGGCTATATAATCAGTACCTTTTCCTCTAGGCACACATCTGTATCTTCCTTTTAAAAGGCCATATACAAAAGCAAACACAATATAATGTTAGGTTTTAAAAAGGAAAAATGCTGGTTAGAGTCAATGTAGTATCTTGTGTTGGATCCTGGAACAGTAAAAATTCATTAGTAGAAAACTTAGTGAAATCTGAGTAAGGTCTGTAGTTCAGTTAATAGTACTGCACCACTGTTAATCTCTTACTACTTTTAACAAGTGTTCCATGATTAGATAAAGATACTAACATTAGAGGAAGCTGGGTGAAGGGTCTACAGGACAGATGTTCTGTACTACCTGTGCAACTGTTTTGTAAATCTATATCCATTCCAAAGTAGAGTTATAAAAAAAAAGCTGGAAATCAAACTGCCTGTATCTTTCTTAAAAATAAGAATTTTAAAGAAAGATTTGAAAATAAATAGACATAAAATTGGAAAGAAATATGTTAACAGATGAAGTAGAATGATTTTTGTGTTTATTTTTTCTATATTGTCCTTATGTTCTACAATGCACATGTAACATTTTTTAAATAAAAATACAAACAGTAACATGTGCAAATTCATAAACACACATATCTAAAAATCCCATAACTTATTAATCTCAGAATTAGTATTTCTGAGCTAAGTAATCATTTTCAAAGCAGACAGTTGGCACAGTGATCTTCAGCTTGTTTTGGCTCATACCACCATCTCAGTTTCCTTCCTCTGCACTCTTGCTGAATCTTTTCCTAGCAACTGTTCTTAGGAGTGCTAAACATTCCCTCTTAATAGCATCCAAATACCTGAAATGTTAGTAACAATGGCAAACATACATAAAGTGTAGAGTTGTGAATAGGACAAGTCCTACGTCTTCAATTAATGATACAACCATACACTTAATGTTGTAGAATCTCATATTTATGTGTTAACACTTGTTATTCTTTAAAGAAGATTCTTTCCTGAAATTAGAATATATTACAGTTATACCTTGCTTTCTTTACCAGCAATATAAGTGCCATACAGTACTCATAGCATTAGAATAACAACCTTATCTTTCTCACCAGTCTAGTCAAGGAATCAACTATATTAATATTTAAATTTACATCATTAAATATTTCATTATTG
This sequence comes from Balaenoptera musculus, assembly GCF_009873245.2. Lineage (NCBI taxonomy): Eukaryota > Metazoa > Chordata > Mammalia > Artiodactyla > Balaenopteridae > Balaenoptera > Balaenoptera musculus. The sequence continues at coordinate 124,628,705 of NC_045789.1, read as the reverse complement.
AAGATAATGGTGTTGATTATAATGGACATATCTAGAAAAATATTCAGCTATTGAAGATTAATTACCAAGAACATGCAAGAATTTGTCCACAGATACATTTATACGTCTTTGATGAGTAGATTTTTAAAAACATTTTAACTATAAGTCAAAAATTCTGCTGAGAAAAATGTGCATTTATCAACCTTTTCCAATAAAAGATTTTAGAAAAGGATCAGGGAAACTTATTTTCTTATGTCTGTGACTCGAGTCTAACAAGAAGAGTTGTGGCACTTTTTTTTTTTTAATTTCTGATTTTTGTAATGGAAAATAATCTAAGGAAACCAAAGTATTTTCTATGTTATAAGAAACAATTTCATGTTGAAGAATGTATTCTCCAGCTCAGGCCACTTAACTTAGACAAAACAGCTTGAATGTTACTTAATCTCGCACTTTCTAAATAACTTGTTTTTCTTTTTAAAAGATGACATTGAGGATTCAGTTATATTTACTTTTCCCTTCTAGACACGTTAGCAATATGTTCATCACCTGAAGACATTATACAGAAAACAGTCATCAGAGTGTTACTCATATTTTTTTCTACTTTATTTTGTTTCATATCCACACAGATCTATAGGCTTTTGTTTCATTTCTACCTATCACTCTCTAAAGATAAGTTCCTTTTAAGCCAGGGAAATGAAGAAATTCAAACTTTATTTTGGAAATTAGATTAGGAAAGAAGAAACAACTAGAACCTAAGTTACTGTTTGTTTTAATAAGGCATTATATATTCCTTTGAAGTAGATTATGTAGAACGACATTAAATATTTTATCATGAAGGCAGTATAACCACATATTGACCTCATTCTTTGGCTATGTTCATAGCTATGTCTACATATCTCCAAAACACTTTGTTTGATTTGTTTCATGGATTTATGGTTTTAAACAACCCCATTGTTTCAAAGTAGTACACGTAACTTATGCTACAGTTACTGTAAACATCCTTTTGGCAAAGACTAAATTGTTGCATATGGTTGTAGGTGGTAACGTCTAATAAAAGAGTTGATCTTGTTAGCAGAAACCTTTGATCCAATCTTTTACTTGGAATGATCTACTGCACTCTATTAAATCAAATGTCTTGTTCAAATACTGCTTTGCAACCACTTATAGAGCTAAGGAGGCCAATCAAGTAACTGACATTTAAACCTGAAATTTTCTGTACAGACTTCTCCAAATTCTCCATAATACTCTGTATAATACCCCTAATTTTAAGGCAAAATATTTATGAATGAAATAAAATAATAAGTGTAAGTACACACTGTTAAACAGAAAGTTCATTTTTACCATAAGATACCATTATTTTAAAATAAAGTTTATTGGATCAAGTAGGAGCAAGTTAAAGCAAAATTTGAAAGCATGGCCAAGTTGGCCTTAGAGGAGACTGGTGTAAATCTCATCAAGAATATGGTTTCAATTACTGCCATTGATGATATCCATACAATTGATGAAAGTAGAGTTTATAGGGTATTTTGAAAGGTAAACAAACAATGGTATTATCAAATCTATCTATGATCCGTGGCATCATATCTCTGCAAAATGTATTCTACCAAAGGCACCTTTAGCTACATATATAAACAAATAATACATAGACTAAACACATTTAAAATATTGGATATTACGTGGTTGACAAACACACAGTTTTGGATGTGAAGCTACTGTTAATGGATAAAGTATGTCATCTCCAATGTGGCACTTCTAATCCTTTGAGCCCACTTATCTCCAGGGCCTCTTATTTTCCCATAGTTTTTCCCGTCAATGTAGATATGCTCTAATGATGCTTCTTCCAGTTTAATAACCCTGTCTTTTGCTAAATCCAATCTGTTAAACTCACTCTTTGAGTTAATAATTTCAGATCTTGTATATTTTAGTCCTAGAATATCTGTTTCATTATTTTTATGCATTATTCTCTGTTGAATGACTTCATCTTTTCATCTGTTTTGTTCATTTCTTCTATTTTCTTAAACCTATTATCATTTTTAAAGTCATTATGTACTAACTGCAATAGTTAGATCAGTTGTGAATGCAAGGTTAAATAATGTTAGAATGTGAACTTATTCTGTGAACAAACTAGTAGTTACCAGTGGGAAGAGGCAATACAGGGGTAGGGGGAAAAAGGGGGTTATATGAAGGGGATTATATAAAGTCTTGTGTGTGGAACTTTTGAAAACTGTAAAGCACTATAGAATTTAAAAATCTCTCATTCAATAAAAAATAAATTAATTAAACAAAAAGAGCGGTGTTGGGAACAAACTGTGGCTGAAGTAAATCTCCAAAATGAAATGACGTTCTCCTATCCATGTAACATTTGGAAAAAGGGGCAAATGTTCACCAAACTAACTGTATGAAATGTGAGAGCTTTTAGTTCAAATTATGATTACCAAAGTTAATTCAAAGTAAGAAATTACTAATTCAAATGATAATTACCAAAATGAAATGCATGAATTGAAAAATAATCTAGATAGTATAAATGAAATAAAACAGATATTTTCTGTGAATTAAATGCATTTCCATTAATAAAACAATGTTAGTTTCAAATAAAGCAACTCAGACTCAAAGAATCATTAAACGTATGATCCCAGCATTATAGTCATTGAGACTAGCATTCTCTAGCTAACAAAAATCATTTTGATGTGTGTGTGGAACTTGTAGCCTATATAAATGTCTGTATACTGGTCACGAGAAACGAGAAACTAAAAAAAAAAAAAAAAAAAAAGAAAAATCAGCCTCTAGAAGTAGGATAGAACTTATTTTCAACATTTGAAATCTGCTCTTCAGATTGCAAGTGTTCATATTCTACATTCCAACGAAATTTTTTATTCAAATTTACCCCTTTACCCTAAATATGTGTTTTACATAATTATTTTCTCGTTCCTATCAACATTCCTTGTTGAGATCATAATGTCAATATTTTCACATATTTTCTTTCTAAACCTAATCCTCTTACTGATATTCTTATTTAATCAATGCCACTAGCATCTTCTTAAAATACCATGTGCACATTTTTGAGTGAATTCCAACTATTCCTTTTAGGCAAAGCCTCTAACCATTAAGTACTATTGATTTCATAACATAAATATTTAATTCTTTGTACTTTACCTGCCACTAACCATATTGAGATTTCCTTTTATTTATATTTGGACAATTGACATAATCAACTTACGGTTTTCGCTACCTTTGGCTTTACTTTAATTATAAACTGTGCATTTCTGAAAAACGACTCTTTCTAAACTATAACTCTGACCATGGCATCTCACTTTTCTGAAATGTTTCATGTTTTCCACTTTTCTATGAAAGCTAAACTCCTAAAATAGCTATGATTTATGGGGCATTTACTTGGTTCTTGATTCAATTACCTCTTCAGAACACTCTTTAGAGAGTATAGTTATTGATCTTTAATAGGTGAGTAAATTGAAGCCTGGTGATGTTAATTTGCCCAAGATCACAGTTTATAAATCAAGGAACTCCAATTCACAGCCTGGTCTGGCAGACCACAGAGTTCTTTTTTCTTCTCACTCTAAATCTCACTCAGACGAATTTGCCTTCCAATTTATTCTCATAACAGAACAGTGAATTAGATATTATTGTTTATATAGGTGAGATATCTGACCCAGAAAAGTTAAGCAGTTTGTTACAACATAATACAAAGAGGAGTGGCAAAACTAGCGTTTAAAGCTTTATCATTCTGCCTAAAAATCCTGTGTCCCTTTCTGTACATCTACATGAATAATACCTGCTCAAAATCTATACAGGAATACTTTCTCTCCTTAATGTAGTAGGGACTGCTTCAAAATCAAACACCTTATTTATACTTATAAATCCCTCACTCTTTTCTGTGTTTTGAATGGGTTCTTTCATCATACACCATAGGGTGTATCTATTCCATCTATTCTTTAAAACTGACTTCACATACCATATTCTCCACAAAGCCTTCACTAATTCTGCAACTGGGGAGAGATGCTTTTATCTAAACTTCTACACATCTCTGTCTCTTTTAGAGTACTTGGGTCTTACTTTTCCTTTTTGCACTGATTCTATCTCTTGTACAGTATTATGAGTTCTTTGAAGGTGGGGTATACTTACCTGTTTTAAAAATATATATGGGGCTTCCCTGGTGGCACAGTGGTTGAGAGTCTGCCTGCCGGTGCAGGGGACACGGGTTCGAGCCCTGGTCTGGGAAGATCCCACATGCCGCGGAGCAACTGGGCCCGTGAGCCACAACTACTGAGCCTGAGCGTCTGGAGCCTCTGCTCCGCAACAGGAGAGGCCGCGATAGTGAGAGGCCCACGCACCGCGATGAAGAGTGGCCCCCACTCGCCGCAACTGGAGAAAGCCCTCGCACAGAAACGAAGACCCAACACAGCCAAAAATAAACATAATAAATAAACAATAAATAAAAATTAAAAAAAAATATATATATATATGAAACAAATGTAGAACAGGACAACCAGAAAAATAATATGCATATTGGAATCTGTTTTCTAAAGATATTGAGCTTTGTAGATTGTTAGATTTTAAAGTATGTAGAATCAAGTACTGACAATTTTCAATAAAATTTAATTAACTGTAAATGTGAAAATGAGCCCATGAATTAATAATGTGCTCTTTTGAATTTGTATGTAAAAGTTAACGTCTCTCTTTGAACTTTCTAATGCTTTCTTCTCAACCATAGATAATAATATTTCTGCTGAAACAATTGAGTCATATAAGATTCATAATAAGCATTTACAAGATACTTAACAGTAAGTTTCTTTAAAATATTGAAACATTTCAATATTCTATTGTAACTAAAATAATATTGGACTTGAGGTGATAAGCAAATAATGCCATGACCTGTTATGGTCTGGGGAATAGCTGATTGTGCTAGGCCAGAAATAAAATGAACATGTAACAAACAGGGCTACTACTTTAAGTTTTCATTAAAAACAGGTATACAAATGCTTAAGAAAGAGTCTTTAAAATGTTCTTTTCAACATCACAATATATGACAAACACTAGCACAAAGAAGAAAATCCAACAAAAGAGTGCATCACAGGAAGACACAAAAACAACAGGTTAAAATTTTAGTGTGGTGACATACACAATGGAATGCAACTAGAAATCAGTAACAGAAAAAGAGCTGGAAATTCCACACATATATGGAGATTAAACAGCACAATTGTTAATAACCCATGGGCTAAAAAAAGTCTTAAGAGAAATAGAAAATATTTTGAACTACATTAAAAAAAAATACAACATATCAAATACTGTAAGATGCAGCAAAAGTTGTGATTAGAGGGAAATTTATATAATCAATGTATATATTAGAAAAGAAGAAAGATCTGAAATCCAAAAACCTAAGCTTCACCTAGGAAATTAAAGAAAGAAGAACAATTTTAGCTTAAAGCTAGCAAAAGAAATAATACAATTTAAAGTAGACAACAACTTTTCTCTCCCCCTCTTGTGCCATCTGACAGGGATAGGCATCTGTCCTGGACCAAAGGAAGATTAATACATATATTTAAAAAAAAAAAAAAAAAAAAGTAGACAACAATAAAATTGAAAACAGGAAATCAATAGAAAAACGCAATGAAACCAAATGCTGGTTCATAGAAAAGATCAATAAAATTAATAAACCTCTATCCAGGCTAATTAGGACTAAAGGAGAGAAGATACAATTTATCAATATCAGAAATGAAACAGGGGTATCCCTACTGATTTGATAGATATTAAAAGGATAGCAGAGGAATATTTTGAATAACTCTATGTCCACAAGTTTGATAACTTTGATTAAATGGAACAGCTCACTGAAAAAAACAAACTACCAAAATCATATACAAGGAGATGTAGATACTGTGAACAGGCCTGTGGGTTTTTGTTCGTTTGTTTGTTTGTTTTATTATATCAATACTTAATAAACCTTCTAAACAAAGAAAAAGCAGCAGGCCAAGAAGGTTTCACTGGTCAATTCTACCAAACGTTTAAAGAAGAAATTATACCAATTCTCTATAATCTGTTCCAGAAAATAGAAACAGAGGAACACTTCCTAATTTATTCTATAAGACCAGCATTACTAAAAGCAGATAAAAATATAATGAGACTCACAGGTTCTTACCTTAGCTGTTAGTTGAACAATCAGTTACCTAAATATTCACAAAATTAGTTAGAGTCTAGGTTTTTGGCATGCCTCCAAATTATTAAAATTTTATAGTATTTGTGATATCCTATATTCCTATATTATTAACAGAATGTTGTGGAGGTATTTTATTGCAATATTTTCCTTAACATTTTTATGCTATTTCACCTGTAAATTTGAATTTTTTTACCACTGGCAAATTATTTGTATGTCTGGTTCTAAATCTGGCCATGATAATCTGCAGTGATAACAGGGGGAACATAAAGATTAAAAATATATAGCTAGTTAGACAAAAGCATTGACTTACAAAACAATTTCATCTTTTAGAGAGGGGTTAAAATAAAACATGTGACTGCAAATAAAAGGCCGGATGTCAAAATAAAAAGTATCTAAAATGAGGAGAAAAACAAGCATAACCCTTAATAATCAATTAATTGACTCAGGATTTTATGGTATTTTAATTTGTTAGCAAGGATTACCAAATACTGTCCACTTACAGTCAAAGAGGAGAACTATGGTGATAATTGCTTACACACCAAAATACACAGTACATGTATAAAGAAAAATAAAAGATCCTAAACAGTTATCTATTATATTTTATAAGGGTACATATTGTGCACCCTTTTAAAAAACAATTCATATTTTCTAAGAACTTCTTTAAAAAAATTATCTCATAATAACAGTATTAACTTAAGATGCAGACAGGTTGTCAACATGCGTTTCATTTATCTTTTTATTCTTCATTTGAAATTGGAGGAGAGATGAAAATTTTCTGTTCTCATCAGGTGCATCAGTGATTTTAGTGCTTCAGTTTTTGTCAAACAACATTAATGAATTTTTCTAAACAATATGAGTGCATGTTAAATTACCTTTATAAATAACTGCAGTGGAGTTCTACTTGCAGTACAGCTGAGTAAATCCTCTCAGACCAAACCTCCGGTAGATAGTAACAACAGATTGTGGATAATTAGCCTGACAATGTCAGGTTGTTATGGGCACCACACGTGATGGCTCTAATCCTAACAGACCATCAGTCCTCTTTGAGGAGTGAAGAACTAGAGGACAACGTTTAGAACAGGCGTGGCTGTCAATCTGATCAACTATAATACATCTTATGGCAGAATAAAATGAAAGAGCTCAAATTATATTAGGTCATTCATGACTCCAAAAGTTAACTGAATTCTGAAAATTTGGTCTTAAATATACTTATAAAAATTACATTTCTTAATTTTTCCAAATAAAACAAGTTAATATGACTTGGAGCACAAGGATAGAAAAGAACATCTAAAGTTACTACTCTCTTTGATTGTGTCTAGTTTGTACAGGGCTTTTGGCCACATGCTTTATATAAGTTATGTGCAATGCTCACAAGAACTCTGCAAGGCAGAAATTATTATTGTCAAATGGGAAAAGCCTGAGAACGTAAATTAATCACCTATTAATTATCATAACTAATGTGATAATCCAAGTCTATGTGAATCTAAAATATTTTTTTAATCTGTGGATTTAAAGCATTTGCTCCAGAAGTTTGTCATCTCTGGATCAATCTGGACCAGACCAGACCGAATAAGATATTTAGGAATGTAATTACCACCCCGCTAACTGTGGGATTAGCTTCAGAAATATATCATGTGATTTCTGGGTTATTTCTATGCCTTCAACATAATATGTGCTTCCTGTGAATTTATGAAGGATGCACTATTAAAATTTCTCTTTTAAATGTTAAGTGTTATAGTTAACATTGATCAGAAGGCCTGGGATAATCCTTGACAAGGTACCAAACATGGAGTTTATAATATATCTTGTAAATAAAAGAAAGAAAAGCTTAATAAATATATTTCTACGGCATTACATTTATTATGGTTAAGATTTAAAAAAAAATAATTTGCTACCCTGAGCTAAATTTTAACTATATTTAATATGCTTATTACCAATTCTTTCTTAAGCCAAATATGTTCCCTCTTTGGGGTTAAGGTGATAGTATTATTACAGAAAATGAAAGAGTCAAACATTGCATCGATTTACTTTTAAGTCACTATTTAGTAAGAGTGCTGTGCTCAATGTTCATCTTCAGTAGTCAAGTACACTTATCTTTTTTCTCTTGAGTTTTAATTTTTAGAAATGATATCTGAGATATAAAATTTAATTTTAGCATCTTGTTATATCTTCACAACTAATATGTTTACTGTCTAGATACGTTAAACAGTTACTTGTATAAGTCTAAAACCATGTTTTGTTCACCAAGAGAACCATTAATTGGTTAATGGAAACTCTTGGAGTTATGTGTAAAAAATTACATATGCTTAAATTGTCAATGTCACCAATCCTTACTTTGAATTTGTCTAGATTTTTTTTCCAGTATATCTATGTGCTTAGAGTTTTGTAAATGTAAAAAAAAAAAAATTGAAAATAATATAATGGGCAACATATAATACCAGGAACATATTCCATATGGCAATATGTAATTTTGCCTGGCAAATGTATATTCCCCAATTGAGAGTAGTTCTCTTCCCTTATGTTGAATTATATTAAGGGCCAATTTGATGGTTAAGAGAGTCCAAGTTGCATTATCTACCTTATTCCTTATTTTAATATTATAAACAATAAACTCCAGAATAAGCCCATAGGGTACTTGTTGAAAATACTTGTTCTTAAATTCTAACCCAGACCTACTGCATTAGACTCTAAAGGAATGAGGCCTCAGTACCTGCAATTTAGAAAAGCATCCTTGGGAGTTCTTATACACAGTCCAGTGCAAAAATAATGTCTCTAGAATTTGATGACATTTTTTTCAGTCCATTTCTATAGATTATAATAAATACCTCTTAATTTCAGGCTGTGATACACAGATAAATAAGTTATGAGGAAACACTGGGAAACACTATGGAGTCGGCACAGCTGCATATATGTACAATGTGGTACAGAGGCACATGTACATGAGAGGTATATTTTGCCCAGTTTGAAACAGAGGAGGAGAATGGGGAGGAGAATGGATCACAGGACTCTCCCTAGAGACGTTGACACTGAACTGAGTTTTGGAGGATGAGCCGGGATTAGTAAGGCAAGGAAATAAATAAATAAATAGATAAATAAACAAACTATAAATAAAGGTATTTTAATCAAATAGAAAAACAAAACAAAAAAACTGTGGTGTGGAATAGCATTCTGTAGTAAGAAAATCATAGCCTGTTAAATGTTAAGGCAAGAGGGGGTGAAGATAAGGCTGAAAAATTGGATGAGGTGAAATATTAGAGGGTCTGTAAGCCATGGAACTTTCGTTTTACCTTGTTAATTTTAATGCAGTACTGAATATTTCAAGGGGGAAATTGGATAGATAACCATAGCAATGGCATGTGGGATGGATTTAGAAGGATTCAGGCCATGAATTTTAAAGAATATTAATCAGAGTCCTTTTAGTTGCAAGTTATACAAACCAAGCTTGAAATGACGGGAATATTTTGGTCCTTACAACCAAACTTAGGGAAAAGCAGAAATAGGGCAGGGCCCAGGTTAGATAACTCTTATAGAACTTAACGTATCACTGCTGCTATTCTCTGCAATCCAGCTTTTGTTCCTCTCACTGCAGACCTTCTTTATCCAAAAGGCTGGAATCAAGGCTGATGACAAACTCTAGCCTCCAGGGAAGACCCCAAGTCAGGTCAGAAAGTTAAAAAGAATCTGACTTGGGTTCATGCCCACCCTGCTGGTTACTCACTGTGGAGTTCAAGGATTTAGTATAATGTGACAGGTTCAGATTGGGTGAAATTCTTATTTTTCATTTCTCATTTAATCACTGTTGCCAGGGAGACAAGGTCATATAGGAAGATGGCAGGTCCCAATTGAATGTCAAGGTGTGTAGGTAAGAGGAAAAAGGAGGAGCACATCCTCCAAAGAGGGGAGTGGTTGCTGTACCCATATTACGGGTAGGTACTATATTAAAAAAAAATTAAAATAACAACAATAAATGCTATTGAATTTGTTAAGGCTTGTTGAGCATCTGAACCATGGCAGTGGTTAAAGCAGGAAAAAAAAATGTTAGAAGGTAAAAATCTGTAAGACACGAAAAATACTAGCTTGTAAGAGGTGGTTGGAAAATGAAGAAATTCCCTGTATTTCTGACTTGAGTAACAGGTTAGTATCAGTGACGTACAGAGTACTGAATTAAAGGTACATGACTAGGTCTAGGAAATAAATGAACATTCCACTTTGAGATATATATTTATAAGAGTAATTTTTACACATATAAAATACATAGCAATGTTCTTAGAGGCTGATGTAGAGAGAAAGAAAATCATTTTTCTGGGTGGGGGCCATTATTTTTCACTATTTTACTACATAGAAGTAGATCATTTTTTCTGCTTGTTTTATTTTGATTTGAATATTTGGAAGAATATCTGTAAAGCACCTATCCTAGGCTCTGCTATACAACTAGTGCTTAATAAAAGACAAATACTATTAAATTATTGATCATATGAATAGGAGAAAATGACACAAAGAAAATGTACAATGCTCTTTTTTCTAATTTGAGGAGATGGCTTTTTATATACTTTTAATGAAGGATGAGAACATTTAAAATTTAATGAAAAACTTTAACAAAGATCAGAAATGGTAAAATGTAGTAAAAAGGTAGAGAATATTCCACAGGACAGGTATTATGAATCTTTTCCTTTAAAGAACCAGTTAGTAAATATTTTAAACTTTGTGAGCCATAAAGTTTCTAATCACAACTACTAATAGCATTGTAGGAGGAACACAGCCATAAACAATAATAAATGAATGAACACAGTTTGACTGCTTTCTCAAAAAACTTTTAGTATAGGAGTGGAGGGAAATATTAGACCACTAAGCAATAGTTTTCCTAAACTTGATATAAGATAAAGAGTGCTCTTCTCTTATGTTTCATGTAGATTTACAGAGTAACTTGGAATCAAGCAAATTGCAAAGGTTTTAGTATATGGCATTATTTAATTATTGTTGTAGATATCATATAGCATGCTGGTCTGATGAACAGAGAATGTGGAGAATATTTTTTAAATCCCTACAACATCACTGTTCAAAAGAACAGGTATGCATTATAGTATCTAGTTTAAAGAACAGGAGAATATGAGGGCTTGAATGCTAAGCTAATGATGGAAAGTAAAATACAAGATCTCTTGGAAAAGACCTAGGCCAAGATTCTGTCTACTTTCCCTATATCCACTCTGGAGGGAATGAAAACAATGGGAATTTAGCATAATATACACTTTCCATATAAAAGTTATTTTTAATATAGTTTTTATTATTTGGGTTGTGCCCACGTAAAATTTCTTTTAGGAAGAGTCTCTGTCACATGAGTCTTCTAACAATCCTTTTATGACTGATGTTCCATCAGAATTTCCATTGTGCCTCCCAGAATTGTCAAGAATTTGGGGTGGAAATCCTCGGTGATTTGCTTCAGGGAAACACTAAATCACATCTATGACATTAATACCACATGCTGTGCTAAATGCTTTGCTCCACTGAAAATTTGCAAAGCACGTCTAGAAAAATGAGTTCTTAGATGTTCCTATCCAGATGAAGTCTATATCAAATACCTATAGTTGCGAAGCTTCAGTAGGTAACCAGAAATATGGTAAGCCTACCTTGCTGAAAGAGAACTAAATGGAAATGGAAACCACAAGATGTGGTGTTGGCCTCAGAATCCTTTCAACAGCTACTGCTTAACATCTGGAGTATCAATAGTATCTTCCTTCCCTTCCCCTTCCCATTTCCATTTCTTAAGGCAGACACTGTACAATGTAGCAGACAGAGAAATACACAGGGACTTCTGTTCAAATCTTTAATGTGGATTACTATGTTTAAAATCTGGAGTAAATCCATTAACAACCTTTGACTTCATTTTCCTTGTCTCAATACAGAACTAATAACATGCCCAGTTCTTAGTACAGAGTGCTTAGAAGGATAAGAATAATATAGGAAAATTATTGTACATTGTTTAAAAAGTCTCAAAGACTATGCCATCATTATTTCTGGTTTTCCCAAGATGTTTATGATCACCTTATGGAATGCCACTATCTAATTTCTGCTCTTCATCTTTCCACAGTATGCATTTGCACATAAACTCATTACGTTGAAATGGATAAGACCAAAGACTATGAGACAGGATTCTTAACCTGATCAGAGAATATGATTAGTGTTCAAACCATTGTGGGTTGGTTTGCTGGGGAGGTTCACCCCTCTAACCGAGGGAGCGGCTGTGTCTCCTGCTCTATGTAGCTGTCTGTATGCAATAAATTGTGCTCTTCACTTACATTAAGAAAAAAAAAAAAACACCTCATATTGTCTGCCTGTGTCTGCTGGTATCATTCTCATTAGTCTTATTACAATTGTTAATACAGTGCTATAAATACCCCTCAAAAAGTTCACACATTACTCCATTATCAAGCATTAACTCTTTCACACTGATTTTTGCATCATGTGCTTAGCATTCATCTTGGAAATACTAGAACATTGCTTTGTGGTCATGGGGAATTAAGCAGGCAATTGTGATGGAAAAGAGGGATTCATTAAATTTTAATTGTAGGACAATTTCTGTAGAAAACAAAAAGCATCCAAGAACTTTTCACTCTAACTTGCAACAAATTTGGAAGTTGCTTCTCCCATTCTCATAATAAGACAAAAAAGGCAAACAAGCTGAAAAACAACAATTCTTCCTAGAATCATCACAGAATTGAAGACACTGGGCAAAGGGCTTCCAAGAAAAGTGAAGAGAGAAGTATATACAGAGAATCAGAGCTTACAAGGGGTGCTGAGACCAGGAAGCCGGAGCTGGCTTCTGGAGCCAGAATCAGTAGGAACACTTAAACTGTAGCTGATGAATTGCTGGAGATTCAATGTGGATTAACTTGAGAGTTAAAATATCTCCAGCAATGGAAGTGAATCTTAGGTGGGGCCCGCAGGCTTTCAAGAATCTAACCTCCAGAAGCCCCACCAGATCTTATTGTGAATATCTAAGGTACATTTACTCATGCTTCTGGCAGTGAGATGGAAAGTAACCATTATGAAATACACCAAGAGCATTCTGTGCTACCTTCTTCTCTCTGTTAAAAAGGTCAGCCCCCAAGGGAAACTACTTGATCAAAGCCTTTTATGACATGGGAAAGAACAATTAGCCAACTCCAGCCCCTCCAGCCTTCCAGTCTCACATAGAAGAGCTAAAAAAAAAAAAAAAAAAAAAAAAAAAAAAAAGGAAGACAAGGCATTCTTCTGAAAATCACAGCCACAGCCCAGGGACTCTGGTCCACCAAAATAACAAATGCATAGAAAAAACAAACAAAAAACCAGAGATTTAATCACAAGATTATAAAACACTTTCTCTATCTGATATCTCTATCTGCCATCCCATCAAAGAACTCCAGGATAATAAAAGTGAAGTATAACTGAGAGTGCTGCAAGACAGACTCATATTAAGAACGAATTTCTAGGGAAACCCAAAGATAACTGGAAAAAAAACAAACAAACAAGGACACTAAAGGAAACTGAATTCCCTGATACCTGCAGATACTGGAAATATTTAACACAGCCTAACTCCTAGCCAAATGTTATGGACTGAACTGTGTCCCCCCAAATTTATACTGAAGCCCTAACACCCAGTGTGACTGTATTTGGAGATAAGGAGCCTTTAAAGAGGAAATTAAGGTAATGAGTTCATAAGGATGGACCCTCCCCCCCAATCCAATATGACTTGTGTCTTTATCAAAAGAGGAAGAGACACCAGGGATACACACACAAAGAAAAGGTCTTGTGAGAAACAAGCATCGGGCAGCCTTCTGCCAGCCAAAGAGAGTGGCCTCAGTAGACAAACACCTCAAACCTGCAAACACCTTGATCTAAGACTGTCGGCCTCCAGAGCTATGAGGAACAGCAGTTTAATCCTCTTAGTTTGTGGTATTTTGTTATGGCTGCCATAACAGACTAATATACCAGATAAACATAAAAATCCTCCACTAAAGGCTTATTTATGTCACTTCCTATTACCTGATACATTATGTTTAGCTTCCAACAAAAAATTGCAAGGCATGCTAAAAGGCAAGGAAAGACATAATCTGAAAAGACAAAGTAAACATAAACAGACTCAGATATGGCAGAGAATTTGGAATTATCAGACTGGGTATTTAAAATAACTATGATTAATATGTTGAGATAATGGAAAAATGGACAAGTAATAAAAGAACATGTGGGTAATGCACGAAGAGATACTGAAATGCTGAGAATTGAAAGGAAATGGTGGAAATCACAAACACTGTAACAGAAATAAAGAATGCCTTTGATGGACTCACCAGCAGACTAGACATAGCTGAGAAAAGAATAAGTGAGCTTGAAGATAAGTCAGTAGAAACCTCCCAAAGCAAAATGCAAAAAGAAAAAAAAGTAAGGAATAAAACATCCAAAAACGGTGGGACAATCACAAAAGGTATGCCATAAACATAATGGAATTCCAGAAGGAGAAGAAAAAGAAGGAGCAGATGCAATACTTGAAATAATAGTGACTGAGCATTTTCCAACATTAATGGCAGACAAAAAAACCACAGTGTAAGAAGCTTAGAGAACACCAAGTAGCATAAATTCCAAAAATCAACATCTAGTAATATTATATCCTAACTGCAGTAAACCACAGACAAAGAGAAAATCTTGAAAGAAACCAGGGAGAAGTGGAAGTGGGAGGCTGGGGGGGAAACCTTATCTATAGAGAACGAAGAATAAGAAGTATATTAGACTTCTCTTCACAAACAATGCAAAAAAAAAAATGGACAAGTAATAAAAGAACATGTGGGTAATGCACGAAGAGATACTGAAATGCTGAGTACAGATTCTAGTACAGATCCTTGTACTAGAAAGCCTCGAGCGAACTATGCTTTCTATTGGTAGTTGTGTTCTCCAATGGGCCAGAAGACTCTGGTCAGTCTTTGTTTTTTTCATGCACAAATAGTAGCTGAGTGAAGCATGTCCTACACTTGGACAAAATAGATTACCTCCCTAAAAAACAGTGAAACTTTGCCAAAATACAAAAGTGAGACAAAAAACTTAAATTGCAGGGCTGAGTTATTGTAACTTATTGCAAGTTATTGCAAACTGATGTATACCTACATAGCCAGCTTACTAGGAGTTCTGGGGATTCAGGAAACGAATGCCAGTTGCATTATATCTAAGTATTGATACATTTACTGTAGGTTTTACTGTACTACTGGTACTAGTGCACCCAAAAGATGAGTTTGTTTGTAATCTAGAAATCCTCTAAATTTAAGAAGGTGCAGGGCTCTGGTTATAAGTGCTACTTTCAACTGAAAGATATAATTTTAGAAACCCAGCTGTTTATGAGATTAGCTGGTACAACCACTATGGGCATAAATTTCCTGAAATCTGGTAAAGTTGAAGATATACATAACCTCTGATCCAGTGATTCTACTTACAGCTATATGCACTTCGAAAAACTCAAAGCAGATGTATACTAGGAACATGTACAGGGATATTTATAGTAGCAAACAAATTGGAAACAACCTAATTGTCTATCAACAGGATAATGGATTAATTGTTGTTTAACCATATAATTGAATATTATACATATTATACAACATTTAAAATGAATGAAATAGGTCTATGTATACATTAACTTGGATTAATTTTAGAAATATGACAAATGAAAAAGCAAGTTACAGAATGGAAAATTACATACCATATAGTATGATAAGATATAATAAAACTTAAAACTCAAAATAATGTTACTTTGTTATGGATATATATATGTATAAAAACATGGATAGAAAAAAGATATACATCAATTTCAGTACAGTGGTTACTTCTAGTTTGGGGAGAAGTACAAAAGAAGTTTCAATTCTATTTTATTTCTTAATCAAAAATATCTCAAGTAAATATCACAAAATGTTAGCATTCCTTATACCTGAGAGTAAGTACATAGGTGTTTATTATTTTTCTGTAAGTTTGAAATATTTCATAATAAAAATTATTAAGAAAAAAAAGAATAAGGACAATAAATAGGAAACAGTAAAACAAATATGGTATATATCAATATTAATCCAACAATATCAATAATCACTTCAAAACCTTAAATACATTTAAAGTGATTATTGATATATACCAATAAATACACTACTCTAAATACACCAGTAAAATACAGAGAATGACAGTGTGGGTAAGAAGAAAACCACAATTATATGATATCTACAGGGAACCCACTTTATATAAAGGCACATATAGATTAAAAGTAAAGGGATGGAGAAAGATATAGCATGCTAATACAAATCAAAAGAAATTGCAGTAGCTATATTAATTTCAAACAAAGCTAACTTCAGAACAAGAAAATTTATGAGGGAATAAAGTTGGGCATTACATTATGATAAATGGGTTAGTTCTACATGAAGACATAAAAACCTCTAATGTGTACGTACCTAATAACAGAGCATTGAAATAAAATGTGAGGCAAAAGCAATAGATTTGCAAAGAGAAATCCACTATTTCTGAGGTTTCATACACAGTTCTATCAATAATTGACAAGTATCAGTAAGGACATAATTTAACTGAACAGCATCATTAATCAACTAAATCTAACTTACATTTATAGAATACTACATTGAACAATGGTAAAATACACATTTTTCTCATATGGAATATTCACCAAGACAAACCACATTCTGGGCCAACAACTTCAGTAGAACAGAAATCATACAAATTATGTTCACATAGACCACAGTGAAATTAAACTGGAAATCAATAACAGAATGCTGGAAAATCCTAAAATATTTGACAATTAACCACCATACTTCTAAATAACACATGGGTTAAAGAAGAAATCTCAAAAAAAATTTTTTTGAACTGAATGAAAACAAAATACAACTTATAAAAATGTGTGGAATGCAATAACTGCAGTGTTAAAGGGAAATTTATATCATATATAAATGTATAAATATTTAGAAAAGAAGAAAGGTCTAACATCAATAATCTAAGCTTTCACTTTAGGCAACCTGAAAATGAAGAGCAATATAAACCTGAAGCAATCAGAAGGAAAGAAAGAATAATTACAATGGAAATTAATGAAACTGAAAACAGGAAAACAGAAAAAAAAAAATCAATGAAACCAAGAGCTAGTTCTTGAGAAGATCAGTAAAATTGATAAGTTGCTAGCCAGGCTGAAAAAATGAAAGTGAGGGAGGGAGGGAGGGAAGGAGGGGGAGAAAGAGAAAGAGAGAGAAATAGAAAGATGGAGAGAGGGAGAGAATGAATGAATGAATAAATAAATAAGGGACCATCATGATTGATCCATTAATATTAAAAGGACCATAATAGAATATTATGAGAAAGTCTATGCTCACAAATTTAATAACTTAGATAAGATGGACCAATTCCATGAAACACAATCTACCAAAACTCAAATAAGAAAAAATAGATAATCTGAATATACCAATCTCTATCAAAGAAGTTTAATCAATTTGATAACATTCCAAAGCAGAAAGCACCTGGGCCAGATGGTTTCACTGATGAATTTTGCCAAACATTTAAGGAAAAAATTATACCAATTTTATACAATCAATTCCAGAAAATAAAAACAGAGAGAACACTTCCTAACTCTTATGAAGTCACCATTACCATAAATACCAAAATATAAGGATATTACAAGGAAGAAAAATACAGATGTATATTTGTCATAAACATACATATAAAATATTAGCAACTTGATTCTACCAACGTATAAATAGAAATATAATCTCAGTCAAGTGGGATTTATACCAGGTGTGCGAGGCTAGTTCAACATTTGAAAATCAATTAATGTAACCCATCTCACCAACAGGCTAAAAAATAAATCATGATTATAATATAGATTCAGAAACAGCATTTGACAAAATTCAATACCCATTCATGATGAAAAACTCCCAGCAAACTAAGGGAACATCCTCAACTTGAAAAAGAACATCTCCAAAAAAACCTGCAGCTAGCATCATAATTAATGGTGAGAAAACAGATGCTTTCCCTCTAAGATCTGGAACAAAGCAAAGAAAATCTGTCTCATCATACCACTTCTATTCAACATCATACTGGACGTCCTAGCCAATGCAATAATATATAACTAAAAGGCATATGTATTAGAAAGGAATAAATAAAACTGTCCTTGTTCACAAAGGCAAAATTGTTAATTTTAAAAAATCCCACATAATTGACCAAAACACTCTTAAAAATAAGCTATTATGGCAAGGTTGCAAGATACAAAATTTATACATGTACAAAAGTCCATTGCTCTCTTATACACCAGCAATGAACAACTGAAATTTGAAATTAAAGACACAGTAGCATTGACATCAGCACCAAAAATAATGAAACACTGGGATATAAATCTAACAAAGATGTACAAGATATTGTATAAGTACAAAACTATGGTGAAAGAAATTAAAGGATCTAAATGAGTAGATAGTCCACGTTCACTGATGGGAAGACAGTATTTTTAAGATATCACTTCTTTACTTGATCTATAGATTCAACGCGACCCCCTTCAAAATCCAAGGAAATTATTTTGTGAATGTGTACAGATGGGTTCTCCAGTTTCTATGGAAAGACAAAAGACCCTGAATAACCAACACAATCCTACAGAAGAAGAACAAGCTTAAGGGCTGACCTTACAGACTTCAAAATTTACTATAAAGTTATAGTGATCAAGATATTGTGGGATTGGTGAAAGAAGTGACAAAGAGAAAGAAAACACAAAACTATAATATATAGGGTAAAATCAAATGTGACTTTGGAATTGGAGAGGAGTTATAGATACAACACTGGTCCATAAAAGAAAAACTTCATATTTTAGATATGATTAAATTTAGAACTGCTCTGTGAAAGACTCTACTAAGAAAATAAAAAGACAAACCCTAGACTGATATAAAATATTTGTAAAACACATACATTATACAATAAAGAGCTTGTATTCAAAGTATACAAAGAACTCTTAAAACTGAACAGTAAGAAACAACCCAATTTAAAAATGGAAGAGAAATCAGTAAAGACACCTCACCAAAGAAGATACCCAGATATCAAATAATCATATGAAATGCTCAAGACTGTATGTCATTAGGGAATTTCAAATTAAAACAAGGTGATTTTGAAATAACTAAAATCCATTCAAACTCTTGTTCATTTTTAGTGGGAATGAAAAAATCCTACAGCCACTTTTGGAGACATTTTGGCAGTTTCTTAGAAAACCAAGCATAGTCTCGCCATATGATCCTACATTTGTGATCTTAGGTATCTGCCCAAATGAGCTGAAAGCATAAAAACCTGCACATGAATGTTTACAGCAATTTTATTCATAGTTGCCAAATAGAAGCAACCAAGATATCCTCGAATAGGTGAATGGAATTCTGCTACATTCATACAATGGATACAACGGAATATTATTCATCATTAAAAAGAAATGAGCTATCAAGCCACAAAAAGACATGGAGAAAACTTAAATGTGCATTTTTAGAGAAAGATGCCAGTCTTTAAAGGGTATATATTATATTATTCCAACTATATGACATTCTGGAAAAGGTAAAATTATAGACAGTAAAAATATCAGTGTTTGCCAGGGGGTGTTGGTGTGGAAAGGATGAATAGGCAGAACACAGCAGGTTAAGGTCAGTGAAACTACTCTGAATGATATTATAGTAATGGATACATGTCATTATGCATTAGTCAAAACCCACAGAACTGTGCAACACAAAGTGAACCCTGATTTAAACTATGAACTTTAGTGAATAATAATGTATCAATATTGGTCCATCAGTTGTAACAAATATATAACACTAATGCAAGATGTTAATTATAGGGAAGCTGAGGGACGGAGAGGAAAAGAGTATATGTGAACTCTCCTATCTGTTCAATTTTTTGTAAACTGAAAATAGAGCCAAAAAATTCTACTAAATTAAAAACAAAACTATTCCAGGCAGGAGGGCTGGAAGGACCTAAAGCAGCTAAAGTTAGAGGGAAGAATCAGGTACCTGAAAGAGCAGGACCAAAGACAGACTGGAGGGAAGTGAGGGTTTGGAGACCAGGAAAGAAAAACCAACCTTCCTCCAAGTGAAAAGTGATTACAAATTAAAACATCTATTTTTCATGTATATTATCTCATATAATTCTCCCCCAAATCCTCTGACATAGAGTATTTCTGATTTTTTCTAAGGTTAATATCAGTTAACTTGTCCAATACCACCTAAATAATAAGCAGGGAAAGACAGAACTTATTCTATGTCCTCTTAGTAACAGTCATACAAATGCAGACGATAGTCTAAGTAGAGGGTAAGGGGTTTATTTTCTACTAAGAAATTATACACACACACACGTGTGTGTGTGTGTGTGCATGTGGAAGTGAATATGTGTGTGTGTATTGTACATCTTTCTAGGAGAGGAAAAGCAATAATCCTGTCTCTTCCTTGAAACAAGTCCCTTGATTGGCTCTTATTTATTTATTCTCATACACTGGAAGAGAGTAAGGTGCCTTGATGTGCCTAATCAGAGGAATTTGGATAAAGTTAAAATAGTTTGTGTAAAAGAGTATCAGTTAGCAATGCTGGGGAGAAGGGTAAGGGATCCGGAACACAGAGAAAAGTTGAGTGGGCCAATTACACATGAATCAAAGAATCTGGGTGTGGTCCAGAAGAGATCAAATTGATAGGCAGTAGAAGTCGTAGGAAAGGAAATAATATCAGGATCAAGAATTCAGCAGTTTTGGAGACCTGACTCAAGTGTAACCCCCAACATGAGAATGCCAGTGGGATTTACAGAGAGGGTGGGAACTCTGAGCATACCACCGAACTTGGTGGAGGCTCAAGCTAGTTAATTCTGATATTAAAGTAATGGTTATGCACAGGAGATTGGAGAACGTAAGGTCATCCCTGGGGCATACTCTTGACTTCCAAATTTACTGAAAGCATATTAATTGTATCTGCTCTAAGAGATCCATAGAAACATTTCCTTCAGCAATCTTTGAATAAACCCAAAGGTTTTCATTCACTTTTCACTAACAGTATTTCATAAACATCTCTGAGAACATACAGACATAGGGAGTGAATTTAAAGTATTCAGCTAAATTAATAAATAACCATGACAACATGTCTTTGTCTTTTCTGTTACCTTGCATAATACATTGGGAATGTTTACTATATAGGGACACAGATTTTTGTTGATTTGTTCATTGCTGTATTTACACTGACTAAAAGAGTATGTGGTACAGGGGGGTTGTTACATAAATATTCATTAAATGATATTATATGCTTAGGTTGCTTCTCCTGTAAACTATATTCTTGAGTACCACTTCCAAATGAACACGATTTATTAGCAAGGTCAATTTTTTTTTCTCACTGAAGCTCTAATTTCTTATGCAGGGTCTAAAAATTGAAGCCATTTCACTTTAGCTCTTATCAAATGAAAAGATCCAGATCAAAATGGAGCTGATATATTTGTTAACAAATCACAAGGTAGACTGGAATTAATCACAACCCCTCTAAAGCTGTATTGTTTTACACTTTAACACATGTTCAAAACTACTTTTGTTGAAAAGAGTCAAAAGAGAAATTACTTTAAAAATCAGAGATAGGGATTTTACAACTCAACATACAATGAAACACATGTGCTGGTTAAAAGGTTTCATTTTGTCTAGTCGTTTTAACTCCTATGATCACACTGAACATGAAATGAATGAATCAGATACTTCAGCATCTTGCTCAATGGTTACCCAATAATGTCTCTAATTTTGTTAAAATTACTCTGAGAGGAAGATATTTGCAAACACAAATTACTAAGACCGAAAGACATTTTCTTTTCCCTTCATTTGAAAGTGGTAAAGCACAATTCAGTTGAAGATAAGGCAATACTAGATGGTGAGAAGCTAGAGAAGTTCTATAGTAAGGTTTGACTTCACCAACAATTATTTCCTAAGTACTAATAATACTTTACACATGTGCAGTACTTTCCAGTTTTCAATGTCCTTATGCATTTGATCCTCACAACTCAGTAAGTATGGCAGAGCAGATTTTATTAGCCTAATATAACAAAAGTAGAAATGGAGACTCAAAGAAAGTTTACTGATGGGATTGACATCACCTTAAAAAGTGACAAAGTCAGGGTTAGAATTCGCCTCTTTGACTTACATGGATGAGAATATTCACAGTTGATTATGATGCACCTGAAATTTTATATTATTTTATATAAAATACACATTTAAAATAAATGATCTTATCACAATTTCAAGCAGGATGTACTGAGGTGATCATGAATACTTCGGTAATGATAATAATAGTAATAATAAAAGTAATAGTAATAATAGTAGTAATATTAACATTTGTTCAAACCAAGTACAAATCTAAGCACTTTAGGTGATTATCCTATGTAATTTTTTCAGCATTCTCATAAGGTAGATGCTATTTTTTACACCTATTTAATAGATAGAGGTATTTAGGCTGAAACCATAATTGACTTTACAAAAGGACATAAAGCTTCTTATGAGGTAGACCTGGGATTTGAATTCAGACCAGAGGCCAGGTTTTAGTCACCATATAATTTTGTCTCCTGCATCTGACTTTTAACCACATAACTCCTCTGTGTTGCAATTTCAAATCTATAATGTGGGTGTGATTATAAGTCCTGTTTACTGGAAATACCATTGTTTTTAAATAAGAAAATGGACATAAAAATCATTTGCAAACTGCAAATATGAAACAAATGTCAGCTTTTATGAGTTAAAATTCAACTTTTGGAATGTTTGTCATTATTTCTTCTTTTCCTTCTTTTCTGTTTTTGGTTTTGGTCTCTAGTTGGCCGCTTTGCCATACTAATGAGTGTAAGTAATGCGGTTAGGTTTCGTGAATTCCAGTCAGCTTCTCTCTGTCCAATGACACAGCTCCTAATCAAATATCTCTGATCACAGAGGGATAAGGGAAGTTGTGAATTTATAAATGTAAATCCATCATCACCGATGGAAAAAAATTTCAGTGGTGTATGCTGTATTGACAGTGGGCCGTTAACCTTATATTTACGTATGGAGGATAGAATATTATTCATTTTATATTTTCATCTAAGTTATTCTTTAATAACTCTGAAACTTTAGTATTTGGGCATTGTTGTTTGTAAAATGTGAGAATTGTGTCTTTTTTCCCACAAAATTTGTTAAAAAGAACCTACACATTCAAGTTAAATATGGTGAGCTGTCATCAGCTTCTAATTGCAGAACTAGAGTCTTCAGTAAAATTGGACAGTGGAACAAATCACTTATGGCACTTTACTCTTTTTTATTTTTCCCCTTTTGGTTTTAAATCTAGGTTGACAGGGGGACTTAACATTAGTTTTATGCGCTTAGAAATATGTGGCCCTATTTGCATTTGTTGCTGTTTTCTTTTTTCTTGCCTAAATGCAGGAGTTTACCTTGCAATAAAACCACTAAAAATGAAAACTGATATCATAAAATACCTCTTCTCATAAAAATGTTGAATAACAACTGGCATTGAAGACTAAAACAAACGACATGTGGCAAAACCTAATCAACATTGAACTAAACATCTTATCTCTTTGTCATCATCTATTAACCTATTTCATTTTCTGCCTTTTCCCCACATTTAATATTTGTTACCTTGTGGCTACACACATGTTGGTGATCAGCTAATTTATGCCTTATGTTGTATATAGAATTTAAAGGCTGCCAATAATTACAGTGGTAGACAAACTAGAGATTTTTCACTTCTCTGCTAAAAAACTAACCATGTGTTCTGCTTTAAAGCAATGTGGTTTTATTTTATGAATTTTCTGCAAGAAAAAAAAGAAAATCAGAGCTGTGAAATTTGCCATTATTCATGAAAAATTATCTGATGGAAAGTTGAGCCTCAAAGAAAGAGGGTAGGTTTTTTTTTTTTTTTAACTTGGCTTTAGCACTAGATCTGTGCTCAGAGAAGAGGATGTTAGAGTCTAAAGATCCCATCTTTCTGCAACATTTTAATAGGTGATAGATCAACACTGGCTAACAGGAATCCTGTTACTTAAAATGCCTGTGGGTTTCTTATTTGGACGTTTTATTTACAGATGAAATTAGTAATTTCAGGTTCGTTTAAAATTTGACCAGCTACAAAGAACTCATAGAAGCTTATCCTTTTAGTTAAACATATCAGTATTTCAAACATTCAGTCAAAAATAAATAAAATATTACTTTGATATTAAATTGAATTAAAAAGTATTTTCAAAAAACAAAGACATACACATTTAATCTTGAAAGCCAGTTACTTATGCCTGCATTTACACTCAGCATGTATATCTTTAGTAACTATTAATTTAATTATCTAATGAAGTATGGTGTTTTTCCTGGATTATATGGAGGTAATTTTCTGTTTATACTAAGAAAAAGATGATGGAAGAGCTTAAAAGTATATAAAAGGATTTTTTAATTAAAATCATTTTTATCTGAACTATTTCTAGTCACATACCAATAGTTTAGATTGTCCTTCCTTATTAACTGAAAGTTCAAAATTTT
This sequence comes from Balaenoptera musculus, assembly GCF_009873245.2. Taxonomy (NCBI): domain Eukaryota; kingdom Metazoa; phylum Chordata; class Mammalia; order Artiodactyla; family Balaenopteridae; genus Balaenoptera; species Balaenoptera musculus. Next base: position 124,604,025 of record NC_045789.1, on the reverse strand, counting down.
ATATCCTCCAGCTTTCTTTTCTTTCTAATTTGCGTCTTTATCCTCTCCTTTATTTCCACCCTTTCTTTCCTTTTTTTTTTTTATTCCTAGCCTTGTTCCAAATATATTAAAAGGCAACTTATATTTGCAATGTGGACAAAGTTTTAGCATTATATAAATATGCATAGAGTCCAGAAAGTTTTTTTTTCTTTTTTTTTGAGTCCAGTCACTTTCAAGATACCTGTATTATGCCATGTACACTGAACATCTGTAAAGATTTTTTCCATTAATAATAGTATTTGCATACTTTATTAGGTTTAGTACAAGTTAAGCGGCTGTAACAAAGAGACTCCATAATACTGTGTTCAAATATGTAGAAAACATATTTCCCTCCCATACAACAATCGAAATTGAACAGTCACTTCCTGGAAGAGCGGTTCTGCCATCTTTACTACCAGACTTCCAATGTTCCTTCTGGAGTTGCCTTTCCCCAAATGCCAAGCACTCGGCAAGAGCATCTTTGCCCTTTAAAGTAATGACATCGAGTTGCTCAAAACTGTTTTTCCTGATATATTACTGTCCTAAACATACACACAAGGCTACGCCTGCCTACACGTCAGGTTATGAAATGTAGTCATTTCCTACAATTAATGCTATCAGATTAGTGTACACACAACAAAAATTCAGGGAGTTCCATTACAAAGAGGAAGATGGAGAGAATGGGTACTGAGCAACAGTTACAGGCCCCACTCACTAAAGAACAACAAATATTTTTCTCCAGAGTTGAATAAAATGACTGCTTATTTGCTTATAACACTGCATTACTCAGTGTGGTACCATTTAATATGCATGAAGAATATTAAATAAAATATATTTTCCTCCAAAAATGTTTCCATGGTGAGAAAAAGGAATCAAGGCTCATTTTTCTTTCTTTTTTTTCTCCTACTTTTCTATTATATTGTAAATTCTTAAAGTACAAGCAATCTGGTATTCTCAAAAGAGCGAATGGTATTGTGACATAAATTTTAATCTATTTTCCAATAAGCCAGCATTGATTCACAGGCAGTCTGGAAAGAATTAAGACCCACTTGTTTTGAGCTTAATTTTTTAACACAGATCTACTAGGGGAGTTATAAGCCACATCACCAAATTTTATTTGAAGGAATGTAGTATTTAAATATGGTTTAATTAATATCATGACAATTATTAATGACAATTAATAATCATGTTTGATTAAAATTACTTTATACTAAAAATTGTCAAAAATAAACTGTAATTACTGACAAATTCCTCAACAAAAGGGGTTAAAATATATACTTAGAAAACTCCTAAAAACCTAAGCTTTTAAAAGAGCATTATCATCTTTTCAATTATTATTCATAATTATATTCTAATTACATGACATAATTTCTCTAAAAGTAATCATATCTCAAATGTGAGTGTTTTGAACATCTTATGATAGACTTATTGCTACAATCACTCATTTTCCATTTTTGTTCACCTAGATTTTTTTAATCTATAATAATATTCACAAAACATATACAGCTACATAAATTATTAATAAAATTTATACACATTCACTAATAATAGTGTTTGACAGTTGTAAAATGTATAATTTTCTCTAATTGTGATGAATAAAGAAGCAGAACACTTCACAACAAATTTTTTTCACAGTAAAACTGTATTTTTGAAATTCTGAAACATCTGATATGTTTCATATTTATAATTACAAAAAAGAGAATTCTGAGATTTTAAAAACTAGAGCCTTTTAAACGGAGACTTGTGTTTCATGTGTATATTACACAAAATCATCAACCCTGCCATGACTATAATAAATAACAACTGTACCTAAAAGTTGTTATTTTTTGAGGAAAACATTTGAAAATATGTAATGTTGTTAAAGTTTATGATGTATCATATTGAATCCTCCCCAATAATGGGATAGAATTAAGAAAAAGACTTTTTTTGTCAATTATTTTATTCTTGGAAATAGAAAAATGAAAAGAAAATATAGATGATCTTGTTATTGGAAGTGTTGAAAGTTTAAAAAATTTGTATTTTTATTTTGCTTTTAAATACAAACATGGCACCTCTTATAGACACCAAAAGAGAGATTCCCTATAATTTCTCAAAACTGAAAATGAGTATTTTCAGATCCTCTCAGGCAGTCTCATTTAGTTTATTTCAAAAAAAACTGGAGTAAAGCAAAAGGCTAATAAGTTCAGTAATGCCATTTTTTCTCAGAAGAAATAACAGATTTAATTCATAATCTTGAAACGCCAATGAAAGCAGAATTACAATTTCTGAGTTACCATCCATTATGACAGCTAATTTATCAATTCAGAAATGATGCAATTTGAGTTTGAAACTAGGGAAAATGATTTATTCACCCTACAATATATTTCATTCATATGCCACTAAAGATCGTGGCTACTGATCTTGTTTATGAATGACTTGAGCTAGATTTAGGCATGGAAATTCAATGACTGTGTCATAGTATGAAATGTCAATAACTGTGTCTCAGAAATCACACATTTATGAATAGAAAACGTTAAATCTCAAATGATACTTGACCTTTTTTCTAATCCCCTCACATATTTAACAGTTCTATTATCTAACTTAGAGGTACACGGTAGTAAAAGGGAAGAAAATAATTACTTTTATAACATTTATTTTTAAACCAGTAAGTATATTTACTAATGGGAGATGGTACAAACAAGGGGAAAAGGGAAATACTAAGTGTAAATATTCCTAGAAGAAAAATGGGAAAAAAAAAAAAAAGTAATGGCTAAGTTTTAAAATTTCATTTCATCTAGTCATTCTGTGATCACATGCTCAGTTCCCACCAGGAACAAAACTAAGCACAACACTGAGTACTAAGTTATACAAGATACCTCATCAAGAAAGTCTCCCAACCACAGAGGGCACTATGGCTATAGCAGTGAGTAGCAATGATTTCATCTAAGTTACAGCAAAACATGATTTCTTGAACTTGGGCAGAAGTAGCAGAATGAAGAGAAAGGTAAATAAAAACAATAAATACCTGGGATATATAGCATTTGGTAACCAATTGGTTATAGGATCCGTGGACAGAAAAATGTGAACGTGATTCTAAAATTTCCTTTTGGCAACTGAAGAGATGTTGTTAAATATCATAATTGGATGCTATGCCATTAAAAATCATTAAAAGATGGGAGAAGAGACGATGTCTCTTATGGTGTTTGCCTGTCTGTCTCATATCGCCAGTCTGATTAACTCTAGTTCTAGTGGCAGTCTTCTTCAGGTCCAATCTATCTTTGATATTGTTGCTTAAGCTTCTTTAACTACAGTCTTAATAACCCTATTTAGTTTAACTAATATGCACATTTACCCATAAAGTCAAAACTATACTGATTTTCAAGATCCTCAATTATCTGGTCTCAAGCTGTCTTTCTCCTTTTATTTCTAACATATCTTCAACTTAATTCCTCTTACTAAATTAAGAACAAAATCTCCGAAAGCAAAGTCCCTGGCAGGAGGTGAGCAAGGAAGCAAAGAACAATACAGAGCTATTGGTTACTCATCATACATCTGTCTATAAGAGGTGCTGGTGCCAGAAATAGACAGCAGTTTGAAGTAACTGAATGCTAATCAAAAGAAGAGATGCTTATTCATGCAATACAGGCCAACTGAAGTCTGGGAAGGTAAAGTATACTGTGCTTGGTATGCATACAAAACCTTCCATGTAACAAAGTCTACTCACCTCCCAGCCTTATTTGCTTTCAACATGCCTGCTTTGAGTCTGATGCTCCAGGCATACCAAACAGCTTGCTGGTACTAGAATATGCCTGACCCTGTGGTTTAATAGACATCTTGAATTTAACATGCCCAGAAGAAACTGTTTCTCAACACTAATCTAATCATCACTATAAATGGAAACACTATGTTTGCTCAGTTGCTCAGTCTCTAAAACTTGGAGTCACCTTTGAGTGACTTATTTTCCATGTCCATTAGCCAATCCTGTTAACAATACCTTCAAAATGCATTCTGAATCTGACTGCTTCTCATTATATAAATGCTACTACCCTGGTCCTAGCACAGATATCTGTCATGTAGATTATTGGGAAAACTTCATGCCTTTTTTTTTTTTTTTTTTTTTGCTGCTTCCACCCCTGCCTTGTAATCTTATCATACATTAGCCAGGGTTCTTTAAAATTTAAATCATATTAAAGCAATCTTTATTCAAAATCCTCCAGAATCCTGAATTTTTCCCATGCCCTAAAAGGCCATTCCTATTCTTTTCCACTTCCCTTTTCTCCTCTCATGTCTCTTTCAAGTTCTAACTCTCTCTCTCCCTCACTCACTCCATGTCAGCCACACTGGCCTCCTTGCTATTTCTCAAACATGTTAACCAAACTCCTGCCTCAAAGTCTTTGCCCTGTTTCTTCTACTTGAAAAGTTATTCTACCCTGCTTGCTCCCTCACTTCCTGCAAGTTATTACTCAGATGTCATCTTCTCAGCAGACTAGCCTTATAAAATCGTACCACTTATCCCCTTACTCTGCTTTGCTTTTCTATACAGAATTAATCACTATTTGAGATATTATATATACGCTTATTTTTTGATTGTCTTTTGTAAGTTTTATGAAACCAGAAATTTTGTATGTTTTGTTCGGTACAGTGTCTGCAGGGTCTGGCATTCAAAAATTATTGGCTGATTAACAGAATAAATAAAGGAATGCATTATGCCTAGCAGCCTGTTGCAGATGTTTGTGTCTCTTCACAAGCTTTTTCCTCTGCCTGGAAAGTGCACGGTCTTCCAGGTCCTGACCACCTGGTGAATAAATCCTCCTAAACCTTTCTAGAGAATTAGAATATTGTCTTCCTTCTAAGAATTTTTCTGGAACTCTCTTCAGGTCAAACTCCCCATTCTTTCCTCTGCCCACCTATGGTAACCTCTGTGAACTTCTTTGGTTATCTCCTGTAACACTTAGGTGTCTTTAATAATTTATATCTGTAAAAAGCACCTTGTGGATCATTCGCACACCCGAAGTACAATGTCTGCCACGTAGTAAGCACATAATGATTATTTGTTAAATTGATATATGAATGGAAATGATCTATGTTCAACATTCTTCTCTTTTTGAAAAGTCAATGGATGAAGAGATAAAGCTAAAGACCCTCATGTGTTAACTTTATTTTTGTGTCTCTAATAACTTATATTTAATAATAATTGTAATAATCAAAATAATAATGCTGATGACTTGTTGTATATTGCACTGTTCTAAGGGCTTTTAAAAGTAATAACTCATTTATTCAATCCTTTGAGTTGACGAGCTAGTAAGATGTTAGTTTTACACTTGAGGAACTGAGACATGGGATGTTAAGCGGCTTGTCCTCACTAATAAGAATGGACCCAAGTATCTCCCTCCAGACACTCTCCCTTCATCACTACTTCATGGTACAAGACTATTTCCTTTTATTTTATTCCAAGACGTATGAGGAAAAGAGGTTTTGACAGAGATAAGTGCTAACTGACTAGCAAACTAAATCTCAGAGGTATTTCCATGCGTCTTGCATGATATGAATCTATTTTTGTGGTTCTAATTTTTTCACCCAAATAATTGGACTCTATTGGTCTCTGATATGTATGTGTCTTAACAAGGCATGTTCTACATGGTTGGTTGTCTCTTTAATTTTAAAGATTTTACTGTTTTTTAATTGAAGTATAGTTGATTTACAATGTTATATTAGTTAAAGGTGTACAGCACAGTGATTCAATCTTTTTATAGGTTATACTCAATTTAAAGTTATTATAAAATATCAGTGATAGTCCCTGTGCTGTACAATATATCCTTGTAGCTTATTTATTTTATGCATAGTAGTTTGTACCTCTTAATTCCCGTTCCTCTATCTTGCCCCTCTCCCCACTCCTCTCCCCACTGGTAACCACTAGTTTGTTCTCTGTAACTATGAGTCTGTTTCTGTTTTGCTAGATACATTCCTTTTATTTTTTAGATTCCACATATAAGTGAAAACATGCAGAATTCGTCTTTCTCTGTCTGATTTACTTCACTAAGCGTTATACCCTCTAGGTCCATCCATATTGCTGCAAAAGGCAAAATTTTATTCTTTTCTTATGGGTAATTCCATTGTGTTACATATTTTTTATCCATTCATCTATTGATGGATACTTAGGTTGCTTCCATATCTTGGCTATTGTAAATAATGCTGCAATGAATATAAGGGTGCATATAGCTTTTTGAATTAGTGTTTTTTTTTTTTTTTTCAGATACATACCCAGGAGTGAAATTGCTGGATCATACTGTAGTTCTATTTTTAATTTTTTGAGAAACCGTCATATTATTTTCCATAGTGATTGCACCAATTTACATTCCCACCAAGAGTGACTACAATTCCCTTTTCTCCATATTCTCATCAACATTTATTATTTGTTGTCTTTTTGACAACAGCAGTTCTAACAGGTGTGAGGTGATTTCTCACTGTAGTTTTGATTTACATTTCCCTGATGATTAGTGATGTTGAGCATTATGTCATTTTTTTATTTATTTTGTTTCATATATGTATACATATATGAAAAACATTTCATAGTTACTTATAGTCCAAACCAAAAATTATACAGGTGTGACTGACAAGGCCTCTCCCAGGGATAGGTTAATATAGCTTATTATTTTATTCCCATAAAATATTTTAAGGGACAATTATATTAAAAGGAAAGTTCCTCAACACATTCACAAATAAGCATAACCCAATTTGTTGTATTAAACTGTCCTAAGTAGGACAAATCTGGGGGGCATATATGGCCTTGATTTTAGCTATAGGAACTCTACTATATTTAACTTTCCCTGGTTGTTAAAGTCCTAAGCAAGAACTTACATTCATTTTAATCATTAGCCTCACTATGTTAGAGAACAGTTAAGAAATGAGAGATGATGACATGTTTTATTTAGAAGAAATCCAAAATGAATGTGTATATAAATTATTAGATTTAATAGGTGAATTTAGCAGGGTAGCTATATATATCTCAATTTGGAAAATGATTAATCATATTTCTATACTGAACAATAAATGTTTAGTAAGGTAACGGTTGAGACTATCATTTTTTAAGTTTCTCATTATGGAAAATTTTAATTTCATAAATATGTAGAGACTATTATGTTAAAAAAATGTACTTTCTGTTCTTATCAACTCATGACCAATCTTGATTTGTCTACAGCTCTTGCCAATTCCTACCACTTCCAATTTATTTTTTAAAAAAATCAAGAATCATATTATTTCATCTTTAATATTTCAGTACATATCTGTAAATAAGCACTCATCTTGAAGCATAATCATATTTCTATTATCAAAACAAATTATAAAGGATTTTTTTTTTCAAAATTTATTTATTTATTTTTGGCTGCATGGGGTCTTCGTTGCTGCGCGTGGGCTTTCTTTAGTTGCAGTGAGTAGGGGCTACTCTTTATTGTGGTGGCTTCTCTTGTTGCAGAGCACGGGCTCTAGGCACATGGGCTTCAGTAGTTGTGGCATGCAGGCTCAGTAGTTGTGGCTGACGGGTTCCCTAGCACAAGCTCAGTAGTTGTGGTGTACGGGCTTAGTTGCTCTGTGGCATGTGGGATCTTCCCGGACCAGGGATTGAACCCGTGTCCCCTGCATTGGCAGGCAGATTCTTAACCACTGTGCCACCAGGGAAGCCCCAAGGATAATTCTTAGTATTATGAAATATCCAATTAGTGTTCAAATTCCCTGATGGTTTCAAAATTTCTTTTACAGACTGTTTGTTAGAGTCAAGGTACAAATAAAATCCATACACTACAGTTGGATTAAATAAACTCTATTATTTCCAGCCCCTTTTTTCCTAAATTTCTATTTTTTTTTTCCTTGAAGTTTATTTGCTGAAGAGACCAGGACATTTGTTCTGTGTAATTTCCTGGAGTATAAAGTTTGCTAATTGCTTCCCTTTGGTATTGTTTAACTTGTATTCTGTTTCTTATATTTCCTATAAATTGGAGTTAGATTTAGAGGCTTGATCAGATTCTGGTTTAAAATTTGGTAGTACTATAATACTTTGTAGGTGGCGTTGTGTATTTTAGTCCTCAGATACATAATATAGTCAGTTACAGAAAGTATTGATAGAATGAAGCCTCCACCTATGTTTCTTTGCCTGCTAGATTACTCTGAGATAATACTGAATCCATTTATTGGTGCCTTATTCAGAATACGATACTTCTGTTTTATTGAAAACTGACTGAAATAGAATGGCTTATGTTAATTTGCTAGAAAATTGTCAAACATCAGTGATCAGGAAGATTTTTAATTCCTTGGTCCACCTATTTGGTTTTTTAAAAAAATTTACTTTCTCTTAATATCATTAGTTGTCAACAAATCATTACATGTGAGACATATATTCAAAAATTCTTTTGAAAAAAAAAAAAAAATTCTTTTGATCCATAGTTCAATGCCTGAAGATCTAAGAGAGGCATGTTGAAGCATCTGGAACCTAGGGGATAAACTGACTACAACTGTTGGTCATTTAGTTTTCTTTATAGCTCCTGTTCAAAGCAAATATAAATCCTGAGATGCAGTTACTTGAGTTTTCAAATTGTCCAGGACATAGTTCACGTCTATTCCTGAGCATAGATTTCCTCTTCTTCCAGATTATTAATCATGAAACATTTACTTAATTGTAGAAACACTCAGTGGAAAGTCATTTATGTACCCTTACAGATAATTCTACTCTGATGAATTCAATGCCATGTGTGTGGTCACCAAACTTTATTAAAGAATTCTGTATGCAGTCACTTCGGATTTTTTCATAAGGGTTATTTACTGTCAGTTCTAAATGGACCTTGGTGATTTGCATGGTTTATTCAGCGTGTCACTTGAAATTAAACTAATGACTCTTTAGAGACTACAAATATGAAACAAATATTCAGAAAACATTTTGCCTAATAGCACAAAGTGCTCCATCAGGTGTAGGCAAAAATAGAAAGAAATGCAATTTGAAGGCCTAAAACTCAAATATAGAATCATATAAGGGGCTAAAGAGATAACTATAGAAGAAGCAGAGATAGGGAAATCAAAACCTCCGATTTACATTTGAATGGAGTCTAAGAAAGTCAACCTATAGACTGAATTAAATTTAAGAAAGCTTTGATGAAGCATAAGGACACATTAAAGACTAAAGTGGCATGAAATAGGAAGAAAATGAAAATGTAAGACCTGCTATACAGACTGACTGACACAGGCCTAGACTGCTGAGCTTGCTGGCTTGAACATCTACAGCTCTCTGTTTTCCCAAAGTTAAAACAATTTGTTTCTAAGAAACAAATTTAGTCTCCCAGTTTCTGGGATGCACCTTGAACTTATATATTAAGTAAACATAAGAACTCTATCAAATTCTCTAGAACAAAACCTGTCTGACTCTAATTTTATGTCCCTGTTCTGCTTAAGGGACTTGAGCCATATTCCTCAAACCTAGTCATTATATTTTCCCCAGTATAAGGAAGGCACTCTATTCCTCTGTAAAATTTTCATCATTTTTATAGCTCAAGGACCTGAGTTTTTCCTGCTATTTAGCAGCTCCTCATGTAAGAGCCCTGTCATGTTTCCCTCTTTGCCCGTCTATATAGTTCTGTGATCACCTAGTCCTGGACTTCCAGTTGGTTCTGTGGAAATCCCTTGTTAGGACTTCTCTGTTGCCATGTTCAGTTGCTATTTGTTTTAAATTGTGTGTTCTGCCTGCCACATCTGATTTCTACCTGCAGTTTGATCTATCCCCAAAGACCTGTTCTATTTGTATATCCACTTGGATCCAGTTTGAAAATGTCATCTCCTTTTAAGATGGTGATTCTAGGCTACTTAAAAAGTATGCACAACTGTGGTCAGTAAAATGACCATTTTTTTCCCACTGCCCCACAAAAGCATCCATGTTCCACTGGCATCTCGGTGACTATGAATTGGAAATGCTGCTGCAAGAGAAACTGCCCTCCCATAAACACCCCAGAGTAAACTCTGTATGCTGTCACTGTGTAGAGCCACTGCCCCCACTCCTCCTCCAGAACTCTACCCAACCCACTCCTCTCTCTCAAGAGGCCATGATAACAGATAACTCTCCATCAGATTGCTCCTCCCATATTAGTATCTATGGGTCTCTGCAGGAACAGAGTATCTATAAATCCCTATACCTTATCTTTCCTTCCACTGATGCTTGGAAGGGGATAGAATATTGATCCAGCTGCTGGGATTGGGGCTGGAGTAGAAAGGGTGTGTAAAGGACACTAGTGTCAAAAGGTAGCAATGACCTGAATCAGAATTTTAGGCAAGTTTCCAGAGAAGCACTGCTGTACATGTATTTATTAATTTATTTATTCACTCAATATATACTTCTTGTGTACCAACCATGAAGCAAGCACCATAGGGAAATAATAATTTGTTTCATAAGTATTATTTTTCCACTTAGTTTAAATTATAGATTTAATAGGCCTTGGTGAATAAGATATCCAATCGTTATCATAGTACAATTTCTAAGAGAAAATTCATTCCAAGTTCCACCAATCAGGCTATCACAGACTTACTAGAAAGCTTTTGCAACAGCACTCCAACTCACAACTGTGAGTTATGGTGGACTAATGGTCTGGAGTTATATCCTCGTGCTCATTTATTGACACTACCTAATGTCATAAGTAGTTTACCATTAAAGAAAGCCATGCCAAAGGCCTGCCATCAGATGCCGTCTCCATGGATTTCTCTCTTCTAGAGGTCCCCAAAATATCGAGATTCCTGCACATGTCAGGAGACAGTCTTTGCCATTCACCTGATAAGGCTGCTCAGATCCAAGAGTCTCCATTTTCTGGAGGGACCAGGCAGAGAGAAAAGAAAAATGTTTCCATTCTACCCACAGGGGTAGTTTACCAAATTGCTGTAGATTATAACTAAGTTCAGGGGAAGGGCTTCCCTATATCTGGAAAAAATAGTTCTAAACCGGTAATATTCCAGACAAAAACCATAAACGTTATAACGTTATTCACCAGCTCACTCAGTAACCAATCCTTCTGTTAACTTTTTATGAAGCCATCAGGTTTTCCCTTAGGATTCTCTAATTTCTCACCCAGTTCAGCAGTATGATCTAAAATTTATCAGAGACCTGTGCTTGTCAAAAGGGGCTTCCCATGACTCTTCTTGAAGGTGAAGCAGTTTGCAAAAGCATAAGAGTACAACAATAACTGTCTATAAATGACAAAAGACTTAAGGCACGATTAAACACCTGATCACAACGTAATCGATAAAGAAACTTGGTTACAGTAACTGGAATTATGACTGATGTAGTCTTAACCCTTAAAAACCTTAGTCTCTGGCAAAAACCAAGAAGCAAGTAATTTTGAATTGTTTGTCATACCAGCATTTCCTGATTGGAAAACTTATACTTTAGTCTTCCTCTCTTAAGAAAGCAAAGGTAGGTAAACTTAGCCTCGCCTAGCAATTAATGCTCCAATATTTTATCTTGTTTGAAATGACCCAGATAGTCAATGAATTCTCTTCATTTAACTTAGTTTAGTTTCAAGTTACCAAAATCTGGAGAGACTATTTTAGACAGACATTCCCAAAACATAATTATTCCTATAGAGTTTACCTAAAAGCTCTTATTTACATTTACTTAAAGTTTCATCATATTATTTTCCTTGTTGACAAATTTGCAGCAGGTGTAATAAGGTCTTATTTGACCTCTAGTAAACCTAGGTACAACAGAAGTAGAAGAGTTCATATTGATGACTCTAAAAAACATGTCTATATTAATCAAATCAACAAGCTTCAGCAGCTTCAATACCAGATAACGATTCAGTACTGAATGTTTCCCAAATCAACCTGAATTTCATTCTAGGCAGTTTCTTTTATATTTCTGAGAATTTATATAAAGCACTTAATTTCTTTTAAGCCAATTAAACAGAGCTCACTCACAAACCAATCTGGGCCACACCATTTGAAGGCAGAGACGCATTCTATTTACAAGGTACACATAGAGGTACACATATCTATACAGACATAGAAATCTGTTTTCCTGCTAGAGTTTTAAAAGGCCTTTTTCTCCCCCGCCCCCTCACTCTCAGGTGGATCATTTACATCTCAAAGGCACAAATAGAGAAATACCAGTTCCTTCTAGAAAGCTAACTTCCTCTAAAAGCATATGCAACAACCAGTTTTAGAATGTCAAAAGATTCCCATCTTGGCCATTTTCAGGGATTTTCTTTAGTTTCTAAATAGCAATCCAGTTTAAACAAATAATAGTAATAGACAATAATACATATCATTCATTCACATTAACAAGCCTCACTTTCAGAAGAACAGAAATCGGCATTCAAGTTAACCTTCACCGTGGCCCTTAGCTCAGACTCGGTGGCCTTTCTTAATAGGAAAAGCAACGGCCAGCCCACAGCTGCGGCCACCACCTTTAGTCTAACTCCTTTTTTCCCACTGTAATGGCGGCCAGTAACTCCACAACAGCCTTAGGGGTGTCCATGTGTCCTCCGTACCCTCTTGGCAGCCCCCATTCATCAGGGACAGCCACCACAGGACCCCACATGCTATGGACAACCACCCTCGGGTTCCCCTTGCAACTTTCAGGCCCCTACAACTTTGCATCCCCCGTCCTTTTTTCCTGACATCTCGGCGCTCATGGGAGCTTCCTCGGCCTCCTGGCTGCTCTGCCAACTGCTGTCGGGCTGCACCCCGCAGGCCTACAAGGCCTGTACTTGCACGTCCTCCAGACCGAAGAAAGAGCCCAGAGTCAGCAACAGACACGTCAATGGTTTACTGGATGGGGGAACTTACATGTGTGAAGCCAGGTCCTGGCGCGACTCCCCACCATGTGCAGCAGACGCGGAGGAAGTCTCTCCCAGAGGCCGGGGAGGTTGCCAGTTATGGGGGAATTGACGTCAGGTTGGCTCATGAGTTACCAGGGAAACCAGCAGAGACATGGGCCCCTCACCATCACTTTAATAAGCTATCAGGTGGAGATGTTCTGATCTAAAGATTAGAATAGTCCCAGCTGGGGTGGGGCAGGTATGTAGGAAGGTCAGCCATGTGAGTAGGGTGTAGGTGAAGTAGGCACTGGTCAAGCAGGGAATATACAGAGAGCAAGAGAACAGCCACCTTAAGTGGCCTGATCATACAGACCAGTAGAGTAGTTTAGACATTATTTAAATCTACATGGGCCCACCATCGGAAGACAACTTCCAATTTACCCTAAGCATTATTTAAAAGGCTATTTTTTGGTAGACAGAAGGAAGACTAAAACTCATGTATGACAGCGTTGTAAATATTTCCACTCAGAAAACAAAATCAAGACTCAACTCTAGTTGAGGATAACATGCCAACTTTAAGAGAAGTTGAAATTTTGCACGGCCTACATATCACTGGTTTCCTAAATGACCTAGGGTAAATAGAAACAGCCTTTTCATGTGGCTGCTCTGATTAAAGCAACGTCTGTAAGTTGGCAGTATATCATCTGAAATTTCAAAGCGTTAAGTGGAAGCTGGGGTTTCTTTTCCTTTCAAAAAAATCCCCCTACTCTTTATACGTGGTCTATCTGAGTAGCTGGCAAACAGATATAAAAATCACTGGGCACTAATCAGGAGTGCACTGGTCCTTATGGCAGGCATCAACTCAGTTACTGCCAGGTCTTTGAACTACAAAAATAAATAGAGAATAGAAGCGCATTGTATTGGCCAAGCCTGAGGCCCAGTCATCTGTCTTGGAACATACTTTGGTGAGAATGTTTAACTTGGATTCCTTCCATCACATGTGGTAGCTGCAGGAGTGAAAAAGGAGAGTAAAAGAACAATGTTAGGTGGTATATTTAATAGCATATGGGCTTAGCAATTCTCAGGAAACTGTTACTTCTATTTTTCTCTTAGCGGCCAGAGTTTATGCACTTTGTTGGGATTCTGATCGAGTGGATGTATACTTTAGACAACATGATTCTATTCCCTCCACCCTTTTCCACTGTTTTACAAAGAGCTTAAATAACGAGCATAGACATTTCCCCAAAACACTATCTCCTAAAGGCAGCTAGCTAGAGCAACTCAAGAGTATTTTTTGGCATTCAATTTCACCAGGAGCCTTGACATCCCTGAATTAATGGGTCTCTTTCACTCTAAACCTGAGAGTTTGAAATCTGTGGTAACTGGCTGTTTGTTGTTTTTGGCTAAATTATCCTCTTCTCTTTCTTTTCAAGGCCAGTGTAACACAAACGAAAAAAATTCAGGCTCCCTCTGCCTTTTTATTCTTCTAAGTTTTCTACAATAAGAAAGGAGAACCCTTAATTAACTGCACTGTGCCCATAATAGAAAATTGATTAAAAAAAAATATCTGTGGCTACAGGAGTGAATTCTTTCTAAAGACAGTGAAGCACTCAGCTGTTCTATATTAGAAAAAATTTTGCTTGTTTTCACAGCTGAATTATCTTACCTTCTATGTTATTAGGGAGAGTACTAAGAAAATCAACTATGAGATTTTCAAGGGATGTTAAAGGAAAAAATCATACCTTCTAACAGTTAAGTTTTTAGTTGCTAGCACTTTTTTTTCTAGATCATGCAGCATATATTTTGTAACCCTCATGAAAGAGCATAAAATAAATACGTCAAGGATTCCTGTAGAAATGCATTCATTCAGCATTGCCAAAATAAGGGAAGTTGTTAGCTTCGCCCAGACAGATGGTAAGATAAAGTTATGAGCAAAATTATATAAAAATACCAAGTTTAAGGGGCCAGGTATCAAAATGAGAGATTTTTATGTTATATTGCCTTTTTTTTTTTTAACTCTAGATCAACAACTGTATGAAAACTGATGAGATGTATTATATACAGTAGAAACTTTCTTGGGGTGATAGTTGGCCTTAATTACATTTGCCACAATTTGTATAAAACACGAGTAGCTTTCTAAACATCGTTATAAGCCAGTTTTTAAAATATTCTTTGGAAAAAAAACACAATAATACAAAAACACATTCTATATGTTTTTAAAATAATTCTAAAATGATGCAGATTTTATGTTGTCAATTTTTTTCCGGGTAACTTTTTTTTTTTTTAACATCTTTATTGAAGTATAATTGCTTTACAATGGTGTGTTAGTTTCTGCTTTAAAACAAAGTGAATCAGTTATACATATACATATGTTCCCATATCTCTTCCCTCTTGCATCTCCCTCCCTCCCACTCTCCCTATCCCACCCCTCTAGGTGGTCACAAAGCACCGAGCTGATCTCCCTGTGCTATGTGGCTACTTCCCACTAGCTATCTATTTTACATTTGGTAGTGTATATATGTCCATGACACTCTCTCACCCTGTCACATCTCACCCCTCCCCCTCCCCATATCCTCAAGTCCATTCTCTAGTAGGTCTGTCTTTATTCCTGTCTTGCCACTAGGTTCTTCATGTCCTTTTTTTTTTTTTTTCCTTAGATTCCATATATATGTGTTAGCATACTGTATTTGTTTTTCTCTTTCTGACTTACTTCACTCTGTATGACAGACTCTAACTCCATCCACCTCATTACAAATACCTCCATTTCATTTCTTTTTATGGCTGAGTAATATTCCATTGTATATATGTGCCACATCTTCTTTATCCATTCATCTGATGATCCAGGTAACTTTTATAAACGAAAGAGTTACACTGAAACAGTTCATTATATTTGTACAGACATTGGGAAGGTCAGTTAGTGTATATCAAAAGGAACCTTAATTCCAAAAATCTATCCCCAAAACAATTAGGGATGAGCACAAAGATGCACAATCATTTATAATGATGAGGAGTAGAAAACAACCTAAATAGTCAAGATTACAGGATTGAATTATACTATGTTTGTTCGGTGGTTCATTATGTAGCCTTTTAAATAATATTGTGATACGTATTAAGTGTAATATTGTCAAATTTAAAACATTAATTCATTCAGTCAACAAAAAGGATCTACTGGGACTAGATTCTCTTTCTCTGTCTTGGACATACAGCACTGAGCAAAATACAGTCCTTGTATTCTTGAATTTATGTACTAGTTTAGATTATGAGATAAGAGTAATCCTGATTATGGTAAGGAATTTGAAATGATTTCACTGATAAACACTGTGATTAAGTTTGCCAAAATAGTTTATGGGAAGGATGAAAATCTACTTTGGATTTTCCTATGTGAAGAAATGATGCTTCAGCCGAATGAGAAATACTGGTGTTAATAATAATTATTATAATAATTATTTGTGAAAATGCAATTAGAGAAAATCAAGTCTCAAAATATTTTCAAATCCTTTTAGCTTATCCATTTTTTCATGATTTTTTTCAATTTTTTAATTTAAGATTTTGTTTAGAAACTCAATATCTCAGCATAATAGTCATTTAAAAAACTCTTGAAATACATACTTGGTAATATGAACTTTATTTAGAACCATTTTTCAAAACCTAATTCCTCATAGGAACAATGCAATATATGGGGGTTACATTTCTGGAAAAACTAAATAGCTTAA
This sequence comes from Balaenoptera musculus, assembly GCF_009873245.2. Lineage (NCBI taxonomy): Eukaryota > Metazoa > Chordata > Mammalia > Artiodactyla > Balaenopteridae > Balaenoptera > Balaenoptera musculus. Next base: position 124,587,533 of record NC_045789.1, on the reverse strand, counting down.
CCCACTATTAGATAATGAGAAACATTAAAATAAAACTTGAAGGTAAGTAAATATTGTTTATGAAAATTATTCCATAGTTTATGAGATTGATGTTAATTTAAGTCTAGGCGCAACAACTGGGCATTTTTGTTCTTTGCTAAAAATCATCCTTATTAGAATTTTAAATTTAGTTAACTTTTTAAAAATATAATAAGTCAAAGACTACACAAAAGAAATAATGCCGTACAATTTAGCGTGAAGAGGTTATCCTCACTGCATAAGGCATCAGTCAACATTGCTCATTAGGACTGCACTTCAGCATTAGTGTGGATAACAAGATAACACAATGGAAGAGAAACTTGTTCATAGCTAAGGTCTTACTGGATGGCTTGTGCTTTTTTTTTTTTAAAGATTCCCCCTGTGACAGGTGCTCATCAGAAACCCCCAGGAGTTTGGGAAGGACAACTCTTTTTTTTTTTTTTTAAATTCAATCCTCATCATTCATTATTTCAGCATTTACTTTTTTTTTTTTTTTTTAAATTTGGACTTTAAATTTATTTATTTATTTATGGCTGTGTTGGGTCTTCGTTTCTGTGTGAGGGCTTTCTCCAGTTGCGGCAAGCGGGGGCCACTCTTCATCGCGGTGCGCGGGCCTCTCACCATCGCAGCCTCTCTTGTTGCGGAGCGCAGGCTCAGTAGTTGTGGCTCACGGGCCCAGTCGCTCTGTGGCATGTGGGATCTTCCCGGACCAGGGCTCGAACCCGTGTTCCCTGCATCGGCAGGCAGATTCTCAACCACTGCGCCACCAGGGAAGCCCCGGCTTGTGCTTTTTATTAAAAAAAATCATGTATTCTTTTCAAATCATGTGTTATAGACTGTATAGTTTGCTATCATATTGTATAATCTTATGTAATCTTAAGTAATATCTTAATGATGGATTTTAATTTCTATCATGGAGCATGAAGTTCTGTTATTTCACATATTCAGGATTTCCTTCTCATCTATACTGAACTTAGAAGTCATGTTTTCCCTTTCTCCCAACTGGGTGAGCAGACTTTCTTTTTCCTTACTATCACTTAATGCAGCTATGGATCAGAGACAATGGAAACTGGTGTAGTAACAGCAACTACATGCCTCTGTATTGCCATCTTACAAAAACAAGAAAATTATTAGATCTCCTGAGGCAAAGCCTCAAAGCAAAGAAATTTCCAAAAGCACTGCTTTTGAGGGGCTTAACAGGCAGATTAAGTTGTCTAGGAACACTCTAGATTAACTGCCTCGGAAATCCCCTATCTTCCTCCTCTTCAATGTGCTTAAACTTCAACTGCTAAACTTAAATTCCCACATACTCACTGAGGTATGGAGGTACCTTATGTTTTCTGGACCTCAAACAGAAATTTAAATAAACTTTAAATTGAACATATTCTATATAATAGAAAGTATAGAAAGTTTTGTTCTCTGAATAAATATAGCAGTCTGCTACTCAGAAATTTTCTTTTTTATTTTCTCTGTTACAGAATTGGGCAGTTGACTAATGGGCTTACTTAAAAAAAAAACAAAAAAACAACAGGACTAACTGAGGTCAAATAGATTCTCCAAGTGAGTGATATGGAAGGTAGAAAAGATAAATTATTTGGGGTTCTTGTACAGAAGCATAGTGCCTCAATATATAAAGCGTGCTGGTATGAGAAAAGATTTCCAAAACTTCAAAATAGGCAAAAAGAGAGTACCGGGTGTTCTTTCAGTGATGTGCTGGATTTACATGTTTGATTGATTTTCTATTGACTGAGCTATTTTACAACTTTTTTAGGGATAGACGTAAATTTGCATGTTCTTTTTCTGATGGTTATGCAAATAGTTTCTGTCCTGTGGAAAAATTAACCTCAAAGGTTATGGTTTATCGACCTGCGTGGACACTGACCAGTTTTGTATTTAACCCAACAATCTTGCCCTGACACTCCTTTATTAAATTGCTTATACTTCGATTTTCAAATGTTCAACATTTTACTGGTTCACTCGTTAATTAATGAGTTAAGTAAAATTTTTGACAGGTGTTCACTTTATATTTGCCTGAGAGTCATCATTTTACCTTGCGAAAGTTATATTTTATCACTGGTAAGAGGATCCAAAATGATTTGCCTGTTAACAACGTTTAAGGAATTCAGCAGAGATACAGTCCTTTTAATCTGTTGTGCTAGTATGAACTCCCCTAAATTTTATGATTATAAAAGTTGATTTCATTGTACAAAATATGCAAAGTAGTAAATGGAAGACTATTTTATTTAGCTAATAAAACAAACTAATTATCAAATATTTATTGATCTTCTTCCTTGGGGATGTTCCTCCTTTAATAACCTGTGCATTATAGCGATAATATACTGCCACAGAATATTACACTATGCTTTAGACCAAAAGAGTGTCTTTTTCATTTTCTTTTTTTTTTTTCACATCTTCATTGGAGTATAATTGCTTTACAATGGTGTGTTAGTTTCTGCTGTATAACAAAGTGAATCAGCTGTACGTATACATATATCCACATAGCTCTTCCCTCTTGCGTCTCCCTCCCTCCCATCCTCCCTATCCCGCCCCTCTAGGTGGTCACAAAGCACCGAGTTGATCTCCCTGTGCTATGTGGCTGCTTCCCACTAGCTATCTATTTTACATTTGGTAGTGTATATGTGTCCATGCCAACCTCTCACTTCGTCCCAGCTTCCCCTTCCCCCTTCTCGTGTCCTCAAGTCCATTCTCTAGTAGGTCTTCGTCTTTTCAAATTCCCACTGTTTCCCATGGTGCTTGCCTTAGAAGATGTTTGGAAAATGTTGAATTTTAGCTTTTTTTGCTATGTGTGAGGCATGTCTTCCAGTCTTAGTTAAATAAAATAATATCACTCAAATGTATTCCATTTATGAGACTACCCTGGGGCTCAAATCTGCCAAAAATATTTTCCAAGTACAGTGAATTGAAAATGCAAAATTTTTATTTAACTTACCTATATACATCTTAATTATAATAATTACTTTCTAATGTATTTGTCATAACTGAAAAGAGAAAGGAAAATGACATTAGGCTACATTAGGTACTAGATTTGTCACTAGCATGTGGTGTGAATACAGGTATTTCACTTCTCTTTGCCTCAGTTTATTGAACTCTAAAATGAGACATGTGAGAGGTTTTCTATAGTTTCTCCACTGCCTAAGAATCTATTAAGATATGTTGACACCTACAGCAATTTGACCCTATCTAGTGACAGTAACACTATGTCAGCTCTTTTGTGTTTTAGACAAAGTTTAAGAAGAGTTTAATGTTCATCATGAAGTAGGACAAATTAAGGATTTTTCTGTTTTGTATATGTCATTAAGAAGATGGCTTAAGCAAAATAAAAAGTAACAAAACAAAACTGCCACCAATTTTCCTGCAGTGTCCTTCACAAGGCTGTCTGAGAATTGATGTGTAGGGTCTTCAGACTACAGCCTCATACAGTCTTTAGGACTGTGGGTCCAAAAGACCACCAAAAATACTCTTAGAGAAAGCACAAGGAAACAGCATAACAGATTCCTAGGTTTTTGTTTTTGTTTTTAATGGTTGTGTGTGTGTGTATGTGTGAACATTTTTCCCTTCAATGATTTTGTGAGGCTATTGTGTTCAAGATGAAAAATTTTTGTGACATGAAGGAAAAATTGCCAGACCTAACATGAAACCTGAGCTGTAGGCAACCTAAATTCTAACTAGTTCTAAATCATAAATAAGCCTATCAAAAATGTTTTACAGACTGAACTAATATAAATATCAGCCTTCAGTTCCTGCCATACATAAACTAAGTAGCTATAAAGTCCTAGAAAATAAATATTCCATAGAGAGTTTAGGATTTAAAATACTGATACTCTAAAATGTGTTTAGCTCTTAGTGTGTAAGCTCCGTTGTCAGGATTTTTTTTTCCAACTTTGTCATGATGAAAAAATGAATTATATACTGTAGGTTATTTTCTCTTTTTTATTTTAATTTTTTCTCCTATCTGATAAAGCTTATTTTACAACTACAAGAGCTCCTTCAAATTTTTCTTGATTTAATTTTTAATATTATTTTGGGTTACATTTTAAAATCTAATTCTATTGAACTATTTAAAAATGAAAACAGGGCTTATTTACCACATTTTTCTATTTTTCTTCCAAATTTAATTCAGTAGTCCTATAAGAAATGCCATACTCACTCTTCCTTCCAAGGCTTTAGTCCTGGTGTAAAGATTACCTGTCTATCCTTGTTCTTGAACCATTAAATATAACTGATTTGCCTAAGGGGAATCACAGATCTCTGACTCTTCTGTATAGTGAATAAGAAGATTGTTTATGTAAATGGTGCACATATGGACAAATCACACACATACCCAGCCCCCCTAAGCTATGTGAAATTCAGAGATTGGACTTAACAAATCCTTAAACTGAAGCTGAACAACCGACCAAGCTCAAACCACCTAGGCCTCTCATTATTTCTGCTCCAAAACATACAGGAGGCTTTTTTTTTTTTCACCAAATGTAGCCCAGGTTTTCCATGAACGTGTTCTACTTACCGTAACATGGTGAACCAGGAAAGGGAGAGCTGTGTGTGCTTTCTAACCTCTAACACGTAATTCAATTCTCATTTATAAATCCCTAGGTATGTATTATCTAGGGAACAATCAAATATAAATCTTTCACATTGTCTCTCCCATTAAATATTTCCTTTAATCATTCTTACACTTTATGTACTTTTCTCCTTTTAATTGATTTTTTACGGCCTTAGAACACATTCATATTTTACATCTGAAGAACAATAAAAAAATAAATTATTTACAAAATCCACAGTCATTCAGACCACAATTTTAAACTTGGCAGCACAATATTCTCATTCATAATTAGATACTTAAGAAAAATGCATTTCTACCTAGCCAATTTGCTTAATCCAGAACAAGACAAACCACTACTTTTGAATCTAATTCTCATACCTTGCTTAATAAATAAATAAATAAATAAATAAATAAATAAATAAATAAATAAGGAAAGAAAAAACCATTGGTATAGAATACTTTGTTTATAGTGTTATTTTGGATATTTCCTTATATAAGTCTTGATATCCCATATAATTGTTATACAGTTTCAATTAATTAGGCATGTATTAACGGAATGAGGTTTATCATCAGTTGCTTTGTCTTGCAATTGACAGTTGCAGAGAAAGAAGTAGAATTTATACATTTTTGTTGTTGTTAGAGTGATCAGATCCTCTTTTTAATTGTGGTGCTTGTTTTGCTTTCCTTTTTATGGATTAATCTATTTAAATTTTCTACTGCATTTACTAGATATTTTCGAGTCTTTTAAAGGCAGTGCTCACCTAGTGGTAAAGTGTCCGAGGGAGAGGAATGATCTTGAAGAAGAAGATAGTTACCGTGCTGTCCCCTATCTTCCCTGCAGCAAGTCCACTCACTGGAACCGCACAAGCCACAAGATTATGTTCATGTCGGTTCATCACACACACTCAGGGCTGGGCTATATAAGGGCTCTAGAGCTCAATGCAGTAACGTGCCAGCACATAAAAGCCTGGGTGCTTTCTAGTCCTGCCACACCACGCTGCTGCTCTCTGGGGCCGGGGAGCAGTCCTAACTAGAATCCTCCTCCTCCCTTACAACAAAAACCTTGCCAACGTTATATTTAGAATTCACGGTTTCCCCATTAAAAACAGGTTCAGAATTAGTTCAGTTTGCTAAGGCCTTAAATGTTTTGGTTGTTAATATTAATCTAAACACTAATCCTGAGGTTTAGTCATGACTCTTCAATTTTAGGGAACATAAAGATCACCTGGGGTACTGGTTAATAACGCAGATTCTGTGCTCACCTCCAGGATCTGAGGCAGGGCCAGGAATACATGTTTTATCCAAGTTTCTAATGATTCTGATGAAGATGGGCTTGTGGAAAGCCACACTCTGAAAAAACCTCTATGAGTAATATCAATCCCATTTCACAGATAAGGGAGCATAGAGTCAATGTATTTCCCAAATGGATAATGAACACAGATTTATTTGGCTCCAAAGTTTATACTTTCAAAAATCTGTTAAAAGCATTGCTAGATTTATGGATTTTCTTTCTCATGCTTTGGTCTTCTATTTTAAAATATACTTAATAAGGAGCCAGCAATCCGATTATTCACACACAGAATTACCTACTTTAATCAAATAAATTTGCTTAGCCTTTTGACTGAATCAACTATTTGATTGAATTGGTCAATCTTTGAGTCTAAAGGTTTGTTGAAATAGTTCTGAAGTTTACAAGGGAAGGATTGACAGAGTTTTGTGATTAAACTCAATGCTATAATTTTAATTAATCTGAATTAAATAACACACACACAGAGGCACACAGATGGAAATAAGGCATAAAAGTGCCACAGGTAAAGCAATCTCAAAGAACAGTAACAAAACATCAAGTCAAGAAAATTCAACAAACCACATGTCTTCATGTTCCCCAAGTTTTATTCAACAGTGGACATATTTTACTACTCTGACACTACGATATTTAGAGCTTAGGCTCTTTGAACATCACTTCAGACTGTTCATATCCTTCCAGATCTTTCAGAGGACAGAGTCAAGAGAATGTTAACTATAGACCTAAAAGAAGAATATTTTTGGTTAAAGTTTGTATTAGGATATAAAAACATTCATGATCTGAAAAATGAGAAATGTGTGTGCTCAGGTTCAGGCTTGTCTTTCTGATCTAGGTGTCTTGGGTAGGTGTCTTAACTCAGTCAGACCTCCATGCTTGGTTATGGATTGGAGTGTCTAGGCTTCTAGAAGCTCCCACGTATTTCAAAATCTCTCCTAAAGTAGATTTCTTTATTTGGTTATTGTCAGCTGCATGTAGTATATAACATTGTATTTTTTATATCTGAACTTAATATTAATTCCATTTCATGATACATTTGTATTTGAATGAAGAAAAATTATGAAGAACTTCCAAGAACAAAATGCTACCCCCTACACCTTAAATACTCACACACACACACACAACCACACTCACACACAAAACTTTTGAAGTATAAACATGAATCATTTTTCTACTTTATAGAGTGAGCTGTTTAGCAGTGTGGGTTTCATGATTATTTTTGTATTTATAAACTATGCACCTTTAGTTAACTATTTCTATTTTATTAATATAATTTTTCCTAAGAAACAAAATTATCAGTGCATTTTGGAAAAGAACTTTCTTTATAATCAGTCATGTTGACCATTAGCGCTCCTGACATTTACTTCTACCAGTTTAACACAAATTTAGTCTGAGTCCAACTTGATCATTGTTCCTTTTAACCCTGGGCTGTACATAACCTGAAATCATGGGTTGGGTTTAACAAGAGTATTTTGGAGAAGTTTAAAAAGCATACACCTTTTCCCTTACTTGCCTATGCTGCCTAATATGCTGTTGTTTGGCCAACAATCTGCAAAACGAATATACTTATTTGTGATGTCATTCTCTGGGCCACTGTAATACATTTCTTATCTGATCCTTTCTGCAGGAAAGGTTCAAAATGAATACATTAATGTGTTGATCATTTAGTAGTATGGTTTTAAAATAATTCACTGATACTTGATTTCAAATTACAACTCTCCTAGAACACATTAAATTTGTCTTGATCGTTTTTAGGTTTATTCTATTTATTCTTTGTGTTCCTCCTCTTGGGGTTTTGTGTTCCTCCTCTTGGGGTTGTGTGTGTGTGTGTGTGTGTGTGTGTGTGTGTGTGTGTGTGTGTGTTCTGGCAAAATTCCATTTTGATTTAAAACACTGGAGCAATGGCTCTAGATCTCAAAATGTGTACATTGCCTTCCAGATGATAATCTGGTTAAAAGTTAAAGTGGTTTTATGTATGGTGTTTTTTGTAACAGTGTTTATAATCAGGCATTTTATTGTACTGTAAATATTCTTTTAGCATTTTGTGATTTTTTAACATTAGGCATTTTCTTTATAATATTGGATTAGATTTAAATGTATTCTATCAGATCAAAGAAAAGAATAGAATATATGATAAATCCTCCATCTGTTGAGCATTGAGAGAGAATAATAAGTAACTTGCAAGCAGTCTCAGTGGAATTAAGGAACAAACAACACTGAAGACATGTACTTGTACAGGTCATATAGAATTAAATACAAGTCAGTGCTTCCCAGTTACTTTGCTGTCAGTATGGTTCTTTTCCACATATCTTACTTACTCAAGAATAGTGTTTCCTCTCTTGAACAGAACTGAATTTTATTCTCCCATTTCATATAATCTCTTTTTTAAATGATCCTTTTTTGGTCAAAATTATATTTAATTTTCTCAAACTTATATGTTGTTTAAAGAGTCAAGCCTTTCTTTATGAAAAATGGCAGTCTTCTAACCCCTTCTCAAAAAACTCTCTCATCATTTACTGCTTCCCAGAAGCAATAACTTTTAACTATGTTAGTTGTCACATTTGTTATTTATCTCTATGTCTTGGGAGTTGAGCTATTTTTACCACAAAATGCAACAAACACACTTTCCTTCTGTCTATTCCTAAACATAGCTATAGTTCTAGTTAGATCAATAGTCTGCGTTTATATTATTTTGACTATGTAGACATGATTCACATCTAAGTTGTACAGAATATTAATGTTCTTTTCTTTTCTTGAACAATTTATTTTTTTCCCCTGGGGTTGCTAATTATCTCTACTTGCTTAGTTTTCAACGTATTAATCACCAGTTCTATGTATTAATCACCAATCCCAAGTTTACCTCTATAAATAAAATATTTTAAAAAATATATTCTAATGCATCAGATGTCCTACAAAAGTCATCAGCGATTTCTGACTTGCTCTAGTCTGGAGTGTTTGCTCTCTAGATCTTGTTCTTTATCACCTTCAGATTCTCTTTTCCTTTTTTTAAAAAAATTATTCAACCCCTATAATTTAATTACTTGTTAATTATTTCATTTTCTCTTAAGATTATTCACTAGTAGCTTTTGATAATGAGTTATTGAAAGTAAATAGTTTTTCAACACTTTTTATAGCAAAACATCTGCAATCACATTTAATTGACAGTTCCTTTAGGGGCAGAATACTAGGTTGGAAAAATTATCCTCAATATTTTAAGCCATACCTCCATTGTCTTCTAGCTTCAAATATGATGTTTGATTTCTCATATAAAAACTCTTTTTTTCCTCTCTGAAAATCATGCTGTTCTCATTGATAACAATGCTCGACATTCAGAAACTGTAGGATCATATGCAGAGGTAGATCCATTTTCATCTATTGTTCTAGGCATTTGGTGGGTCTATTTAATCAAGAAACTAATCCTTTCATTCCAAGAATAATTTCTTGTATTAGTTTATTTTCTCATCCTTTTTCTTTTGTTTCTCTTCTCTCTTTTGCATGGACTCTTTTTATTGAGATGTTGGAACTCCAGACCTGAGCCTCTGATTTTTTTATCTTTTTTTCTCCTGTTACCCATAAATGTGTCTTTTTGGTCTACTTTATGGGAGTCTTCCTTAATTTAAGTTTCCAGTCAATATACTGAATTTCCATTTCTACTATATATTTTACATTTCCAAAAGTTCTTTTTTGTTACATCCTGGTCTTCTTGCATGGATACATCTCTTTCTTTTATCTCTGAGAATATTAATGATACTAACTTTTTCTTTCTGAATTTCATGTTTCTTACAGGTTCCTTTTTTGCTTGTTTATCTGTATTGATCTATTTATTTCATATTGGAGGCCTCCCCAGATATTTCCTGATTATGGTTGTCTGCTTATCTTTTAAAATTGGGCATTTGAATCTGATGTGAAACTTTGTCTATGTAAGTGGGTCTTATGAACTGTGGGTCTCCCTTGTTGATCAGTACTTATTAAATTATTATAGTAATCTGGCTCAATTGCTTCTTTCAGAACCTCCTATCCCAACCACCATGTCAGTTACAATAGGAATTCCAACAGAAAATAGGGTATCTGTTAACTGCAAAACTTGAGCTGGTTGTTTCTTAATACCTTATTTCAAAAACTTTGTATCCTAAAATAAAATGAAACAAAAGAAGTGTACATTTTTTTCAGCCTTCTTCAATATGTAATGCACTGTTTACATCTCTCTATAACTATATTATCTCATGGGGTTAGAATCAGGCCTGCTTTTGAGCAGGTTCACATGGAAAGGCCAAAGTGGTTGCAGAAAGGGTTTCTTTCCTGATTGGATGGGTTTTGCTCTGAGTGATCTGTTTCCAGGTAATACTACCTGTTCAATCTTTTGAATCTCACTTTCGGGCAGAATTGATCATTAATGTAGTCAAAAATCATTTTTTGTAGTTAAAATTGGAAGGTATCCAAACGATATGCCAAAGAAATAATTAAAACAAGAAGAACACTGACTATGCAGGATGAAAATGGATAGCAGTAACATATCACATATTCTTGGTCTAGCCTCATTTTGATCAATAACAAATATTTATGGAATACACAGCAAAGGCTGGGAGTAGAGTTATTGCTTATAGAATAGAATAAATATAAGTGACTCAATAAATTGTTAAAAATACATATACATTTATCTTAGTCCCTTCAGGCTGATTACTTACTCCAATAGACTGGGTGACTTATAAATAAGAAACATTTATTTCTCACAGTTCTGGAGCTGGGGAGTCCAAGATCAAGGCATGAATATAGTTGTGTTCTGGTGAGGGCCCACTTCCTTGTTCATAGATGGCACCTTCTCACTGTGTCCTCACATGGTGAAAGGGCCAAGGGATCTCTGTGTGGCCACTTTTATAAGAACACCATCCCATTCATGAGGGCTCCACCCTCATGAAGACATAAGCACCTCCCAAAGACCTCACCTCCTAATACCATCATATATGGGGGTTAAGATTCCAACATAAGAATTTGGGGGGGCATAAATACTAGACTACAGCAATATTACATATGGATGTTCCATATTTTAATTAAAGCAACCAGTTCCAGCAGTGAAAATATCAAAATGAAGTGAAGAGTTTAATGAACTTTCTGTATATATGTTCCATTGTATCATTCAGGTAAGTAATAATGTTTTATACTTTTTCTTGTATAATAGAAAGTATATTTGCCTAATACAATAATAAAATAAAAATATTTTTTATATTTTCCACCCCAAATTTTCTTACATTTTCTCACATTTGCATGAAACATGAAAATATAATATTTCTTGTTTGTTTAACAAGCTTACTGGTTTGTGTATAACTCTACAGATATTTTCTTTCAGTTGGGTCTCAAAACTTCTAATACTTTATATTGTTTAGCAATGAAATACTTGTAGGAAAACTGCTTTTTTGAACCTTTAATAGTTGTATTCTAAGATTCAGCCCCAAATACTCCCTCATGCATAAAGAAGTTTGATCCCCTTCTGTGAAGATTTTTTAAAAGAGTCTTCTTTAGGGCTTCCCTGGTGGTGCAGTGGTTGAGAATCTGCCTGCCAACGCAGGGGACACGGGTTCGAGCCCTGGTCTGGGAAGATCCCACATGCCGCGGAGCAACTAGGCCCGTGAGCCACAATTACTGAGCCTGCGCGTCTGGAGCCTGTGCTCCACAACAAGAGAGGCCGCGATAGTCTGGAGCCTGTGCTCCACAACAAGAGAGGCCGCGATAGTTAGAGGCCTGCGCACCGCGATGAAGAGTGGTCCCCGCTTGCCACAACTAGAGAAAGCCCTCGCACAGAAACGAAGACCCAACACAGCCATAAAATAAATAAATAAATAAATAAAAAGTCTTCTTTAAAAAGACTTTTGTGCCTTATTATTTCTTATTAAAGCACCTATAAAATTGGTGATACTTTTTGTTTAGACTTTTTTTTCATTTATCTAAAATACAAGTTCCTCAAGGATAGAGCAGGTATGGGAAACTATATAAAGTCATACAGTGACTAAGAAGAAAGCTTTATAGAAAACAAAATTATAACATATTCTACTGAATCAGTAGGAGACAATCATAAACCATAAGCCTGAGATGAGAGGTTATTGATTTCATATGCTTCTACATCAGTAGATTAAGTACATGCTATTATATATTGGTAAGTACTTTTAAAGAAATTATATTTATATGAACAACCACTTACAACTCTCTAATACAACTAAACAGAATATCTCCTTCCCCATTCTCCCATTCCTATAAAGAAGATACTTTTTTGAAGCCTTATGTTATGGAATCTCAACCTACATACAGACTGGACCATTGTCTTTCTAAAACAGGAGAAGATTGCTACAGGTTGAAAGATTCATTTTATAGATTAATATAAATGGTTGATTGATATGAGATATGCAATAACAGCTAGTTTGGGCATAAGTTTTAGAGTTATTTAACTTGTGCTTTAAATTTTATCTATAGCTCTTTAAACTATCCTAGGATACTGATTTAATTAAAATAATTATATTAATTGAATACATTTATTTTCATAGGAAATGAATAATATTTCACCCTAATTCTTCATTACATACATCTCAAAAGTTTTACTGCCTAAAAATTTCATAAACTCTCCACAAGTGTGATGTAGAGGTCCTTAATAAAGGAATTTAAGTTTTAGAGGTTATGTTTAGATTATTCAAACTTAATTTGGTTATTTAATTGACAATATCTATACATTGTAAACTCCTAGAGACCAAAAACAAAACAAAATAGATTAAATGTTTAAAGATTACATTGCTATGTTACATAAACATGGATGCTTATATACATGGAATTTCATTTTTATGCTATTTGTATTTATGGGGGCAGAAATCACATTGGTCCCATTCTTGTTGTTGAAATAATTTCAAAATACTCTCTAGATGGAATATATTAAAGGAAAAAAAATAAGAGAAGCCTAAGTTTAAATTTTAATGGCAAAGTACATAAGCGTTGGTATGCATGTATATATGGAGTATTAATTGCTAGTAAAATGCTATGTAAGAGTAACATATTACTGAGTCTATCTTTTGCATTAAATTTTATCTTTACATTTGTAGTTTTACAGTTGAAGTCCTAGAGATATTTACATTTAATTTCCTGAGTTTAGATTTCCACTTTTTCTTCAAAATATTTATTAGAGATACTCTCCAAGGGGAAAAAACCTCCTCTTGTTTTAATTATTTCTTTGTCATATCGTTTGGATACCTTCCAATTTTAACTACCAAAAATGATTTTTGACCACATTAATGATCCATTCTACCCAAAAGTGAGATTCAAAAGATCGAACAACTAGTATTACCTGGAAACAGAGCAAAACCCATCCCATCGGAAATGAAACCCTTTCTGCAACCATTTTGTCCTTTCCATGTGAACCTGCTTAAAAGCAGGCCTGATTCTAACCCCATGAGATAATATAGTTATAGAGAGATGTAAACAGTGCATTACATATGGAAGAAGGCTGAAAAAATGGTGTGCTTCTTTTGTTTCATTTTATTTTAGATATAAAGTTTTTGAAATAAGGTATTAAGAAACAACCAGCTCAATTTTTGCAGTTAACAGATACACTATTTTCTGTTGCAAATTCTATTTTTGATATATATGAATTTATTTACCCTTTGCAAGTGGATCATCAGCATAAAAATATCATCTGTTGGAATGCAATTAAAAGTACATTTAAAGTTCGATTAAAAGACTTCCGATGTTAATTAAGCAGTAATAATAGGCAACCTGCAGAAACAAGAGCTGTTAATGCCGTCATGAAAACAAACTTCCAACAACTATCCGCTGGAGAACATGAGCCGGACCGCAGATTGTTTATTGTCAAAGACTTGACTGGCTAATAAATGCTGGCAATAGCTTGAGTGCGCTGGAATGCTGTGCAGCTGCTGCATTAGTCAGACTTTCCCTTTTCTGAATGCTCTAATCCCTTCGATATTGCATTAAATATGTTTTCAATATTTATCTGGATAAAAATGTGCTGAATGTTGCAACAGTTTAATTCTGACGTTTGTCACACAGGAAATCTGGAAACGGCAGAAGGTAACTGCATCTTTATTGTTAAAACCTAATGCAATTCATTTCTCTCACACTCTGTGAGAGCACTGAGTAAGACTGTGCTCATGCTGAGGCAGGAAAATGCCAGCAGTACTGAAGCCAAACATGAGGACTTAGTGCTTGGCTGAACGGACTTAACTGACCCCTTGCTATCCACGAAGATCTAAATTCGGGCAGGCCCCCATGACTGAATGTCATATAGCAGAATATAATAAATGGCTCTGGGGCTTGTTATAGTCTGTACAGTCCAAATCCTTGACAGGCCAGAAGTAGAAATCATTTATTACCATGTCACATAATTTTATTAGGTTTCCTACATGATTATCCAAACAATTGTTAGCTAATCTATTGGATGGTATATATGGAAAGTCACTGATCTTGAAATTAAGATGTTTGAATTGTATCCCAGCTTTGGCACTAAATTGTGATAAACCCATTAGCCCCTCACAGTCTTTCTTGGACTCAGTTTCATCTACAAAAGGCTGGGTGTGATAGATCATATCTCTAAAATGATTGTCTAAAATAATTGTCTAAAATAATATGGCGATTTGTATTTAAAACACCCACACAGCCATAATAATATTTAAACAATGAAATAATATAATTATAATAAATAATAACAACGCCACTATTAAAATGTAATATTTCTATCTTGAAGCTAAATATTGAAATTATAAGACAACTTTGGAGAGTGTGTGACATTGAATCAGAGAAATTCATATTACACATTTTGCTAGAGTTGAGTTTTCTTGCTGATATGGCAGGATAATATTACATTAGGGTGACATTTCCTCAGTTTCCAAAAAAGAAAAAAATATAAGCTTCTTGATTTGAATGTGTAGACTTTTTAGTTTTCTGAAAGCATGAAACTGATATTAAGTAAAAATCTAGGAACTAATCAAAATCTCCAAACTTCCAATAATATCATTTAATTTATTTCATTCAATCTAGGTAATTAAAATCCCTTGAGACTGACGGAGAATGCAAATAAATATGTTAGTGATATATTATCGGTCAGTCTTCTTATGTGTCATTTAGACTATCCTCTAAAACTTCTTCTCATTGGCCATGAAAGATGACCAACTCGTTGACCATGAAAGATGACCAACTCAACTGTTTCAAAGCAGTATGTGTTGAGAATAAAAATAAGCCTGACAACCAAGTCAACCTTTAGAAATTGTGTACCTCTAAAGACAGAAGTCCCTTAACAACTGTTATTGGAAACTGAGAAATTTTTATTACCAAGAAACTGCAATCAACTGATACAGTAATTTTTTACTACCTTATTTAAACCTTTGAAAAACTTTCTCAAGCTGAAGTATTGAACAAATTTGCTAGCATGACATCCAAGGCCTGCCATGATTTGATTTCCTTTTCATGTCAGAAGTTGCATTTTTCAAAGCTAATCCTCTGCTGTACATTCTACTCCATTCCAGAAGATGCTATATCTTTTCCATTTTTCACTATTTTCTCACAGTGTACATTCAATATCTATGGATATCATTCTGAAGCCCAAATTCCACTGTTCATATGAATTCGTATCTGGTTTTCCCAAATGAAACACCTCCACAATCGAGTTAGTAAAATAGTGTTAGTTTGTTCATTAATGTTTCATGGCTCTTATCAAATTTTGATTGATCCTATAAACATTTTATTTTCTAAATAGAGTGTAAACCTCTGGAGAGGTATGCTTATCCTTTTTAAAAATATAACATCTTTACTGAGATTAGACTCATACCATACAATTCACACATTTAAAGTATAAAATTCAATAGTCTTCGGGATATTCTCAAAGTTGTGCAACCATTAATACAATCAATTTTAGAATGTTGTCATTAACCCAAAACAAGCCTTGTAGCCATTAACAGTCACTCTTTTCCTTCCCCAACACTCTCAGTCCTAGCCAACACTAATCTACTTTCTGTCTCTATATTTGCCTATTGTGTTCATTTTTAATAATGAAACCATAAAATATGTAGCCCTTTATGACTGGATTCTTTAACCCAACATAATCTTTCTGAGGTCCATTCATGTTGTAGCATGTATCAATACTTTGCGCTTTTCTATTATGAAAAAAATCATTACATTGTATGGATATACAGCTTTTAATTTTTCTATTTATTAGTTGATGGACATTTGGGTCATTTCCACTTTGGGGCTATTATAAATAACGTTGCTATGAACATCTGTTTGTAAGTTTTTGTGTGGATGTATGTTTTCAATTTTCTTAATTATACGCCTAAGAATGGAATTTCTGGATCATATGATAACTCCAAGTTTAAACTTGTGAGGAACTGCCAGACTATTTTCAAAGTGACCACACCTGAGTCTAAATTCCTAATAGCAATGTGTGAGGTTTCCAAATTCTCCACATCTATGCCAACACTTATTTATATTTTTGATTATGGTCATCTTAGTGAGTGTGAAGTAGTAACACATTACAATTTTGATTTGAATTTCCTGATGTTTAATGATCATTTGTATATTTCATCAGATTTGGCAAGTTTTCAGCTATTATTTCTCCAAATATTTTTTCTTTCCTTTTCTCTTTCTGCTCTTTCTCTGCTACTCCTATTATGTTGTATATTGGTATCCTATATTTATCTGAAGATTTGTTTATGTTTCTTAATTTTTTCTCTTTACTCTTCAGATTGCGTAATCTCTGTGAATCTAAATTCAAGTTCACTGGCAATTGGTTTTTGTTGTTTTAAATATACTATTTTGCCCCTCTAGAGAAAATTTTATTTCAGTTATGGTACTTTTGAATTCCAGAATTTCTATATGAGTCTTTCTTCATTATTTCTATCTCTTTATTTATATTCTTTATTTGATGAGATATTGTCACTATAACCTCCTTTATTTAAGTGTTTTCTTTGTTTCTTTGAACATATTTATAATAGTTATTTTACGTATTTGTCTGTTAAGTCTAACATCTAAGCCCTCTCCCAGGCAATTTCTGTCGCCTGCTTTGTTTCTATGTATGGGTCACAACTTTCAGGGTTTTTTTTTCATGTTTCATAAATTTTTGTTGAAAAAATTTTTGATTTTTGATAATATACGGTAGCAACTCTGGATATTGATCTTCCCTCTCCAGGGCTTGTTATTATCGTCTTACTTGTTTGCTTGCCTGCTTATTTGTTTAGAGACTTGGCTGGACTATTTTAACAAAGTATATTTCCCTATAGTGTGAGGCCTCTGATGTCACTACTCAGAGGGTGCAGGCAGCCTTGGGTGTATGCACAGACATCCTGGTATGTCAGTGGTTTTGACAGGGCTCTCTTTGACTTTCCCCTTCTCTCTGTTAGGCTATCTGTCTCTTTTGGTATCACACACAGCAGTTAGGCTCCAGTAACTGTCAGCTGATTGCACTATTGGTTTTGACTATGCTGTGGGGTGTGAATTGCTCCTCAGTCTAATCCAACTAAGTCTGAGGCCCTGAAGAAATAATTTTGGAGGTCAGTCTTCAAGGTTTGTTCTGACTCCAGTAAGGCTTCCTTATCTGTTTCTTTCCCTGGTTCTCTCTGATGGAGTAGCTGATCTACAGCTTAGTTTAAGGTTCTTATGACCGGCCTCCTCTAAATTGCTTCCCACCAAAATCTTCACTGTTTTTCAGATTACCTTAGCCTTTAGTTCCCCACATTCTGTTCTAAATACAGTCATTTTTGGAGGGGAGGGCTTTGGAGCTCTGTGTTACTATGACATATCTTTACCCTTTGGGCAAAACCTCTGAGCCCCTGATCCTAAGGTGGGAGCAGAGAGAGTCGTCCACTTCTCTCAGAGAGACATTCCTGCTCGATGAGCAAGGCAGCATGTGAACCAGTTGCCTTTGGTCTTCTCAGCTTGCCTTTCCCTGTACAGAACTTCTGCCCTTTAAGCAGGCTGCAGCAAGGATAGGGTGCTAGTATTCTCAGTCTTCCTCTCTTGCAGGGAACCATCACCCTATGGAAGAAGGAAAGCTAGGGAGAGGAAGGAAGACCCAGCCTCTCTGCTGCACTAGTCTGAAATTTAGGCTCTGCAACATGGAGCTTGGGAGAATGATAAATGCTGGTTGATTGCCTCTCCCAGGAAGATACTGAAGCACTTGACTGATTACTGAAGGAGGAGGAAGTCCCATCTTCTTCACCACATCTACCAAGAGTAGAGATGTTATCATACTAATCTGTGGAATTGCGGGAGAGGGCGCCGGTTATGGATCAAGTGCCACCGACTCTTGCTAGTCTTACCAAAATGTAGATTTTCTTGAATAAACATTTCTTCATTTGGTGTATGCCTTTAAGACAATATCCATAGACTTTAAATGTTTTCTTTTATAAAAATTTTACCAGGTTATGCCAGGGAGCCAGTCTGCAGATCTCCTCATGCCTCCATTCTAGAAGTGGCTCTTAGTGCTTATCTTTTAACTCTAAAGTATTCACTCATAGCTACAAAACATACATTTCTTTAAAAAAAAAATACTACAGGAAACCAATTTAAGTTTAATGTCAGAAAATATTGGATTATAAAGTATTCAGAGTTGGCATTTTCGTAGCTCACACTTAATACCCATCCCCCTCAGGGAAATCTGGATAATCAACTTACAAAACGATGTGGTTCTCTATTATGCTCATTAATGTTCAGTATATATGGTACCCAACCAAGTACGTTTTATCAAATTGGACAGTTAATGCTACCTAATAACATAGAACAAAGGTTCAGTATATCTTCACTCTCCAATCATTCCAACACAAACTTTCCAAAATATTCCTGAATTATTAATCTGTATAATGTGATCGGGTTACTGGTAAGGAAGTTGTCATTGTGTATTTGTCTAGATAATATTAGCTACTTTAACAGATAAAATCCAAAATCAGTGACTTAACACAGTTCTCACTCATAGACTTCAAAAGTGACTTGAAAGATGCACTTAAAAAATTTTTTTTTGGTTCTTTTGTTTTCAAAACATGGCTTCAGCGATTACTACTGAAAGATGAAAAGTCATGAAGGATAATGAGTCAAAGGCTTTTATGACCCAGGCTTCTAAATGGTGTTTTTATACTTCTCATCTGCATTGTAATATCCAGAATTCAGATGCCTGTCCCCACCAGAATATAAGGTAGAATGGGAATGCAGTTTAAATGTCATCCTAGAAATAAAAGGACATATGTTGGGCAGCCAATTAAGTCCCTGCTCTCCTGATTTCCATACATCCATTTCACCCTTTTCCTACATTAGTTTGCTAGAGCTGCTATAACAAAGGACTACCACAGACCGGGTGACTTAAGCAACAGAAATATATTGTCTCACAGTCTGGAAGCCTCACCCCAATACTTTCCTTCAGCTTCACACAGCATTCTCCCTGTATGAATATATTTGTGTTCAAATTTCCTGTTTTTATAAAGATATAGTTATTGGATCAGCACCTACCCTGATGACCTCATCTCAACTTAACTACATCTGAAATAGTCTTATTGCCAAATAAGGTGACATTATAAGATACTGGGAGTTAGGACTTCAACATATGAATTTGAGGGGGGACACACTTCAACTCATAACACTATACAAATAGAACATACCTTTTTACCAAGAGTAACAACACAAGTTCTCGTCCAGTAATTGCATTGAGCATGAAGTCCAGGTTCATCACGTGATGTGTGGTTCTTTGTATCTGGTTCAATATGGCTTCCTTTGTTCAGGTGACCTAATATTGAAAAGATACATTATTATCAAAAAATTCTCCAGTGTTTTGGATTTTACCCTGGTTGTAAGCTAACAAGTTATTCTACTATAGTGTCATTGATGATGAAAAAAATCACAAAAATCCTGTGTCAGAGACAAAGAACTGTATCACTGGTGGCACAGCAGGTAACATGAGCTGCATGTTTGCATCAGTTACAATTGACACCCCAAGTCCCATAATTGTGGAACAGGCTGATGCTGTTCACCCAATGGGTCTTCATCCCAGCCCAGGAATTCTGAGTTTATAAAACTCCCAATGTTACGATATCACTTCTGCTAACCTTTGCGCTAGTGGGAGACATTCTTATACCATTACAATAAAATGACATAATTATAATCCTGGAGGAGAAAACAGATCTGTTCTTTGCCATGGAGAGGGGCATTATCTCTGTCTCCCAAGATGAAATTCAGTCCTCTGGGAAGAATGTGCTTTTTCAAGGTTTTCCATGGTCCTTGTGTCTGTATTCTGGGAGGTTATTTTCTTAAACATTATTCTTAGGGACACATCTGAAGTGAGTTTTATGTAGTGTACATTCCTTTGTGTCTGCACAGTTTTCATGGCCACTTTTGTTAGTGTATCTTTGGAGGCCTGAAGTTCGTTTTAAGACTTGAACTGTAAAAGCCTTTTTAATCTAGGCCTGTGCTTCTGTGGCACTATATTCATTTAAAAGTTTAGTAAGTTATGTTTCTTATGTTCTATTTTATTTGGAAAAATAAACAACCCAGTTTAGCCTAGAAAATTCTAAAAATCAAAATAAAGTCATGAAGTAGCTCTACCAGATATTAAAATATATGACAAAATGTAATAATTAAAACAGTTGTTGTGATGGTACATACATAGCTATATCAGTATAATTTAGCTATAAATTTCATAAATTGGTATAAGCATATATGATAATTTAAAATAAAATAAAAATTTAATTTAAAGTAGTGGAAATTCTATATTTTAAAATAAATGATTGTGATAATTTAGTAGACCTCTGGGAAATATTTTGGAAATGATTCTTTAAAGAGTGGGAATAAATAAGAAGGGAAAAATCCAAATGTAAAAATGTTAATATTTCTCTTATTTGTGATATTTCTATAGTAGAGTTAGAAAGATCTTTGAGAGTATGATCAAAAATTCTAGATTTCATTAAAGAAAACACAGTTAACTACAGAACATTAAAAACACAAGGTTAAAATGACATACATAAAATAAAAATACAAACCACGACACAGAAAAATAGCTGTATAATTTCCAATATGTATATTTTAGGAAAAAATATGTTATACCATAGTGTGCAGTTTACTAAAATTTGCTTAAAAAATATAGATAGAGGTAGATGCTTGTATATGCATAGGTCACCTCATAAAGAATATGCAAAAAAACCCACAAAAAACCCAAATCGTGGCTTTTCAAAGGTAACTCTGTGAAAGAACAAAACAAACAAATAAATGGTAACTCTGTGGTTGAGGAACATGGGGTTTAACATATGAACATATGTGCCCATATATTTGCATATACTTTGTTTTAAAAATTAATAATGACTTCTTTATGACATATTTAATTTAAAAACAAAAACAAAAAAAGGAAGCCCCAAAGAATTGATCAGTAGAAAATTCATAATTATATCTGCATTAAGTACATATAGTTTCAATGTTGTTTATTATTTCTAAAATTTTCTAAACTACCTATATTTTAGTTTATGTAGCGGAATCTGACTATCTAAATGGAAAAACATCACAGTCATAAAATGATTCACATTTAATTTATTAATTACATGTGTGAATCTAACTGTTCTGATCACTATTGCTATGTAACAAATCAACTTCATAACTTAGTATCTTGAAACAACCATGATGTCTCTGGGAATATATTACATCTGTGGAAAAACAGCTGATTAAAGAAGTCATTTTTTTTTTTTTCTTCTACGTGTATCTGGGAAGAATGAGAGGAATATTTTTTCTTTGATCCCCTAAAAGAGGACAAGGAAGTCATTGTAATTATTTGTTTTTGAAGGTCTGAAATTCCCTGCATTATAGAGAGTGAAGAGGATTACATTTTTCAAAGAAAAGCTCTGGCTTTTTAAATTTCAGGGCCTTTCAAGGGGTTGGGCGCAGCTGTACGGGATAAGAGTATTTTTGTTTTCTTGAAGCCTTGGGCTACAAGGTATCAGGTCTCTGTAGGGGCTGGAAACTAAGTGACTAATGTCAGCCATGCAGGTGTTCAACCATGGATCAGTGACCAACTTCCAGTAAAAACTCTGCACACCAAGACTCAGGTGAGCTTCCCTGGTTGGTAGTACTTCGTACATGTCACACATCATTGCTGGCAGGTTAAGCACTATCTTTAAGATTCTACCAGAAGAGAGCACATGGAAGTATAGTGCCTTACCTGCCCTATGTGCCTTTACCTTTGCTGATTTCAAACTGTATCCTTTTTCTATAATAAGTTGTAACTGTAAGTATAATGGTTTTCTGGGTCCTGTGAGTCCTTCCAGTGAATCATTGAATTTGAAGGTGGTCTTGAGGATCTCTGATACAGTAATGTAACAAAATTCAGTAATCCTGAAGATGGCTGGGCTCTGCTGGGGACGGTATACATATATTAGAGAGGCATAACCCTGAATGTAATGGCCTTAAAAGCTTAGGTAGAAGTATAGGTCGCTAAATTTAACAAATTTGAGTGGATCAAATTGGCTTAGATAATGGACATTGGCAGTGGAGACCGTAACGAAGTAAAGACCAGTGATATTTACTACAAATTACTGCATTGTATACAACTACGGAAAGGTAGGGAAGGAGAATGTCCTCAAAATAAAACTAAACTGAACTTTTCATTACCCAGGTAGATAGGACCTCAAAGCTATTATGAAAAAAATACATATGCCTTACTTAAAGATAAAACAAATTCAAACTAATTAAGACTCATTACTCAATATGAACATTTGTTTTCCTATTTATATAAATATTCTAAATTATTATGGAATTTAATAAAGCCTAGTTGACCATATTATGAATATTTTGCTAAATATACAATGCTAAATTTGAAGGCAGTTTGCCATGCATCTTAAGTCATATTGTTCAATAAATTAATTTTATTTACAGGAATATCTCCAAAGCAACTCATTAAAATAGGGGAAATCCAGATATATAAGTATATTCATCATGACATCATAAAAACTACCCAAAACTGAAGTATACCAAATGTTGAAGGGTTGATTTTGATTAAATATATAATACCAGATTTTCTTGTTTAATATCATTCAACCATATTTATGTAGAAACACAGAAAATGAGTAACATTAACTCAAAACGCAGAATACGGAATTACGTGTCTATTTTATAATTTCTTAATATTTTAAATTGTTAAAATACTTAAAAATGATGAAGCCATAAAAGTAATGGAGCTAACAGATTTATATGCAGCCATTAATTTAATTAATTTGAGATGGGGCAACATTAGAGATGGCAAAAAGCACGTATTTCTCAGACATCCATTGAAACCTTGTAGTTTTCTGTGAGTTCACACACACACACACACACAGAGTCATAACACTAAGAAAACATTCAACAGTAGAGTATAATATTCTCCTGCAAGAGAAAGAAAGTCACTCGTTAGTGAGAAAGATGTTTTACTCCTACCTTGAGCAGCAGGAGATTGGGTAGCAAGGAGAGTCCAAAAGCAGATAGCATGGCCATTTCCTCCCCCCTCCTTGCTCTATCTTAATGTGATCTGTATTTAGTGATTGAATAACAGTAGTAGCTTTTCTCAAACTTTCCTGTCTTAATCATTAGATAGCATTCAGACTTAATGAAAACATTTCCCCAGAAGACAAAGAGTAATATAAACAATTTATCATCATTCCCCCTGGTCAAACATAAACGTTTTCTGAATTGGAGATGGAGTTTTGCCATGGCTTAGTGGAATTTACTATATGGCAAAGGCTGTGCAATTTTAAAGCTGAATAATTTGTTTTGTGGTACAGTAGAAATATTTATTTTGGATGAAGAGTAGTTTTCAGGAAAAAAGAAAAATGCTGACCAAGGGGAATAAGTGCTGTTTTCAGGATTGGCTTTTAGCAGAAAAGAGCAGAAAAATCTGTAAAGTAAACTAAGTTTACTCCTAAGATATAGACATAAACATAAAAGGCAAGGAGTCAAACCCTCTCAATGTCCACTTTCCATCCCTCCACCTAAGTTTGCTGCTATTCTTCCAGACATCTTTTTTTTACTGATATGCATAAATATATTTAGCTATTATTCTTTATAGGAAATAGAATAATCTTCTAAGACTTCTAATATTAGTCTTCATTTTATTGAACATACCATGTGCATCTTTTCATAGCATTCAATATATATCTCCTCTTTTTCATGGCTGCTCTGTATTCACTTTAATGGATCTATCATAGTTTAACTATTCCCTTATTGATGGGAAGGTAAGTGGTGTCCATTCCTGGTGTAATGCTTCCGTGAACATCTGTACTATGATGTAATTTCTGTAAAACAGCTTTCTGTGCACAATTAAAATTTAATGTACACTGGCAAATTACTCCCCAGAAGACAGTTACCAAATTTTATGCTCACTGTGAATATGTGAGTGCCTAGTCTCCCTTGTCTTCTCAAAGAATGGTAGAAGTCTTTAAATTGCTTGCTGGTCTGACTGGTGAAATTATATCAATGCGATAATATGAAATCCTATATTGCAGGAACAGAAGTGTGTCTGGTTGCAACAATACCCAAATGATATTTAATTTTGTTTACCCAATATATGATAGAAAGAAAAAAAAGAAAGAGAAATAAAATGATTATATATATATTTATATATTTATATTTTGCCAACAAATCTTTTAAAATTAGCTGTATTTTCAAATGTGATAACACAAAATGTTGGTTTATACATTGTGTCTCTCTGATGATATGAAGTCAGGATGACATGATAAAATGATGAAAAGTGTTTTTGAATTTGAACTATTTTATTTATTTGAATTTGAATTATTTGACTAACATATTTGGTCATATTGATTACCTGTGGCTGAAAATTGTTCAAGGGACAGGCATAGGGCTACAATAATGCCATTCAGCTTAGCATCATTACTAATGCTAAGCTAGAACATGCACAAAGACAAAATGGTGGCCATATGAATTAAGTGAAATCTGCAAGTAACTTGTTTTTCAACAAAATTCAGTTCTTATTTTCCTAAATATTGAATTGTTTGGCTTCAAGTTAACTGACACCCCATCTCTTAAGCCAATATTATATTCTGGCAAACATAAAAATCTGTGGATGGAATGGTAAACAAAGTTTAATTATCTACTTATTTATTTACCAAGCATTTTCTTTTTTTTTTTTATGCCTTAATCCATGTTCTACTGCAAACCAGAATAATAACATGAGCTGTATTTCAAAATTCACATCTGGAGAAATTTCTAACAGAAATCAAATCTTTTGTTCAAATTTATTTGTACTTGGAAAACAGGCCTGCATTTAAGAGAAATGCAGCTAAAGTGATTATTGAAATTGTTAAAAATGATTTTGCAAAATTAATGGAAACTAAGAAAACAACATTTTAATGGTTTAAGTGCAAAATAACCAGAAACAGACAATTTCTATTTTCCTTTAAAAGTTTTTGTTTTGTTTTGTTTTGTTTTAAATCAAAAGAGCAGTGTTCAGCAAAACATATTTTAGCTTCTATTGAAATGTAGAATATAGGATCTTTCTTCTATCTATCTTAAAACAATTTTCAAGCACAAGTAATCTTGAGCTTTACTTTTCTGAAGTAAAAGAAAAGATACACAGATAGCCCTCCCTCCCAGATGCAAGAAGGGACTATTTTTTCCCTTCTTGCATCTAATGTGCAAGGCCTTAAATCACAAGTAATTCTGTAATCTTGGCAGTATTCTTTATGGAGAATAGGCATCTTGATCATTTGCAATCTTTTGCGGGGATCTATCTGTATAGTGACATTAAATACATATATCTCCCTCTCTTTCTTTCTTTTTTTTTTTTCTTTCTAAATATTACTACCTACTCTACCTTTTGGTCAACTGCAGTTTTCTTTCACAGAAAAAAATAACTGTTAGTGGATACTTTCCTGGAAACTATCCCCCTAAGCAGTTTCATCTTAAGCAATGTATCATTAATCATTAGGCTAAACAGTCTGGATCATCAAAAATAAGTAATATGAAAATATTTTATACTTTTATAAAGGTCTTAAAACTACAGTTCTTGGTTGATATTTCCTATCTTGCCTAAAATATAATTGGAAGCCACATTATGTTCTTAGTTTCCCAAGATTTTCTTTCTTTCTCAAATCTTTTTGTTTTGTTCTTTTTTTTGTTTGTTTTTTTGTTTTGTTTATTGGAGGGAGGGAACTTCATAATAAACCATTTATTCTTAAATAATATCAATATTTTCTGTAGCGTTTAGGGTTTACTGAAGCATTAGAGAAAGGATATATTAAGGAACAATACATAAATTGTCTCCATTTGTTCATATCCACACAGGGATCTATTTAAGAGAATAATAAGTCCAGGATATTGACCTAGTGGTAAATATTATAGATTGCTGATAGGGAATGGAGCAGCCTAAAAAAACTATTCTTTGAAAAAAATGTATTTTTTTAACACTTCCTTTAAAAATAATATAAAAATTCATGATTCACATGAACCAAGGTACTAGAACTATGTGATTGTTCATTTAAATTTAACACAAGGTGATAAGGATGTCAAAGTGTAAGGCTTTCACTGATATAGCACATGGAACAAATAATTGTTCATTTAATCTCTAGATTTAAAAATATGGGCATCATTTAAAAAATCATTTTGTGTGAAACATTTTTTTTTCCTAAGATCAAAGAAGTTTTATTTACATGTAGTCAAAAATCATTATCTGCTTTCCACTTATTTTCTTCCATTTTGTTTACCACAAATAAATGGAAAAGCTAAAGAGAAAATAAGGAGAACATATTTTGCCTTCAAATCAGTTGAGAAGACACAATTAGGATTTCCATCCCAGAAATATAACTTCTTGTTTAAGCATAGGTACAAACTTTAATTTTAATTGATATTCGCTTCAATGATTTCATTTTACAGAGGCCCATCTGCTTTTCTGTTAGCCTATTCTGGTCCATCATCCCTTGTACACTTGGATATCTCAGCCATGCATTATAATCTAAGCACAACAACTGACTCTGCACTGTGGGTCTTCCAAAATAAGCACAGCTGCAGTCTTTGTATCTTTAGCAGCCTCCCTCCCCAGTACTGCACAGCAGTCAGAGATGTTCAGCTATTCTAAATTTAAAGTCAGAAAGATCATCTTTCTGAGAAGCCACAGGAATTGCTTCTCCAGTCTAAGAGTTATAACAAACCATGCATTTCTGTATGGAGGAGCAGATTCATAGCTGACCAAGTTATCGAAAGCATTTCACTAAAGCATACAAACCAAGCTGGGTTGATGCTAGTGGTTTCACCTTAGGTTGGTCAACTAAAGTAGATAACATATATCTTCCTCTGAAATGTTTAGCACTAATGCTTACAGTCATGGGACTCAGGGCTCCCCTCTGTCAGGATGTAAAATGTGCCATGCTAAATGACCTTATATACAATTGTCAGGATTGTAAAGCAACCCACGAGTGCTGAGAAATTTATTAGAACATTATGTTTTAACACAGAACTACACTGTATCAAGATAATTTAAAATATTGATGTAAACCACACATTGTTCTAAGTGAAACTATTTCTGGCTAATTGGCGGACCCAGAATAACCTAAACTTATATACAGACCTATGCTTCTATTTTTCTGCCTCAAACTTGGTCAGCACACACTTCAATACTGTAGAGTCTATTGTAAAATTCTGAGAGAATCATGATGTCACATAAATAAGATACCGTTAGGAGCACTGCTCTAATAGTTTAGTGCCTATAAAAAGATATATTTTTTAACAAACATCATTTTTTCTACCTTTACCTGTATTATTTCTGAAATACTCCTGCCTTTAGAATTCTAAAAGCAAACAGTATATATATTCATTTAGAAAAATTTCTATATCCATATATTTATAAGGTGGTGATGTATATATATATATATGTATACACACACATATATATTGATTAAATGAACAATTATTTGTTCCACGTGCTCTATACATATATGTATGTATATATATATATATATATATATATATATATATATATATATATATATATATATATATATATATACCCATGCATTTACCTCTCTATCTACATACTTTTTTAAAGTGTTGCATCTCTTTATCCCCATTGCCTCCTCCTCCTGCCTGTAACTGGTGTCAAGCTGATAATTAGAAAACATTATTTTTTGGTGGCCTTTGATTTCACCAAGTGGTGAATTTTTTAAAAAAGCCACTGAGATAAAACAATTATCATGCCCCGTCCCCAGCACCATTTCACATATTCACATTACATTTTAGGTTCCTGATGACATTTGAATTGTCTTCTGCTTAATTAGGTAAGGAAAAGAGGGTAGAGAAATATTACTTGGAATTGAGAATAATCACTCTAGGACAGAGTAAGCAAACAAGAACAATAAATTCTAGGAAGTTATTGCAGGTCAGTCTGAAGAGAGAGGAGTTACTTTGGACCAGATGGGGGATGGTGTCTTTCCTTTATGAAGCAGAGATCAAGACTGGTCTGAACTGAAGTACGACACAACACAGGAGATAGGGCAGAAGAGTGCTGTGAAACTGGTTGGGGACTTTATCTACCCATTCAGGGTACCAACCTGAAGTTGGCCTTACTGGTCGGAAACAATACCGGACAGAATTAAGGGAAAGTCTTTAAGTCCTTGAAAGTTGGCCAGACAAGTCAATCTGTGGTTAAGATTCCAGCTACCTTCAGAGAAGAGACTCTATGTAAACTTACCTGTGTCTAGATTCCATATTTTATTTGTCTTAATTTTCCCCTTCTTAAAAAAATTACTTTGGAATGTTTGTCCATATTAAACCAAGACATCTGAGGAAAGAGAGTGCCTTTAGGGACTAACTGTGGTACCAGGCATAAAATACACCCATCAAAAAGAAAAAAAAGACTTAGTAAAGCTGTGGTATTTCACTCTGGTAAAACTTTGGAGCCTCAACAATTATGACCACCTCTGATAGCCCCTCTCTTCATACATGACAATTCTGAGTGAAAATAAACTAGACAAATGACTAAACATCTTATTTTTCACAGGCAGATTCACAATATATGCTAGATACTAATGTTACTATATAGATTCTTGCAAAAGATTGCATATAAGCAAATGCGCCTATTCTCCATAAAGAATACTAGCAAGATTACAGAATTACTTGTGATATAAGGCCACACATATCAGATGCAAAAAGAGAAAAACATTTTAAACATCATTTTTCATGTTGTATATACATATAAAAGAGGGGGGAAGCCCTGAGGAATTGCTAAAATAACATTGTGGCATTTTTAAGACTTTAGATAATTTGAGGAAGAAATGCTTCTTTGGAAATAATTTAAGTCATCATTTGTAGAGTGTTTTTCTACAAAATGAGACTTTCGGTAAAAGGGCAAAAAAAAAAGAAAATCATGAAAGATAGCTTTGCTAACTGTCAGTGATATGTGTCTGTTATTCTTCTGCCTTGCAGACTCATAAACTACAAACCAGTAGCTTTAGAGACAGCGCTGCTATTAGCTTTCCGAAGACATTAATGCACTGCGGGGACTTTCTACCACCAAAAAAAAAAAATAATAATAATGCTCTTAATTTGGAGTCATCCAAGCCACCCAGAGTGAGTGTTTTCTGGCACCCAAGGTGTTATGATTGCTACGGTCCTCTCACATGATGCTATTTTCCCAAGTAAATGTAATCTTTTTTTTAAATGCTGTAAAGAACTTTGCCCAAATGCTTCAGCTACAAGCCAAGACTTTCTCCCCCCAGTTTGAGAAAGAGAGCATCTGCCATTAAAAAAAATAAAATCTGGGGCTTCCCTGGTGGCGCAGTGGTTGAGAATCTGCCTGCAGGGAACACGGGTTCGAGCCCTGGTCTGGGACGATCCCACATGCCGCGGAGCAACTAGGCCCATGAGCCACAACTACTGAGCCTGCGCATCTAGAGCCTGTGCTCCGCAACAAGAGAGGCCGCGACAGTGAGAGGCCCGCGCACCGCAATGAAGAGTGGCCCCCACTCGCTGCAACTAGAGAAAGCCCTCGCACAGAAGCGAAGACCCAACACAGCCAAATAAATAAATAAAATAAATTTAAAAATAAAATAAAATAAAATCTTTCTACAACCTCAAAATTAATTTTAAAAAGGCAGTTGCAACCATGCAATAATATTAAATGATGTAATAAAAATAACAATTAACAAAGCAGGTACTGACATTTTTCATAGAGTCAATTTTGCCATTAGATTGATATTTGGTGAGCAGAGGACAAAAGAGGGGCAAATAGCTCCCCCTCATATTCCATCTACTGCCTCCAGGACTGGTATGAGAGGGGGCAGAGAGTTGGTAGAAAAAGGAACAAAAGAGGATTTGGAAAATCCTTGGCCCTGCCACAGGATTAATTAGAAACTCAGAGTATTGGCCCAACAATCTATTTTTTTTTAAATAAGGGCTCCAGTGATTCTGGTATATGCTGAAATTTAAGAAGTTCTGCTCTACCTTAAGGTATTCAACTGCCATTTTTTAACACAGTGGTAATTTGTTTGTTTTTGTTTTTTGTTGTTGTTTGTTTTTAATCTAAGTCTAAAACATGTTCTGCAACAGAGTGGTTAGTTGATTTTATATTTTAGAACAAAATATAGGTC
Organism: Balaenoptera musculus; assembly: GCF_009873245.2. NCBI lineage: Eukaryota > Metazoa > Chordata > Mammalia > Artiodactyla > Balaenopteridae > Balaenoptera > Balaenoptera musculus. Next base: position 124,557,076 of record NC_045789.1, on the reverse strand, counting down.
CTGCTTTAGTACTAGTCATGTGGCATCTGGTGATGGAGGATGTATTTCTTCCATCCTCCTAATGTGTTAACTTTATCCATACTCAACCAAGACAATGTTTTTTTCTTGTTTCAAAGCTTGTGCCCCCTCACGGAACCTTCAGGAGATGGATGTTTCAAATCTTAAAGATGTTTCAAATTCTCAGTTCATTTGCAGAGCCCAGATAATTCATATAACCATGAAAAAGATAAAAGTAAAAGCATGTTTTATTTCAGATTACCAATATCTGTCACTTATGTGCAATTTTAGTAAGGAAACAACACTTTTGGACTTTTTGTATGGTGCCCAGCTCAGAAATGATTTATCCTTATGTTTATTTACTGCCTTTAGCTGTAATTGCCTTCCTTACTTGCTTATTTATTATTAAACACACATGTTCAAAAAATGTGAGAATTTTTTGTGGCCACCATGTTTCTCTGCTTTATTTTGTTAGTGTATAGTTTCACATTTAAATATAGAGAAGGGGTTTGAGATGGCAGCATAGGGAGATCCTGAGCTCACCTCCTCCCATGGACATAACAAATCTACATCTACATATGGAATAATTCCCTCTGAAAGAGTCCTGAAAACTGAATGACCAGAACCTCCCCAACACAGGGTAAAAGAATGGCACTGAGATGGATGAGAGGCAGAGATATGGTCTCAACAAGGAAAAAAATCACACCCAAGCTGTGGTGACCTATAATTGGGAAGGATCACAAAAGTATGAAACTTCTCCCTGAAAAGCAAGGGATTCGAGCTCCACATCAGGCACCCCAACCCTTAGATCTTGAACAGGAGAAACAAGCCTCCAAAACACCTGGCTTTGAAAACCAACAGGGAATATGTCTGGGAAAACCATAGAACTGCAGGGAATGGAAAACCAGCTCTTAAAGGGCTCACAGGCAGACTTACTCAAACCAAAAACCAGCACAAAAACATGAGCTTGGAAAGCACATGGACCACAGGTGAAGGGAACTCACCTATTAACACCGAGACATCTGTGGCAGAGGCAGAGATTGGATAGTGCATCTATAAGTCAAAGATTGCCAGCAAACTCCAGAACCTGGGAGAGGGACATAGAATGGCCTCCCTCACAGCTCTCAGGAAAACCCAATACTTTCAACCCCTTGATCTCAGACTGCTAGCCTCTAAAATTGTGAGACCATAATTTTTGTTCTTTAAACCACTTAATTTGTGGTCTTTGTTATGGAAGCTTTAGCAAACTAATAAAACTAGAATTGAACATAAGAATTACTTACAGTATTACCATTCAAAAGCTGTATGCTTCTGCCTTTACCCTATAAAAAAATATCTATTCCACACAGCTGCCACTTCTTAACAGTGCTCATTTCCAAATTAAAGCCCCTTAAGGGGGCATCTGATTGATAAATCCTGGGTCACATGCCTGTGAATGTACAAGAGAGACTACAAGAGATACATTTTACTTCTTCTTTGGGTGAATTATCCAAATTACCCAAATATGGGAAGATCATTCAAAATGTGCCAAGGATCCATAAATGTAAACAGTCAACATAATAAATATACACATATATATGAATATAACTTTGTTTTTCAATGGCTCAATTTCCCCCCTGCTCTATTTTTTTTCAAAGAGACAGCATCATTATCTTAATAGTTGAAGATTTATATCCTTCTCTTTAGGGCTGCTATAGTTTCTAGGGATTTATGTATTATATTGGCATGCTTGGGAGGAATGGAAGACTATTGAACATTAATCTGTGTCCCCATCTGCTCTCTCCATTGTTGTTCCCATTTCATTTTCCCAAACAAAAGGTCAAAAAGTCCTTTGGGTCTCTGTGACTTACCCTTGCAGCTTAAAAAACAAAAATTGTACTATTTCGTATCCTGTATCTTAGGCTTGTTTCATTGATGCCACATGCAATACTTTTACTCTATTTAACTATTGGGCATAGGATTCACTAAGCCCTCATTCAGGAAGAAAGGCACTGTCTTACCTGTCCTCATGCATATAAACCTATCTTGGGTTTCTTCTTTTGCTTTACCCTTCTACCCTCATGGCAGGCTCATGCTCTGTAGGGCAGGAAGCAAAAACTTTTCTTATGGTCACATATCAACATCTAACCATCTTGTTTTCCTCAGTCTCTTTTTTCTTTCCTCTCCATGGCCATGGCAATGAAGACAGTCTCTAATTGGCTATCTATTCTTGAAAACAATTTTTTTTAGAATAAACTTTATATTGTTTCTTTCAAGATTAGTCTTTGTAAACACAAGAGCTAAGAACTTGGTCTAATTCTTTGCTTTTCTGCTAAAACACACAAGTACTGAATTTGTCCCAAAGGTAGAAGGATTGGTGCTTAGAAAATAGTATAAGATTTTGAGGAGTGGGGGAGGGACACTTGTGACTCCCTCCTGATGTTGTCTTCCATATGGAGAGATAACCACTGGTGTGAAACCCCTGACCTCTCACTGTCCCTCCCCGTCGGTCCCCTCCTACATTAAAGGCTTGGCACAATAAATTTGGGAGAATAAACTGACAAGGTTTGCCTCAATTCTTTCCTTCTTGGGAGAAAATCTGCCTGCTGAGAATATATGCTCTTTTCTGCTTTCCAGCATGAAGCAAAAAGGGTTTGCTTTCAGGAGAGAGGTCTGGGATCATTCAGCAGAGTCTGCTATAGGATGGGTACATTTGTTGAAGTCTGTGGTTCATTACAAACAGTGTAAACATATGTCTTGGTTTGTCAGGATGGTCTTAATTTATGCTCAATGTAATTAATAACATTGCTCCTTTTTTCTTCCCTGGTTGAAATACTAAGTAATGTAGTTAGCCTCATTATAAGGAAGCCCACTCTCTCAAAGATAAAGATGCAACTTCTAAGTTAATTTATCTTTTATTTAGGAGTAAAGATAATCTCCCATTTCATTCTTTTGTATCAATTCTCAATTGATACAGAACTTAAGAAAAGGGAGGGGTTTTTTGGGGGTGGCTCTTTGATCCCAAAATGATTTAGAAAAGAATAACCACCAGAAGAAAGTTGCAGTTACTGCTATTTGAGCATTCAGGAGAAGAATCAATTATTTTAGGATCAAGAAAGTCTTAACTGATTCTGTGGATTTTAGTTGTTTACTTGAAGTATAATCACTATTCTACTGATTCTTTGTGAAGATCATAAGTGATTATAATCTTTCTGAAAGAGAAGCTCCATTTGTAGAACTTTATAAAGCTTATTTAATTAAGGTTATAGTCTTTAAAAAACAAAGGTTAAAGGTCTTATTGTGTAAACATCACAGTAATATTCTTCATAGAATTTCTAGCACTTCCCAAATAAGAAAAAGAATCAAAAAATTTTGAGTAGCAATTTTTCCAGCAGAATTCTTACTTCTCGAAATGATAACTTTATCAACATTTACTTTACCTTGGCTAAGAATTAATTATAATGGGAAAAGGCAAATAGAATTTTAACTAATGCTTTGTAAACTTCGAAGTATAGATGCTCGTATACTTGTATACTTACTACACTCCATACACTATTCTAGGCTGTTTGGATAGTCAGTTAAATAAACAGAGAAAGCCCAATGCTCATGCATCTTGTGTTCAAGTTGGAAGGGATTATAGAGACAGGATCCAAATGGTCGAACATTTTGACAGTCATGTGTTTTCAGTTTTTTTCATTACTTCTTTCAGAAACACAGCATGTCAGTCATATTAAAACGACACATCTACAAGTGATAACTTAAGGTTTCATGCCCATTTCAGTTAAGTGTAGGTGGAGTAAGTAATGGATTTGGTATAATTGTATGAACTTGGTACAATAACTAGTAATTTTGCAAGGTTTCCTGAAAATGTGACATCTGTATCAGCAAAGTAAGACTTCTAGACTCTCCAATTTGTAAAAACAGGGTTTAATAAATAAATGAGAAAATAATAGATGAAAAGAAAGATAGTTTTGATATTTTACTTGGCATATTGTGTATAGACAGACAACGAAATAGTGGAATAAATCCTTCAGAGAACTCTGCATGGAACTCTGCTTTGCTACTCTCTCGTACAAAAATGAAATTGACTTTTCGTACATCGTTATTGCCTCTTATTAAAAAAAAAAAAAGGAATTTCATTATGTTGCACAACCTCACAGGGTAGTTGCTAAAACTGAATAACAAGGCACCAAATAATGGCAAAACACTTTTCACTTAGCAATGCAAGAATGACTATACGAGTGAAAATAATTTACCATGTAACCAACTTCTGGGAGACAAAATAGGCCAAAATATTAAATGGTTCCCAAACATTAAAAAAAGTCAAAAGATATTATCTTCCCATAAAACCCTGTTTAGTGAAACTTTTCCATCAAATGCTCTGTCTGACGTTGAATCTCAGAACAAATGATAGTGCAGGATGATTCATTCATCACCTCTTCCAGGGAGAAAACAGTATTCATGTCAATAAAACATTTATTCCCTTATTCAAGACTGTATTTACTGATCAAGAAGCTTCACCAAATGTTGAGGGAGTGTTTACCTTCCCACCATCAAGGATAGGAGTGAGTTTTCAGTGGTACTGTATATGTAGGAAACAATCCAAAAGAGCTAACTTTGAAATTTTCATCTGTTTTTTATGGCAATGAAAACCAGCCCACAGTTGTCATTTGTTCTGGTGAAATGTAATGCATTAGCTTGCATGGCAGTAGATCTAATAACTCTATTTCTCATGGAAAAAGAAATACAATTTTGGGAAAAACTCTTTGTTATTAATAATAATTAAATCATAGATTTTCAAATCCTACCCTCTCATTCTTTGAATTCAATATTTTACTTTCACTAATTCACTTACCATATTTCAAAAAGAAAAATTTTTTTGAAAAAAAATTTAGTGCATACTAAAACTACTAAATTGATAAATCCTAGAAATAAGTAACCTATTAACGGGTAAGAAACAGTAATAATAAGGTGCTATATGATGATAATAGAACTTTTGACCTATTATAATTATTGCTGATATGAATACTAAGTGTTTGAAATATTATTGTTCTTAAATAATAGTAATCTTAAAGATTTAGCTTCTATTCATGCAAGAGTTTACTTGGGGGAATATTTAAGTTAACACTTCAGTTAGCATTGTCTCTACAAAGTATATATTTTTTTTTTTTATTGGAGTATAATTGTTTTACAATGTTGGGTTAATTTCTGCTGTACAATGAAGTGAATCAGCCATATGTATACCTATATCGCCTTCCTCTTTGACCTCCCTCCCACTTCCCCTATCCCACCCATCTAGGTTTATCACAGAGCACCGAGCTGAGCTCCCTGTGCTATACAGCAGTTTCCCACTAGCTATCTATTTTACACATGGTATTGTATTTATGTCAAACCTAATCTCCCAATTTGTCCCACCCTCCCCTTCCCCTCCTGTGCCCACATGTCCATTCTGTACGTCCACGTCTCTATTTCTGCCCTAGAACTAGGTTCATCTGTACCATTTTTGTAGATTCCACATATATGCGTTAATGTTCATTGCAGCACTATTTACAATAGTCAGGACATGGAAACAACCTAAATGTCCAATGACAAATGAATGGATAAAGAAGATGTGGTAGATATATACAATGGAATATTACTCAGCCATAAAAAGGAACGAAATTGGGTCATTTGTAGAGATGTGGATGGACCTAGAGACTTGTCATACAGACTGAAGTAAGCCAGAAAGAGAAATACAAAGCATATCTTGAAAGCTACTCTTCTTAATAGTCCAAGAATTCCCATTTTTATGCACACTCAGAATGAAATTTTATAAATAGATTTTATTAACTGAAACAAGAAGGCATATGCACATGCATATGCATACACATACATTCCACAATTCAAATATGACATATGAAAACTATTAAATCTGCTGAATCACAGATTTTAAAATGCTTATCTACAGGTGTCAAGAACTGTGAAAGGCCTAAGATTTTACGCTATTTGCAAGTGAACAAGTTAGGTTGCTAGAGTTCCATGGATGCTGGTAGAAGACACAAGACTCCTGAGTCAGAGACAAAAGAAAAACATGGAGTCCTTCACATTATAGCCAGATATAATACTGAATGTGTTACGTGTCTCCCAAAATGATGGGCTCGGGCACTAATGAGAACAGTTTGAGTGGTGTAGCCTTGAGCAGCAGCTTACTTCCAGTTTGACTTATCACAGAATGATCCCCTACTCTGAACATCTGCATAAGTGACCTAAATGGATTGATAAGCAGCCAACATTTGTTTCCAGAGTTAATGGTCCCAAAAAGGGGTATCTTTAATCTGCCAGTCTGCTGTCTTCAATGTGGCAAATGAAGCACCCAGGCCATGGGCAACAACCTAAGAGTCAGTAAAATATAACGAGGTTCCTGAAAGGACCAGCCAGAGCTATGAGAATGGCCTTGAGTTCTGCCCACTAAGCAGAGTGACCTCGACTGCTTTTGGCTATACAAAGCTGCTTCTATAGGTCCTGTAACAATACTGGGTTTCAACTAAGGTAAATCATCACTAAATCTAGCCCAGGAATTCAGGGAGCCTCGGTGAACTGAGGACCCTCATGAAACTGCAGATTTGCTCCAGGGGTCAAAGAAGAGGATGACTGCTACTTTCTTCATGTAATGCCAAGATGTCACTGGGGCTAGGCAGGTTGTATTTTGAATATGCCATTTCCAATGGACAAGTAAGCTTGTCGGTTCTTTCTACCTTGTTAGTTATTGAGTACATGTTGATTTACTCCATCATGGGAATATCAGGCAAGAGAATCACAAAGCCCTCTTGGTCAGGCATTCAGTATCGACAAGCTCCTGGTAAAAATCTAATACCTGCTTTCAAAAGGAGTATACTTGAGAGCCATATTAGGGAGGCGATAAATCCAAAACCCTAGGGAGTGCCTTTGGGTGTTAAGTGCCATCCATTTGTTTGAGACTTCATTGAGCAAGACTATCAAAGACGTGTAGTCCAAAAAGGTCACTTTACGCTGGGGCACCACAATGACAAAGCGCATACCACAACAAGATGGACAGGTTCCAAACAGCATTCTCAGTTTGGGCCCCACTGAAGGGATGCTTCTTTGTGAATCAGCCAATATAAAGACTAAGAAGAATGCATTAATGAGGCAAGCATTGTCTCCAATACTCCAAAACTCCAGTAAGGTACTAGGTCTTATTTTTGCGGTTCAGGAGGTTGTACAAAAACATAACCAATTTTTTTGGACTGCCAGCAGAGTTAATCATTATGAATGTGTCCATGTAGTCCCTAGAAACTTTACTGGTGAACAGCCATTTGAATTATGTAAGTGTTTATCTGTCATTCCTGCTGGCAATGGTGTGATTACATCATTCTCAGGACCACTGAGGCTCTGATTTGCCAAGACAATTCAGAAGGTGACTGAGAAAAATCAACTAAAGAGTAAAAGCTTTAGATATCAAGGATAGAAGCAGCCACACTAAATTCTTATCCACCAACTGGTGGCAAATGGCAGATGAGTTTGTCTTGTTAGTAGTTTTCTATTGTTAGACATTCTCAGTCAGGGGAATCCTGTATGGTACTTATGTGATGGAGAAGCACAAGCATATAGAACATCAGTTCCTATGATATACTCAGATATAGAAGCAATAAGAGTACACTGTATTAGTCCAATACAATCTTAAAAGTCCTCACCTTTAAGATCATGCTTACCTCGCTTTCCCACTAGTAATCCTGCCCAAACCCCATGGGCTAAAATCATGCATCTATTTCCCCACTTGTACCCCATGGGAGCCTACTGGAAAGAGCCATACACATGGGAATTCTTCACATCCCCAAAGGTCTTCAGTATACTCCATGGTATGTAAAGTCTTCAGTCCACCTTGTAGAGAGGGAGACCTTGCTGCCACACCTAATCCTCTTCTATCTTAAGGAAACTGATATCATGGAGGAGTGAGAGATATGCGGCATGGTACAAGTGAGTGGCTCTCACTGTAAGCCAGATGAATTTATTTTCTGTTCTTTGAGTGTAGAAGTTGCTGCTGACAGCTCAATCAAACTAACTTCCACTGTCTTTGGTCTACCCAATGCCCTATATCAGGTGATAAGGCAATTATTCCCTATACTATCTACTTCAGCTTTGGGGATAACTTGATATCCCCAAATTCCTTTCCCACTGGGGCCATAGGCCTTGAACCCAGTGGCTGGGTGACACAGCCATCAATAATTCACATGGCAACACTTTATAAAGGACTCCATCTTTTTTTTTTTTAAACATCTTTATTGGAGTGTAACTGCTTTACAATGGTGTGTTAGTTTCTGCTGTATAACAAAGTGAATCAGCTATATGTACACATATATCCCCATATTCCCTCCCTCTTGCGTCTCCCTCCCACCCTCCCTATCCCACCCCTCTAGGTGGTCACAAGGCACCGAGCTGATCTCCCTGTGCTATGTGGCTGCTTCCCACTAGCCATCCATTTTACATTTGGTAGTGTATATATGTCCATGCCACTCTCTCACTTTGTCCCAGCTTACCCTTCCCGCCCCCCATCCTCAAGTCCATTCTCTACATCTGCGTTTTTATTCCTGAAGGACTCCATCTTTATCTATGGTATTAACTACCCCACTGTCATGATAATATCTCTTAAATTTATATTGGGTTTCATCTTAATGGGGGTAGGAGGATTTTTTATGCTCAGGGAAATTCCCCAGAGAGGGCCAAAGCTCCCTTAAATGAGTCAAAAACCACTGCAATAAAACTCTGAGATCTTTTATGGTTATCTTTGAATGTATCTAAAGTTGGCACGGTAGATGCCAGGAGAAGCTAAGATGAAGATTTAAGACAGTCCAGCTGTTGCCATCATCTTCCTAAACAAGCATTACAGAACACATTTCCTCATCTTCCAAGAGAACCAGCATACTCATAATTGGTTTGGCTTCTGCCATAGCACTAGAGAAATTTTCCTCCCTTCTCACTCAGCCTATGAGCTTATCTCTTTATTGTCTGAAAGGGAGTGAAACCTTCTGGCCACCTAGGGTGAATCTTAGCATTTGTTGTTGCAATGGGGTGACCACCAGATTGGCAAGGAATCCCCCTGCCTGAAGGGTATTAAGCAAAAAAGATACTATTGAGGAAACTACAATAGCTCTGAAACTATTTTCCAGTACTCAGCTGTAACAACCGACCTAATTCTTCCTCAGTAACAGGCAAAAAAGTAGAGGATGACTTATTGCCCAATTAGCCTTATAGTATGGTCAACACACTTGTGATTTATTCTCATGGTCTTCCTTCAAATCCTGTTAATTGGTCAATAACAACCTTATCCTTCCTTTCTAGAGAGTCACGTCTCTGTCAGCATCCCATCCTCATTGCTAAAACTGTTGTTATGGACTGAATGTTTCTGTCCCTCCAAAATTCAGGTGTTGAAATCCTAATCCCCAGTGTGATAGTGTAGGGAGGTGGGGTCTTTGGGAGGTAATTAGGTCAGTGTTTTTATGAAAGAGATATCAGAGAGTGGTCTCACTCTTTACACCATCTGAGGACACAGAGAGAAATGGCCATCCATGAACCAGGAAGTAGACCATTTTCAGACAAGGAATCTGCTGACCCCTTCACCCTAGACTTCCCAGGCTCCAGAACTATGAAAATAAATGTTTGTTGTTTAAATCATCCAGTTTATGATACTTTTGTTATAGTAGCACAAACTGTCAAGACTTCTGAAGAATCTGCGATGTTACCCTGCTTGCAAGCTAGCAAGTTTATGAATGCTTTCAGAAGACCCAAGATTCCTGGTTCAGGGCACAATAAGCAACATAAGCATCTATGAATTTCTGAATTTTCATCAGTTTTCTGATGAAAGGTCTCATGGGATTGTTCAGAAGAGCTCAGATGGATGCCTGCACATTTAGCGAGTTGCATTAAAGGAGAGGAATCTTGAGCTAAGAGAATCCCAATTTTTATAATGGGCAGCAAGCTTGCCCTTTTACCTGGAAGGAGACATCATTAAAGGCTGTTCCTTTTACAGATGTACTTACAAAGATAATCCAAAACAAAGTGCTGTTAGTGCTTCTTCTCACAAGCTGTGCAGAAATGAGAAGGTTCCATGAAGAAATGTTTCCCAATTATGGTACCTGGGTTTCTGATGGGGCTAGCTTTCATTACTATGGAATTCAGACTTAGCAGTTTATCATGCCAGAGCACTCTTAGTGCCTTATTTGTATGCTCTGCTCCTTTAATTATGTGAATTAAGTCCTCACAAACAGCACATTTCTATAAACAGTATGATAAGACTTGAGAGTGAATATTTTTTCTTAGGAGACTACCTTCAAACAAGTTGACCTAGAAAGAAAGTGCTTAAGATGAGTATAAACAAATGTGTTTTAGTATCTCTTTGGGCTCACTTTCTTTTAGTGTGTCTTCACTTTCTAATTTTCCCTCAATGTCCAAATCTTTCATAAATCTACCTACTTTATTAGCATGTCAGTCATTGTCTTCTCTATATGTTTTATGCTTCTTTTACCACTTGGCCTTATAAAAATGCATCTCACTCGATTGCTTACTTATCTGTCCCCTCTAGTTTATACATTTATTTATTTATTTTTTGGCTGTGTTGGGTCTTCATCGCTGCACGCAGTCTTTCTTTAGTTGTGGCGAGCAGGGGCTACTCTTTGTTGCGGTGCACGGGCTTCTCATCATGGTGGCTTCTCGTTGTAGAGCATAGGCTCTAGGCATGCGGGCTTCAGTAGTTGTGGCTCGCGGGCTCTAGAACGCAGGCTCAGTAGTTGTGGTGTACGGGCTTAGTTGCTCCGTAGCATGTGGGATCTTCCCGGACCAGGGTTCAAACTCATGTCCCCTGCATTGGCAGGCAGATTCTTAACCAGTGCACCACCAGGGAAGTCCCCTGTCTCCTCTAGTTTAGAACCAGTTAAGAAAGAGACTTTATCTCCTTCATGTTCTTCTTTTGATACCAACAGTACTAAGTTCAGTGCTAGGCCTTGGTAGATGCTTAACAAATGTTATTTCATTTCAATTCACTTAAATTTAGCCTATAGTCTTCTGGTCGAAGTGAGAAGTAAACAGCTTATTTGGCTTACTTTTTAAATTACTTATAATGTTTTATTGTTTTCTCTCATATATCTTGAGATTGTGTGGTGTGTGTGGTGTGTGGTGTGTGTGTGTGTGTATGTGTGTGCACGCACACTTGTATCCTCTGTCAATAATTTCTTCCATGACATCAAACTAAACTGAATTGGAGGAAAAACATTTAAAAATACATGCTTTTAAAATATTAGTCTCTGGGCATCATCAGAAAATCTACAAACAACAAATGCTGGAGAGGATGTGGAGAAAAGGGAGCCCTCTTGCACTGTTGGTGGGAATGTAAATTGATACAGCCACTATGGAGAACAGTATGGACGTTCCTTAGAAAACTAAAAATAGAATTACCGTATGACCCAGCAATACCACTACTGGGCATATACCAAGAGAAAACCATAATTCAAAATGACACATGCACCCCAATGTTCATTGCAGCACTATTTACAATAGCCAGGTCATGGAAGCAACCTAAATGCCCATCGACAGACGAATGGATAAAGATGTGGCACATATATACAATGCAATATTACTCAGCCTTAAAAAGGAATGAAACTGGGTCATTTGTAGAGATGTGGATGGACCCAGAGACTGCCATACAGAGTGAAGTAAGTCAGAAAGAGAAAAACAAATATCGTATATTAACGCATGTATGTGGAACCTAGAGAAATGGTACAGATGAACCTGTTTGCAAGGCAGAAATAGAGACACAGATGTAGAGAACAAATGTATGGACACCAAGGGGGGAAAGTGGCGGGGGGGTGATGGTGGGATGAATTGGGAGATTGTGATTGACATATATACACTAATATGTATAAAATAGGTAACTAATAAGAACTTTCTTTATAAAAATAAATAAATAAAATTCAAATAAAAAAATAAAACAGAGAAGATCAGAAAAGAAAAACATATCAGTCTCATATTCAATTTCTTAGCATCTCTGATTATAATGAATAAAGCATTTCCTTATTGTTCACAGATGCTAAGCTTGGATTTTCGTATTTATATTTGGATACACAATATCTTCTGAGAAAATACTCTGAAATTCAAAGTGAGAAAATTTTCCCATTTTGAATATTTTTTTTAATATAATAAAGTACTTTGAATAATCCTAATTACCATGAATCACTTCGGTTAACATCTTCCATACTGATAAGTCTCAATTCAGCAATTTGGGATTTAAAATAAAGGTTCATAGTCTTTAAACATTTAAATTATATTATGCTGAGTCTCCACTCTGCTTGCTGGAAAAAACTACTTCTTCACTCCATGGAATCATCTCCAGTGATACGTTCAGGATTCCTGGTGGTAATTACATGGCCCAAGGGTTTAGTTATGAATATTAGTTTTCGGTAGAAGGTAAAATCAAAAGTATTTAGGTAGAGGGATATTTTCTATTCATCTTTTCATCCTGCATCCAAATATTTGAGAAAATAACATGTGACACAGTGTAATAGATACTGAGAGTCTAAGAGTGAGCCAAAGCAATAAGAAATCTACCTCTTAAAGCTTAGTCTAGTCTAGTGGAGGAGTTATCCTTTAATCAAATAATCAAGCAAACAAAAGCAAATTATAACTGTAAGTCTACAAGTAAGCAATTTTTGGAATTAAAAAAGCACAAAATAGACTGATTTATCTAATTCGGAGGTATCAGGAAGGACTTTTCCAAGGAAGTAATTACTGAGCCATGAAGAAGAAATAGGAGTTTAAGATATGAAAAGGGGAAATAGAAGAGCATTCTATGCAGGAAGAAATGCATATACAAAAAACACCACTGAAAGAGAGACCATGAGATATACAACTCCCTGATTATATATAGCAAGGGAATATGGCTGGAGGAGAAAGAGAAAAATTAATATAAACTCAAGCTGAAGAATGAGACCCAAGACCTTCCCCCTCCACAGAGTTTAACTATTGAGGCCTGAGAACAGAGGCCACCTGAGTCAACAAGACTTTCCTATTGGCTTTAAGAAACTCTTGCCCCAAAAAATAGGCTGTAAACCAATAAGTACTTCTCTGGTTCCTTTGGGAAATTCCTACAAACCAATCTATCTGAATTAATCCGGGGGAATAGTTCCTTGATCAGAAGAATACATTGCTCTCCTAGACAACCAGCTCATTTATCAGTTTACCTAAAACTTACTTCTACGCTGGGTTACCGAACTCTAAACTATTATTATGACACAAAATGTGCCTAATCCTAATAAGCTCCCTGCTTTGAAAGACTCTCCTTATACCACTTGAGTCCAGATTTCGAAACTTCACAAATATTCTCCCCTGGTCTTCTTCTTCTGAGACATTACTAAGACTCTGCCTAGGTGACATTTCCCCTTATTGCAGTATACACAATACATTCAATTTTGTTGAATCAACAGACAATTCTGCTGGTGTTTTTTAGCAGGAGTTAGAATATGTGGGGATTTGTAGGCCACAAGAAGTTTTCTATCCTCCCCTCGATTCTATACATATACAATATAATACCCTTGAAATATTTTAAGTGGGGGGATGGATAGTGGCACTGGGGTGAAAGTGTGATTAGAATTGTATTTTTAAATGACCACTCTGGCTTCAGTGTAGTAAACTGCTTGGAAAGAGCCAGCATGAATACTGGAAGTTCAGAGACATTTAGAATAATGGGGCTTAGAGATGATGCCAGCTTAGCCTAGGATGATGACAGTTGATAGGACAAGAAGTGGGTGGCTTCAAAGCATTAAATAGTCCTTAAAGTATGTAAGGTATAGTGATAGAGCAAATAGGAGGGGTAAGAGACAATATGGTACCAAAGATGGATCCCGGATTTCTAATTTACATAATCCTTATTATTTAGAAGCTTATTCTCCCCAATAAATTGCTAAACAGTATCATTTTTGAAACACTGATAATGAATCTCTCTCAGTCTAGCCCTCTTGGCCTAGTTAGTTTTAAATTGTGTGTCCACCTTTTTAGAAACTCGATGCCCAGACAACTTGATTTGTATTTATTCTCTTTTGGATGAAAATATCACAAGGATGGCCAACAAAAGAAGAATCAGGCAGATGCTCAAGGCACCCTGATACACATGACCTTGCATTGATAATTTCTGGACTTTATATAACCAAATGTATGGCTCAGTCCTGATTTTTATTTATACAGCCCCTTGAGTTCAGAAATGCATAGAGTTATTTCTCCAAGCAATCTGGTAGATTCAGAGTGACTTGGCCCAAAGGCATCTCTGGTCCTGGACTGTATTATCAATAAAATATTCAATTTTTCAATATCATCAGTTATTTAGTTTATCATGTATTCCTTATAACCCCATTCCTAAAGCCCTCCCTACATATTGTCAAACCCCTTAATGTGTAAGATATGTATCTTTGTAAATTCTCAGTACAGATTTTGTATTATATATATTATATATTAATACATATATTTTTATATATGTATATGTACAAAATTTTTATTAACTGAACGGCATATTCAATTGCTATAATATTAAGATTTGTCCATCTTACTGTGTCTACATCTAGTTTGATGCTTCAAATGGCTGCTTAGAATTCTTTCCTGTATATTCACCATATTTTGCTTATCTATCCTTCCATTAATAGACACCTAAGCGGTCTTAAATTTCTCCCTACAACAAAGCACACTGAGAAGAACATATTTGTATATGTTCCATAATGGAATAGTGTATGAATATACTGGGTTTTATACAAAGAATAATTGCTATGTTGCTCTTAGATTTTGTGCAAGGTATAAGTGTGTGTATGTGTGTGTATGATGTATATGTATATATGCTGAATTTCACTAAGTACTGCAGATTGCTAAGAAGGCTGTACTAGTACGTTCTTGCATCAAATGCACATGCATCAGGAATTCTGTTTCCCCACATCTCTATAAACACTTGACAATGTTTAAACTTCAAAATTTTGCAGACCTTGTGGGTGGGATATCCTTTGTATCTGATTCCAGTGAACTTTCATATGTCTGCATATACTTATTATCCATTTGAGTATTATATAAATTATATGCTCATGTCTTGCCTATATCTCTATGGATTATTTATTTCTATTTATTGCAACAATTTCTTGTAAGTCTATATATTAGTGCTACTCAAATTTAGAGTGTATCCTCTTTCAATCTGTCAGGTGACTCTTAACATCATCTATAATATTGAATCATAACATCATCTATAAAGCGAATTAAGAAATATGTTTATTACTTAATTTAACTTTTTATTGAGATAACTGTAGATTCATATGTAGTAGTTAGAAATAATGCAAGGTAATCCAGTTTCCCCTAATGGTAACATCTTGTGAAACTATACTGCAAAATCACAGGTTATTAATATTTAAACAGTCAAGATACATAATAGTTCCTTCATCAAAAGGATCTCTTCTATTGTCCTTTTAGAGGTACACTCATCCCCCAGTTCCTAATCCCTGGAGCCATTAATCTGCTTCCATTTCTATAATTTTATCATTTCAAGAATGTTTTATAAATAGAATCAGTCTGTAACATTGTAGGATTTTTTTTTTTTTCACTCAGCATAAAGGTCAGCAGATTCATCCAAACTGTTGCTTGTATCAATAGTTTCATCCTATTTATTTCTGAGTAATATCCCTGGTATGAATGCACCACAGTTTGTTTAACCATTAAACTATTGAAGGACATCTGGGTTATTTCCAGTTTAAGCTGCTATAAAACAAATCTGCTATGAATATTTTTGCGCAGATTTCTGAGTAAACATAAATTTTCATTTCTTTAGGGTAAATGTTCAAGAGTGCAGTTCCTGGGTTGTGTGGTAGTTACATGCTTAGTTTTATAAGATATTGACAATCTTTATTCAGAGAGATTGTACCATTTTATACTCCCACCTTCAATGTAAGATTAAAATATTTTCTCTACATCCTTGCCAGTATGTGGTCTTTTTACTTTTTTAATTTTAGCTATTCTGGTAGTGTAAGATATAGTAATATCTTATTGTGGCTTAGTATTTGCATTTCCTTAAGAGTTAATGAGGTTGAACCCTTTTTTATGTATTTATTTTCCATCTGTAGATCCCTTTCAGCAATATGTGTTCATAATTCTTTCCCATTTTCTAATTGCATGTGTTTTTTTAACTACTGAGTTTTGAGAGTCCTTTGTATTGTATATTCTAGATATTAGTCCTTTGTCTAATATGAGATTTGCAAATATTTCCTCCCTGTTGGGAGGTTGTATTTTCATGCTCTTTACAAGACCTTTGACAGAGAAAAGAATTTTAATTTATCAATATTTCTTATTATGGATCATATTCTTTGCCTAGCCTGGGATCCAAAAAATAACCTCCTATGGTTTTTTTCTAAAATTTTCATATTTCTGCATTTTAAATTTAACTCTGGATCCATTCTGAGTAAATTTTTAGTACAAAAGTTGTGGTTTGGGTCAAGTGGGTTTTGTTTTGTTTTGTTTTGGGGGATTGGGGGTTCTCTGGATGTCCAATTGTTCCAATACCATTTGTTGAAAAGCTATCTTTCCTCCACTGGTTTGCTTTTACACTTTTGACAAATATCAGTTGGATTCATTTACTTCAGGATTCTCTATTCTGCTTCGATGATCTATTTGTCTATACCTTACCAGTATTACACTGTCCTGTTTACTGTGCCTATATAGCAGGCCTCATATCAGGTAGAGTGATTCCTCCTATTATATTCCTCGAGAGTTTAAAGCTATTCTAGGGTCTGTATTTTTCCATATAAATTATAGAATAAACTTGCCTATGTCAACAAAAAATACCTTACTGTGGTTTTAATAGGAATTGCAGTAAGCCTTTAAACCAATTTAGGAAGATATGACACGTGTACTAGGTTGAGTCTTCCAATATTTCTCTCCACTGTTTTGGTCTTCTTTGATTTCTTTAATCACCATTAAAAATTATCATACAGATTCTGTGCATGTTTTGTTAAGTATATAACTATTTTTAGAGTGATTTTGTTATGTTTTTAATTTTGGTTTGAGTGTTCTTACATCCTGCAAAATTGCTGAACTGACATCAGTTTAGAAGTTTTTTTTGGTTGTTGGATTTTGTTTTGTTTTGTTTTGGTAGATTCCTTAGGATTTTCTGTATAGACAATCATCTACAAGTATGGGCTGTTTTATATCTTTCTGATCTGTATTTCTTTTTTTCTTATTGTGACAGTTAGACCTTCTGTTACTAGGTTGGATAAGAGTGATGAGAACAAGTATCCGTGATTTGTACCAGATTTTAGAGGAAACACGTTCGGTGTTTCACCATTATGACGTTAGTATCTTGTAGATGAACCATATCAATTTTAGCTGGCTCCCTTCATTCTTAACTTGGTGAGAGTTTATAACATTAATGAATATTGGATAATGGATATTAATAATTATGACAAATATTCTGCATCCATTAACATGATCATAAAATTTTTCTTCATTAGCCTGTAAATTACATTGATTAGTTTTTAAATGTTGAACCAGCTTTACATAATTGGAATAAATTTCACTTGATCATGTCTGTTGTTATTGTTATGTAATTCTGGATTTGATTTGTTACTATTTTGTCGAGGGATTTGTATCTAAGTTCATTAGCGACATCAATCTGTTGTTTGTTTTTTGTACCATTTTTATAGGGTTTTGTATCAAGGTACTAATGGCCTTAGTAAATGAGTTGAGAAGTATCTATTTCTTCAACTATGTATCCACAATACCTAGAATAGCTCTGGATACTTAGAAAGCACTCAATAAATATCAGTCACTTTTTAATGCCTTGCAATCAAATAACTGTTTATATGGCTTTTCTAGATTTGTGTATTGTGCAATAAAATTGGTATCAACATATATCTTTGATAATTTAATAAATTTACTTATAGTTATACATACCAACAATAGATAAATTGAAGTACATGTGTGTCTAGATCCTTTATTCTTCCTAAGTATATATTTATGGATATTTATAATAGAACAAGCTAGTAATAGTTACTTTGGACTGGTGCTTTCCAATAGAGATGGATATAGTATAAGCTATGTCCCTTTTAGCATAAAGATGCGCTCTGAAAAAAAAATTCCTCTGCAGCAATTCTCAACTTCTCTCTCATTCAGTTTATTTGCGTGCCAAGCTAAGGACCATGATTTTTAGTAAAATATTCTTGGATAGTTCGTCTCCTAAAAAAATAAGAAAAAATGTAGAAGACATGTTCAGAGCTAATAAGCAAATGTGACTGCTTTTCTAGGATGTAGTTTTAGAAGAAAGCCAACTATTTTTGGATAAATCTAGATAATAATCTTTCAGGGAATTGTGGGGGAAATAACTAGTTGGTTTATGTTCTATCTAACAGAAGTTTTCCTTTTATAAACACATGTAAGCAGTGGATACTCTCCCAGGGACCATAAACAAACATTGTATAGATAGCTTTTGATAAATCTGACCTGTTTCTGATGGTCAGATTGCAAAGCCTTCCTTTTCTTTAACTCACTTGGTCACCTTTTATCACAAATGTAACCTTTATACTTTGTATGTGTGTGCACTGGGG
Source organism: Balaenoptera musculus (assembly GCF_009873245.2). Classification (NCBI taxonomy): domain Eukaryota; kingdom Metazoa; phylum Chordata; class Mammalia; order Artiodactyla; family Balaenopteridae; genus Balaenoptera; species Balaenoptera musculus. The sequence continues at coordinate 124,538,495 of NC_045789.1, read as the reverse complement.
AATAGACAGTTATGAATATTATTCTCTTTTCAGAGTTTTACTCAATTTTTTTGTTTTCCTTGCTGAGGTTCAGGTTTGTCATACCTTTCAAAAGATATTATTTAAGAGTAGAATCAAAAACTTTTAAAGATATAGAATCATTATGTTGTACACCTGAAATTAATATAATACTATATGTCAATTATATCTCAAAAAATATTCTTTAAGTTCCATCATATTATGTCACTTTTAGGATTTAGAGCCGGCCAGCAAAACTTGCAGTTTCAATTTGATTTCACAATTTTAAAATGCATCTCCCTAACACTGCCAACTTCAGCGTTCAGTTGTGCTAGCTATTAAGCTAGTTTTCTTTCCTTTTAACCTATCCTTCTATACAGTGATTTTTTTTGATACGGGGGCTAGAGCTCCACGAACTACAGTCGTGCCTTGTCAGCTGGCTTCCTGCTAGGCTCTGCCAGGGAGTTAAAGGGAGATTGCGAGGCTGGAAGAGTAAGAAGGAAATTGTTCCTTTCTCACTGATTCTTCAGACTTCCTGTTCCTCTCAATGGCACCCACCGTTGCTTCTTCAAGCCAGCAGTGGTGGGTTCGTTTCACTTGCAGCAGTTTGGAGTTTTTCCAATACTTGTACTTGTGACCTTTCAATGACACTGGCATGGAACCAGACAGCATCCCCTTCTCAGAAATCCAAGTCCCAGTCTCTTAGAGCCCCTCTTCTAAGCTCTGAGATATTAGTGTCAGACAAACTTCTTCCCCTGGGAGGTTGGCGTTCAGTTTAGGAAGACCTCTTCTCCAAACTTCAAAGGTTTGGTAATCCCAATCTCTTCCCTTTGTTCTCATAGTTCCAGGGATGATATCTGCTTCCTACAGTTGTTTCCAAAATAATGGCTTAGTTTCTCTTTTATTATGTTTCAATATTTCAGCAACTCATTAACCATTCTTTAAGCTAAGCTCTCTTTGCTAAAAGAGCTGGTACGGTTTACGTCTCTTGACTGGACTTTGACTGATACAGGGTCCTTTGGGATCCTCTGCTCCATCTTTTTGAATGTTACTGAATGTCTCTTTAAGATATTATAATAAACATCAATAATATATTTTTTTAAAACAGAGAAACTAAAGAACAGAGGGCATGCTTTTCTGAATTCCCACTCATTGGGATTTCAAGCAATCTTTATTGCATTTAGAATATGTAGATTATATCTATTTTAAGATTATGACCTAATGTAAACATCTCCTTTGCAATTTATTGCATTTGTTCTAAATTGATAATTATAAATAATGAAACCATCTTCTCACAGTAGCTATCTGAATTAAGTGGTATTTTATTATTTTACTCTATTTCACAGTGTAACTTTAACTTTTTAGTCCCATTATATTACTACATACTGAAATATAACTAGTCCACTCTCAAGGAGCAAAGATATAGGTTAATAGAAAGGCAATGGAATACATATGTGTGTGTGTGTGTGTGTGTGTGTGTGTGTGTGTGTGTATATATATATATATATATATATATATACCTCAGATGAACTGCATTTATAACAAATTAGTTTTAATAAAGAAATAAACTTTGAAATTAGATTTTGCTTTTTACCAGGTCAAACTACATGTGAATAAGTTTTCGAGTGCTGACCCAAAGGACTTTAAAATTAAAGTCAGAAGCATACAGACAAACAACAACAAAAAACTTTTGACACAAGAATTCATAATCAAATAATTAATATATTTAACGGAAACTGAAAGCTTATTTTGGACCAGCTAAAATAATAAAAGACTGTAGCACAAAATAATGAAGAATAATGAAGTTCAAAAGGCCCAAAACTTCTCTCTACTAGAGAACTAAGTCTTTAGCTCTCTCAAAAACAACTATGTTTCAATAACATTGCTCTGGGTTAATGCATCAGTAATTTTCAATAAATAAATATCTATGTTCAGAGGATGTCCTCCACTGAGCAATGATAGTTCAACCGCTTATAAAAATATCTCCAGTACACTAAAAAATTAAATAGTTTTAAAAGTTTATTTATGAGTTGTTCTTCACCAATTCTGCTTGAAAGATACACATGTTTATGAAAACTTACAGCAATATCAAGTTGTAAGCTGAATCAATATATGAATTTCATTTCTCTTTGTGATAGTTCACTAAGCATCTATTAGAAAAAGTGAAACTCTGTATAATATTTTAAGACTTTCTTTATAATTGCCAGGGAATAAACATTTATAGTTTATATTAGTCAGATATCTCAAGTATACAATAAAGAACGCAACAGATAAAAGTATTCCCTAAAGATAATGACTATCAAAGTAATTGCTTTGACAATTCAATTATTGACTAATGGTTAGAATAGATAATGTTTAGCATGAGTCAAGAATACATAAAGTACATTCTCTTTGGAACAAGATTTTTCTCCTTCCATACTACATTCCTAATTTTATTTCTTAAGAACATGTTTCAGTTAATAGTGTGTCAACAAGACAAAAACAAGAGAATTTCCAAATCAAATTGGAAAATGAGGGAAGTATTTTTCCAGCTCATGTTATAAGAATATCCAATTGAGGTATACATCATTTGAAGATTTTAGAAGACTTGGTTAAGATTATAGGTTTAATAGCTTGACATATTTGAAATATACTGAAAATAGAGGAGCAGACAAAATGGCTCAGGAAGAAAGCATAGTGATGAGTAGAAGGAAACGCATAAAATTTCAGGTAACACTAATATTTACAAGGTAGGAAGAGAAGGAAAATCAACAAAAGACAATGAAAAAAGGCAGTCAAGCGGGTATGAGAAGCACCTGAAGAGAGTGGTTAATTACACATAAATTGGTAAGAGAGTAGGAATTGGAAAGTGTTATGCATTATAAGGGGGCAAATTTGCAAGAAAACTAAGAATTGTTCATTTAATAATTTAAAATCTTTACCAGTAGCCTTTACTAAAATCATGTTAATTGATGTTGTGTGCCATATAGTACAATTTAATAACTTAAGTGGAACAAATCAAAATAAGAACAAATATTTTAGAAAAAGAACATAGATTTGAAACAGGACCAAATGTAGATAATGCAAGAGCACTGCGCTTAACATGACTTAAAAGGAGCGCATGTTGAATGCTTTTCTCAAGACATTTTCCTGAAATAAATACATTCCAAATTTGAACTTTGAGACATAGGGAAATCCAGAGTAGAAGGGAATTATCTATAGTCTCAGTACTTTAGAGACTCTTTTATTCACCCTGTTTGCTGTCTTAACTGCTAGAAGCTGTAGAATGATAAGAACAAAAGATGGAGCCACTCTGAGGGTGGTGCTTTATACTTCGCATTGTGTAATATCTCAGAGCACAATGATGCTATTTATTGTAAAGTCTCTCTGGCATTTTCATCTTAAAATTGGTTATAGAGACAATGGATAAAGGCATTAAAAGAACTCTGATAATCTCTATTTTTTATCTCCCCAAAGAAATGTTAAAAGGATTTGGTAGAAAAACACACCAAAACTAATGCTTGCTAATATGGCTATAAAGCTACACCTGGGATCCAAACCCATAATGAAATTAAACAATTGTATTTGCTGGTTAACCTCATTTTAAATAATATGTTTTCTCCCATAAGGCAGGCATATGTGAAATGTAATCATCTCTTCATTATGAGATTGCAAGCTGCATGTCTGATGACAGACATACAACCCTAGTGTAAGTATACCAGAGCCCTATATATCAGAGAAGTACCTGAAATATTTTTGCTCATGATATCTACCCCTCTCTTCCTTAATTTCCTTTTAGTCAGGGTAGTAAAGGATTCTCTTTTTACCAGGCTTTGAAAAGAGCTGCTGATCTATTATGAGTGGTAACTTTAAAAAGAACATCAAATTATTTACCTATTTTACTACTTCCCAGGTTTTAATTTTGAAAACTCTTTCAAACATTATATTTAGGCCTGTTCTACTTTCAAATCTACTTGCTCCTTAGTGGCACTACTGACTCTTGTGAGTATTCCTTTATAGCCTGTATCACACTTATTACAATTTTTCTTTGTTTTTCACTGCCACTAGACTATGAGCAGCTTGGGCACAAAGGCTGTGAATTATTCATATTTGTATCTTCATTAGCTACCATAGGCCCCAGTATATGTTGAAGAAAAAGTAAATGTAGAAATAAATTGTGGGTTGGGATAGCACTCTAATTTTTTAAATAAAATATTGCAAACAACACTTGCTTCTTAACAAAACACAGTTTTAATAAAACATACAGTTTTCCATACCCTAGGAATGATGAAAAAACAAACACACACAATGTGTTTAGAATTTTCCTTAGAGAAGTACAACTCCATTTAGGTTCTTTTCAGAAAGGCTATTCTTTAGTTGGAAAGACCTTCCTTGTAAATCAACAGTCTGGAAGGCAATGAGGTAGTGGACATTATAATCCACTAGCCAGTCAGATCAACTAAATAAACCTTGGCAATAAACAAGATGATGAGTGTACAAACAAATAAAGACTGTTGAAGTAGATGGTATTTCAAATTACAGTAAGCCCCCCACAGTAAAATACAGATTATGTGGTACTGGTGAATAATGCCAATGCTCTGGCCTGCCCAAGTTCTCCAAAAGGGGCAGGGTGGGTAAAAGCTAACTTCTTCTTGATGATTGGGTGACAGAAGGAAGTGTTAGCAAGTGACTGTCTCATGATCATTTCAGTCTTTCTTAGTTCAGTATAGGGTGCATTTTTTTGTTACTTTTTTTTTTTTTGTAACAATCAGTCCTTTTCCCAGTTGGCCTAATAAATAAAAACAAATAAATGCAATGTTTTCTCTTTTCCTTTACCATGTAGTCACTGGAAGACTAACTAAAAAATGCATTTTTTTTTTTTTTGTTAACATTGCAATACCACTACACCACATTTTGTACGGTTGAATTTTTGGACCTTACTTACTGAGTTATGGCAGGGTTTCACCATTTTCACAATTTAAAATAAATTCCAATCATGTCGAGGTTATTTCATGGGTAAACTACATTTTAACTTGCAATATGTCTTTGCAAATTACAAAAATTTCATATTATCCTCAATGTCTTAAAAGTAAACAACACTGTGATTGAAACAACCTTTAACAAATTGAAACTTAAACAAGTATTTCCACCAGAAACAAATGTTAATCTGATTGAATGTACCCAAATATAATTTTGGTTTACTTAAATAAATATTTTAATTTGAAAATTTTTCCAGGGTACATGTGGTCATACAGAAATTAACATATAACACTGTTCCTCATAATAAAGACTTCTTTTTAATAAATATTATGTTACTGAAAGAATAAGAATTAGAATCTAATTTTATATGGGGATTTAAAAAAATAAATTTCAAGAATATTAAATCCAAATATTAGCATGGAAAGAGTAAATTATACTAACTTTAATTATATCCTTGAAGATAGGCAAACAAACTAACGGCCAATAAATACTATATAGGTGAGGGTTTTTTCTTAAATAAACAAAATAGTTTTTCATTATTTTTTATCACATGTTAGTTTCACATTTAAAATTATTTGGTCCAGGGAGCAGGGGGGTTGGTGGTGGTGGGATGAATTGGGAGATTGGGATTGACATATATACACTAATATGTATAAAATAGATAACTAATAAGAACCTACTGTATAAAAAAAACAAAATAAAATTCCAAACTAAAATAAAATAAAATAATTGGTCCAAATGTAGCCTGCTACTGTATTTTCAGTATATCTAAGACAATACTAATTGTTTAGAGTGATAAAACTGCATTATAACATTTGCCCAAGTGCTGAATGGGCATATATTTAATATGTTTGCAACAAAGCTTAAGTTCTCTTGACAGTCTCAAATGGGTTTCATGTTCATTTTCATTTTTTATGTAAATAAACTCTAAAATAATTTATTATTTTAAAAATCATTTAAATATATCTACAAGTTTGTTTTGAGAGAGTCAGTTTTACATATGCAGTTAACACAACAAAAGGAAAGCAAAAAGGAAAACCTAAGCTAACACTATCTTTTAGTTATATCAATCCCCAAAACTTCCTTCATAAGCAAGACATTCATGTAGAATTAGCTACTGACCAAGCAGAAACTTATGCAGAGAACACAGCTTTTGTGTATTTAGAAGAATACTAATTTTGACTGGATTTGGAATGTTTTTCTAGGCAATCATTACAGTTAAGCATATTAAACTCTCTTTTTTTGTCAAAGTTAATTCATATTTCACTTCCAAAAGCATCTTTATAGTTAAATACAACTTTGTGAAAGCCAATGGTTATTGCTTAGTCATTCATTTTTATAGAGAAAATGTTGTACTTCGACAACACTGCACTATTTAAATCAGCTGTACTCCTTGTTAATCAAGGGAGAGTTTTTCCATCATAACATGAAAAAAATCAGATTCAGTGATTTGGAAACATCTTGATCTCTATCTTCCAAACCTGAAATATCTTCTTCAGTTTACTCCTTCTCTTGCTCTGCATCACCTCACTGGAAATTTTTTCTAATCTCCTTTCTGGATCCTCTTCATCACTACAACGTTTAAATTTTGGATTAACTCTAAGTGTTGCCTCTTTTTTGACTTTCTTGTCTTACCTTAACCCTCACTCCTGTCCAACCATATAACTGTAAAAATGTCCAGATTTACATTTCCACCCCCAATCTCCCGACTAACCTCATACATCTAAATCTACAACTGACATTTGCATGAGATGTTGAATACACAGCTCAAACTTAATATGCCCCAAACAAAATTTTTCATTTCTCCAATCTCCAAATGTACTCCTAAAAGAAAAAAAATTTCACTCTTCATGCATTTAGTTTGGTAAAAATACCTAATCTAGGGATCTTCCTGTTAACTACTTTTCTCACTGCACACTTGTAATCCATCAGGAAATTATATCAGCCCTACCTTTAAAATATATCCAGAATCTGACCTCTTTCTACACTCTCTAGTGTTACCACCCTTGTGACAGATGTGTAAATCCACTTCCCAGATCCCAATTCAAGGAAGGACTCTGCCTAAGGGCAAAGAGAACAGTCAGCAGACAGCCTCTACCTGTCAGCAACTTCCTCAGGATCTGTCTCAGTTGCAAGGAGCCACCCCCTGAGGACACTCCCTTCCCAGGGCAGCTCACACCTTTTTCAGGTGGCTGAGCAAGTGGGAGGTATAAAGCCTAAGGGTCTGGCCTTATCGTCTCAAAGTAGGATACTCTGACGCATACACTCCAGAACGTTATTACTTCGATTCTATATAGAATGAGGAATAATGAAATGTACAGTGCTCACTGACATGTTCTTTGAGTTATCCAAATTTTAATGATATTTATGACTCTGTATTTTATAGATTCCTGAGAGTTTCATCCACCAATAAGTAAGGATATAGCAAGATGCTAATGTATTCAGTGATGTTTTAAATTCTATTACTTGAAAAATCATCTTAGTCATCACCACTAAAAGAAATATCACTGCCACCACCATCCCTAGAAGACGAATTTTGTGGCAATTAAAAGATGCATTAGTACAAAGCAATAGAAAGATGTGTGATTTTCTGTAAAATGATTATTAGTTTGAAAAATAATTATCCCAAGTACCTTCATTTGCATTACTAATTTGAGGTTGTTCTTAAAATTATAAAACATTTGGATCATTTCATATTTGTTCAGTAAATTTTCTTTCAAAATATTATAACTAAAAATCTCACTTCTGAGGACAAATTGAGTAGTTAACTATTTTCATAGTATTTAAAAGTCTAAGACTTTTATTCTCTGCAGCTATTTCCTTTAATAGCTGACATGCTTCCATAGCTACAATGTCATGCCAGAGGGGAAAACTAACTACATCTAAAACAGGAGAACATGAAAAAAAAAGTGCTTGAGGTATAACCATTTTCTAAATTTGGGTTTAAACAGTTGAAATGAACAGATTAAAAACAAGAACAGAAGTATAATCACCCGTGTGAGCTTTTAAAAAATACTCCTTAGATATCTCAACTTCATTTTGTTTTCATTATTAATACTTTCCACTTATAATTGTGGGAAAATATAAATGATTTAGAAAAAACACGTTATCAAGTAAATGAAGTATTTATCCTATTGTTTCAGTCAGTTGACCAGATGAGCAATATACAGCTATAATTATACTTTCTCCAATAATCAAAATATTTAAAAACTCAATGCTCTTATAGTAATCTGCTCTGTGAGGCATTGTTTTATAGATTATACATAGCAGGTTTTTTTCCTGCAAATAATTTTTAAGCCTACTTAATAACATTTTTGCCCCTTGAGTTTAATATGATTGCTGGAACCTGGCAGGAAGTAACTGAAAAATGAAGGAGATGACCTCCCTAAGTTTATTTTTATGTTTTTTTTTTAATCCTAAAATTTTGATTAGCTCATTCACAATTACAGCAAGTCATGTGAAGTCATGTGAAGTCATTCTTTATACAAGAAAGCTATTCTTCCCTAGGGAAAAAACCCTCAAGTGTACCCCAAAAGGAAGACCCTGAATAAGGAATTCAGAGGCCATAGACTGCAGAGTATCAAAAATTCTATTTAGGGACAGGATCTTTCTGTACTGGCTAAGGGATCAGCTCTTAGTTCCCACCCTTAAATGACAGAGAACATTCTTTCTGTCTTCTCTCCTTCCTAGTCTACACCCCAGACTGATGGGTTCCCTCTGCAGGTGATTCCCTCTCCCAGGGGAAAAATTAAGTTCAACATATGTACCTCCAGTGGTGTCATAGTAACATATTGGCCTTACCATAAAACTTTAAATTGCTTATTTCTATTCTGAGCTTAGCTGTTCATATGTTCGGTTTCCAGAAAAGCAGTTTTCCTTATTAATGACTTCAGTTTCTTTTGTTAACTAGATACTCTGTCATTTATAAAATGGTATCTTGGAAACTACTACAGTGAGAGAATAGTTTACTTTCTGTATATACAAGACATAAATCAGAACTAATGATTGTTTTAAACCACTTAAGGATATGTATCACAAAAGGAAGAAAAAATGCCCAGTTTCAAATGTTATACAGTTAAAAAATGTACTCTTTGCTTTCACTGGGGTGGTAGAAAAGGAGAGTTTTAAAACAATACAGATTAAATCCAATCAACATATGACATCATTGATGAAGTCATTTAAAAGTGGTAAATATACACAAAATATGCAATTTTCCTAAGCAGTACTGTGGAGCTAGTAATATTCATATTGGGGCTCCTCTCCTTCACTCCACCCCATTTTACTGACACTGAATTTAGGAACTGAATATGCCTTAGTATTTTTGACATAATATTTCCAGATGATGAAACTTCATCCCAATGATGTAATTTTCCAAATTATTTTCTAGATAATTAAAAAATCTGGATTAAAATTCAGATTTCCCAGTTCCATTTTCAGCGCTCTCATTCTACATGACCAAGCTGAGTCCACCCTACACAGAGGCCAAGCCTTCCTTGCATGCCTACCCTCACGTTTGCTCTCAGCTGGGTAGAGTTCAGTACACCCTTGTGGGCTGACCACCAGAAATTTTTCTTCTGTATCAAGTTCACCTTGTATCTCAGCTTCATGTAGTCTCATACTCAGGCAATATTTCAGTCCCTCTGTTTCATTTTTGATTATCAGTCCTGAATTTGTATATTTAAGAAATATTTCTTTAAACCCTTAAGTAGCACACCACAAAATCTCCAGTTCCCTGTGAACCTTTTCCCAGGAAAATTTGCTAGATGCCACCTTCTTGTCCTCTTACTTATGATGTCTCAGCAGACAGTGCTTTTCCCCACAAACATTGACCATTTCAACCTATTCTTTTCTTCCTCATGTCGCATCACCTAGAAGTCAATTTCACTGTCTCCTTTGTCTCTACCTATAGCTGAAGGCAGATTCCAAGGTTGTATCCTAACTGTGGGAATTCAGAATCTCAGCCTCACTTGGAGGGAGGTGGGGCAATTTCAATACCTTTAGAAGGTAACTGGATAAAAGGAAATCATGTTAACATGCTAATTGTAGTCAAAATGTGCTAATAGAAGACAAATTTGCTCTACCCTCTTTCTCCCCCTTCTTCAATCCTCACAACTTGCATTTTTGCATGGTTGTTGCTGTTGTTGTTAAAAAAAATATATATATAAACTTGATTATTTGCGGCTCTGAAGGAAGGTGGGCTGGACTGAAGAGGGCTCATTGAGCTCTTAAAGCTATCTATAAAACCTCAAAACAGAGGGCTAAAGAGTCAATAATTTACTCTTGTAGTAGAATCTGGCCTATTTTAAAATAATATTTTCTTTGATTATCTCTTGTCTTGGTGATTACATGCATTCACTAGGAATCACAATTTCTAACTCATTTGAAAAACTTTTAGATACTTTACAAAGTAAGCCAGCAGAAATATCATGCAGAGATATGTACGAAATACCCCACAAATGAAAAGTAAACAGTGGTTGCTGAACAATAGAGTAAATGGAAATTAAAGTTGCAGAGCACCCGAGTTCTTTATGTGAAAAAAACAACATTTTAAAAATTATCTCTTACCTGTGAAACTTTCTAGAAACTTAATTCACAGAAAATATACAATCTCTATATGGGAGTAATTGACCCACCCCAATCTAACTCAAAGCAATTTTTTTTCAACCCATGTTTATTATTTTGGTTAAAATAACTTTATAAATTTAGTTATTTTATTATTCAAAGAATAAAAACAATTACTAATACATCTATTAATCAATTTAGAAGACACAATATAGTTCTTTTGCAAGTAGAATTAGATTTATTTTTAAACATGTAAAAGTGTCAACTAGAGATGTCCGAACTATTTAGATTATCCCAACTACCCACTAGTTTTCATTTATCAGAATGTCAGGTTTTTGTGTTAGGTTCTGAAATTGGAGCATGACATAAGTGTTCTATGTCAGATCTCTTAACATATAGCCTGTTCTACTTCACAGAGTGCTTACTTTTTAGAATGCCAAGAAAGGTACTGAAGATATCCTCCAGTGTATTACATGTTAATATTATGGCTAAAACTGGTAGTTACATCTAGTTCTCTTCTGTAGTTTCTTGGCTGAAACTTGAATGTAGAAGACTGTATTGTCTCATATAGCACTTTAAGAGATTTTTTTTTTTTTCTGGCCTGTTTGTTGCATTTGGAAAGGTTTTATTCTTCCAGCATATTTAAGATTCATGTGTAATTTCTTTCTCTCTTTTTTTTTGTTACCAATACTTTTATCTAATGATTTGATTGTTTATAGTTGGTAATTTTATAAAACTACTGTTGTGTTCTTTATTTACTGGTTTAAAACACACTGTGTGGGTGGGCAAAACAATACGGCAGAGCTGCCACCATGCCAGCTGGCCACCTCAGTGTCTCACGGTGGGTGTCCAGCTTCGTTCAATTGCCATATGACATGAAACAGGGCTTTGACCTTTGCAGCACTTCTGCTTGTAAAAGTGAGCTAGGCTATAAAAATCACGATGATTTCATCAGCAGTAGGTCCTCCAATGATACATTCCATGCTTTTGGTTATTTACTGTACATGGTCAGCAGAGCAATGCCTTGTCAAATTTAGCAGTTTGAAAAATATTTTAAAGGACTGGGAGTCGATCATGGTTGCTAAAGGTTTTTTTAGACACTAAAGCCAGAAAGTTATTATTAATGATTACATTTTGTAATACATACTATACTAATTTGATATCGGCCTCCTTTAGGTTTAATATGTTGCTATTCCTCATTGTGTGGAATTTTATATCTAAGCTCATTTCAGAGTCTATAGTTCTTAGAATATACAGTGCCAGGATAAAATTTCATTGTCTGGATTTTGGTTTTATTCTTCCTTGACTATTTGAACCATATTTCTAAGCAAAGCCAATTCAAATTATGCATCTTGAGTGCTGAGCTCCTTTAAAGACAAAAGCATCAGTGGAATTATGTTAATAATCAGAGTACTGAAGTGTTAGGGACAGATTTTTCTCTTTGGTTTTTATGGAATTACATGTGCAAGCTCAGAAAAAAGCAGCACAAGAATGTGATGATACTAGCTTATTCGACAGAGTTTAGTAAACTTTTGGTTTGTCCCACCAAGACAAAGGAGATATCCTAATGACCTTCTGGAAAGAAAGGTTATTAAAGTAGATGCACAATGTTTCTGTAAATTAGCAGAGAGAAAAATCATTATGCCACAAAACTCTGTTTAGAAACTTTACAACATGACTCTGATTTGGATGTTAGAAGAGTGTGCTGAGAAAAGGACACACAAATGCACAGACTTAATAGTATATATGGTTACATAACATTCAACCAAATCTCCACCAGAGGGGAGAATAATAAGATGGCTTTCAATGTCCCTTTGAGTGTTGAGCACCTATGAGTCTGAGATTTGATGATTGCAGATGAAATTTTCCACATTTTGATAACAGGGTTAAGAATTTTCCAGTCTGTTTGTACTATTATTATTTAATTTTCTAAAAGAGTGACCAGGAAACAATAAAATTAGAAAAATAGAAGTCTGTTGATTCTTCTATGATAGGATACTGATATATTTCCATTTCTTTTTCCAGGACACAAATTTTCTCATTACACCCTGAAGACTTAAGTCAATGAAATCTCCACATTTGGTTCACAAATAGTCAATTTTCAGCTCCTTTACTTGAGTACCTCTATTACTTATCCCAATCATTCCAGACTTAAAGGACCAGTTAGATTTCAAAAATATATCAAGTAAATAAATAAAGGATAACAGGTTTTTGTTGTGTCAAGTAACACTAGTAAGTCTACCATATACTCAACTTGATACACAGTTTTTTTTTTAAATTGAGGTATAATTAACATACAACATTATATTAGGTTCAGGTGTAAACATACTACAAAAAGTCTAGTTCATATCTGTCACAATACATAGTTCCAGATTTTTTCCCTTGTAATGAGAACTTTGAAGATCTACTCTCCTAAGAACTTTCAGATACATAATCCAGTACTATTAACTGCAGTAACCATGCTGTACATTACTTCCCTATGACTTATTTTATAACTGGAAATTTGTACCTTTTAACTCCTTTTACCCAGTTAGCCCAATCCCCACTCCCCTGCCTCTGGCAACTACTAATCTATTCTCTGTATCTATGAGATACATAGCTTTTGGGGTTTTTTGTTTGTTTGTTTTGCTTTAGTTCCTGTCGACTAATATAGGCATACCTTGCAGATACTGCAGGTTCAGTTCCAGACTACCACAATTAAAAGAGTCACACAAATGTTTTTGTTTCCCAGTGCATATACAAGTTATGTTTATACTATCCTGTACACTATACTGAGTGTGCAATAGCATTATGTCTAAAAATGTACATACCTTAATTTTTAAGTACCTTATTGTTAAAAAATGCTAACCATCATCTGAGCCTTCAACAAGTCCTAATCATTTTGCTGGTGGAGGGCCTTGCCCCCATGTTGATGGCTGCTGATTGATCAGAGTGGTGGTTGCTGAAGGAATGACTGTGGCAATTTTTTAAAAATAGGACCACAGTGAAGTCTGACACATCAATTGACTCTTCTTTGCATGCAATGCTTGTTTGATAGCATTTTACCCACAGTAGAACTTCTTTCTAAATTGGAGTCAATCCTCTCAAACCATGACAAAGCTTTATCAACTAAGTTTACATAATATTCTAAACCCTTTGTTGTCATTTCAACAATCTTCACAGCATCTTCAACAGAAGTAGATTCCACCTCAAGAAACTGGTTTCTTTCCTCATCCATAAGAAGCAACTCATCATGAGATTGCAGCAATTCAGTCATATCTTCAGTCTCCACTTCTAATTTTCTCTAGTTATTCTCATCACAGCTGAAGTTACTTCCTCCAGTGAAGTCTTGAACCCCTCAAGGTGATCCATGGATGAGGTTTGGATTCAAATTCTTCCAAGCTCCTGTTAATGTTGATATTTTGACCTTGTCCCATGAATCGCAAATGTTCTTAGTGGCATCTATAATGGTGAATCCTTTCCAGAAGGTTTTCAATTGACTTTGTCTAGATTCATCAGAGGAATCACTATCTATGGCAGCTATAGCCTCATGAAATGTATTTCTTAAATAATAAGACCTGAGAATCTAAATGACTCCTTGATTCATGGGCTGCAGAATGGATGTTCTGTTAGCAGGCATAAAAACAACATTAATACTGTACATCTCCATCAGATCTCTTGGGTGACCAGGTGCATTGTCAATGAGCAGTAATATGGAACTATTTTTTTCTGAGCAGTAGGTCTCCACAGTGGGCTTTAAATATTCAGTAAACCATGCTAAAAACAGATGTGCTATCATCCAGGCTTCCTTGTTCCATTTATAGAGCATGGGCAGAGTAGAATTAGCAGATTTAGCATATTTAAGAGTAAATTAGTAGATTTTGGATATTAGTAATGGTAACTGAGCACTGGCTTCAACTTAAAGTCACCAGCTGCATTAGCCTCTAATAAAAGAGTCATCCTGTCCTTCGAATCTTTGAAGCCAGGCATTGACTTCTCCTCTCTAGCTATGAAAGTCCTGGATGGCATCTTTTTCCAATATGAGGCTATTTCATCTATCTTGAAATCTGCCATTTACTGTAGCCACATTCATTCATTATCTTAGCTAGATCTTCTGGATAACTTGCTGCAGCTTCCGCATCAGCACTTGCTGCTTCACCTTGCACTTCGATGTTATGGAGATGGCTTCTTTCCTTAAACTTCATGAACCAACCTCTGCTAGCTTCAGACTTTTCTTCTGCAGTTTCTTCACCTCTCTCAGCCTTCATAGAATTGAAGAGAGTTATGGCCTTGCTCTGGATTAGGCTTTGGCTTAAGGGAAATTTGTGGCTGGTTTGATCTTCTATCCAGACCATTAAAAACTTTATATCAACAATAAGTCTGTTTCGCTTTCTTATTCGTGTATTCACTGGAGTAGCACTTTTAATATCCTTGAAGAACTTTGCCTTTGCATTTACAATGTGGGTGTTTGGCACAAGAGGCGTAGCTTTCAGCCTGTCTCACCTTTCCACATGCTTTTCTCACTAAGCTTAATCATTTCTAGCTTTTCATTTAAAGTGAGAGGCATGCAACTATGGGTGTGGTCCGTGGTGTCCCAAAACAATTACAATTGTAACATCAAAGATCACTGATCAAAGATCACTGATCACTGATCACTACAATAAATAATAATGAAAAAAATTGAAATATTGCAAGAATTATCAAAATGTGACACAGGGACACAAAGTGAGCAAATGCTTTTGAAAAAACGCCAATAGACTGTTTGACAGAGGGTTACCACAAACCTTCAATTAGTAAACAACACAATATCTGCAAAGCACACTAAAGCAAAGCGCAATGAAACAAGGTATACATGTATAAAGAACACAAAGGGAAGTCAGTAGAGTTTGCTTATGTTTTATTTTCTTAACAAATTACAGTTTACTTGTATAGGTTGAGGGTAAACCACTCATATTTTTTTATTTCTCAAGTGAAACTTAGAAATGAGTATATTTAAAATTTCCAATGCAATAATCTCTAAGTCCTTACTTGTTTAACCCCACTGTGAATGTTCTGTATGTATTCCAGTCTTGCCTCCTTCAGAGCTCTGGCAAGATTGATACACCACCTGGTTATGCTACCCTAAGACTAGATAACCCTGGAATATGCTGACCCAAGCAGGTTAGCAAATATTTTGAATATCCTGTAGCTAAGCTTTATAAACAGAGGTTGTGGTACCCTAGAGATAGGCTTAGGGGATGTGACACCAATGCATAAAATAGTTTACATCTTCTTAAATCATCACTGTTATTCTCAGATTAGGGCAATATTTTTTCATTAAATAAATGTTTCCATATCTTGGCTTTAAAACATCATTATATTTATCTTTGCAGATTCTGCTGTATTACTGATAAAAGAAATATAAAGACTCAAAGCCACAATGAAATTAAGAGTTTACTAATATTGAATCAGGGAAAATCTGATTCTACACAAATGAATTATGCTGCAGAGAATGAGAATTTCAGGTTAACATAAAAGAATAATTCAGGAAGTTTGTTTAAATCATTTGCTTCTGTATAGATACAGATGGGGAAAAGGAGTCCGTGTAAAGATGATCTCAGACCAAAAGCAAGGATGGGGCCCATAAAGGCAAAAGCCATAATGTTTTACAGGTGAAAATGATTAGTCAAATTAAACAAGTTTCTGTTATATTCAGAATTCGTGATTGTAGCATTGCTCGGCGTGACACTGTTGAACAAATGGGTAAAATCTTACAGCTGAATTGCCACTTGGAGAAAAAGAACAGTAGGGGGAAAACAAACAAACAAACCAACCCCAGAACTAAACCAAAACAAAGAAAAAATTATAAAATGAAGTTTAAAGAAAGTGCCAAATGCATTGATCTTTTAGATTACTGAATAGGCTAGGAATGATCCCCTCCCTGAAAACGTTCTTGCTATTACTAGAGCAGTATATATTGCTAAGAAAGTAGAATGGCGAATTGCTTAGAAAAAAATTCTTGATTGATTATTTTAAATTGGGAAACATTCATTCTGCTCTAGATTTAGGACTAGCCCAGAATATTTGAAGCACATTGACTAATAAAATTAGCATCATCACTATTGGTAATATTAGGAGATGAAATCATGATGAGAAACCTATATACAGTTGACCCTAGAATAACATGGATTGGAACTGCATGGGTCCACTTATATGCAGACTTTTTTCAATAGTAAATACTATGGTAGTACATGAGCCAATCCACGGTCGGCTGAATCCGAGGATGCAGAACTTCAGATATGGAGAAACTTCAGATATGAAGGGCCAGTTATAACTTATACATAGATTTTTGACTGTGCACTGTTCAAGGGTTAAATGTAGTCACAAAGTATTGATATCTCCTCTCAATATACTAATTGAGTACAAAGAAAATACTGTAACTTTATAGTAGAGAAATCTTGCAGTAACTTTATGGTAGAGAAATCTTGTAGATACCATCAGCACCAAGTGATCAATTTAATATAATTAGTAATAGGACAAATCAACATCATATTTTCTATATGACTTACTGAGAAGAATACAAAAACCACTTCTGTGATATTCCATCAAACTACAAAATATGAATATACCCATGAGGAAATACAAGACAAAACTAAACTGAGAGACACTCTATATTCCTCATAAGAGTCAAGGTCATGACAGACAAAGTAAAGACCTGTTCCAAATTAAAGGAGATTTAACAGCATCACAGTTAAATGCAACATGTGACTGGATTGAATCCTTGATCAGGTAAAGGACATGAGTGGAGAAATTGTCAAAATTTGAATAAAATCTACAGATTTTATTTTTAGGTAATAGTTTTAGGTAATTATTTTTAGGTAATTTTATTATGTCAGCGGTGTCTTTCTGAGTTTTATAATTGTACTTTGGTTATGCAAGAGAGTCCTTGTTTCTAGGAAATTATTTAGGAGCAGAAGGAGTCACGTCTGTCATTTATTTTGAAATGGTTCAGAAAGTTTCACGGACTGTATGTTTTTTATATGGTAAATTGTTCACATTTGGAGAATCTCCGTGTAAAGTATAAGCAGGGATTCTTTGAACTATTTTGCAATGTATCTATAAGCCTATTATTTCTAGATGAAACGTTAAGAAAATTAAATCCATGATAATCAAAAGTTGCTAGTCACTTCTGAATGATTCATACTTTCATATCTGCTCTAATTATAGTAGTTTTGCCCAGACTTAGCTCATTTGCTCTTAAGAAAACCTGACTAATGTTTTTGTCAGTCACACCTCACATAGTTTGGTCAGTCATGGTTCACGTTTTTGCTTTTGCTTCTATAAAATCTCATTCTGGCTATTGATTTTATTAGAAATTCCTTAGGTGCAAAATAGTTTGACCTTATCCAGAAGAACATGTTTACCAAACGTTTTCTGAGCCCCTTCATCTGGAAGCATTGAAAGTGTCTACTGAGGCAAAAGTGAAGAGAGGGGTACAGACAGGTATGTGGATAACATATCTTCTTAGGGAAAATAAAGTTCTAAGGTAAAATTTTCCCAACTAACAAAATTTCAAATCCTTCACATAAGTGTTTCTGAAAAGGCAAATTATTTGTAAAAGATATGCTGGGACACCCATGTTTATATTATTGGACCCATCCTTTTGGCCATATCAAATTAGATCAGAGTATACAGTTAACCCTAACAGAGTGAACAAATTGGCTGGCTCAGGAGCAGTCTGATCTTTAAAAAAAAAAAAAAAATCAACTCAGAAACATATATAGTGGTAGGCTCTGGAGCTGAAATTTCATTGAGAGTCAAGGCTTGAAATAGCACCACAATAAACCTAAGTAAAGTTAAGGAAAAACACAGACTATGTGTCAGTAGGGAAATCACATCTCCAGATTGGAGACTCAAGTATTGATAGAAAATGGATTGTGTTTCTTTCTGGAACAGATACAGACAGTCACCACCTCACATCTTGACATATTAAATCCTCCAAAAGTCATACATGTGACTTTTCCTGTGAACATCCCATTGTCTTTTCAATCAGTAAATTCCATGTTTGGAGTGGTCTTAGTTTCCATTCCTTGAAACAACAGACATTTAAGTAATTTTTTCTACTCCTAATGCTCAAAGGTAATTCCTGAAGCAGTGACCAAATAACAGATAGCAGATTTTTAAAAAATAAATAAAACAAAAAACAAAAAATGATCAGCAATCCATAATACTCTTAAATATAATACATTTGTATAACTTTAGGTAGAGAGGCTATAAAAGTAATGGTTAGACTATTTGGATTACGGTTCTGATTCTGTCACTTGTAAGCTAAATTGCTTTGAGTAATCATTTTTTTAAACATATGAACACTAATCTCTTTGTTTTCTATAAGTTGAGAAAACTCCTGTCCATATTACTGAGCTAGGAGAATAGAATTATATAATAAAGTTGACAATGTTTTTAATTACCTGTCACTTTCTAAAGCTTGTATAATTGTTAATGCTAGTCAAATTTTATATGGGGCTGAAAGTTAACTTTGGGAAAAATTCTCTGTTACATTTGTATTAAGATTAAAAAATTGAAGTCTCATTAGAGCGAAGGGGGAAGAGTCACACAGACTATAATAAGGGCAAAAAAAAAACATGTATCATATAGTCCTCAGTTCCTTTTTCCCTGCAATATTTATGGAGTTGTCCAAATGCCAAATTCTACTTTCTCTGAAATATCACAGCATTTTATTTTTATTATTGTTCCTTCCTCATCTTTGACTTTTCCATAAATATTTATAGAATTTTTAAAAATAAGTGAACAATAAATTTTCTTCCAAATTCTGGCAACCTAGAAGTCATTAATAGTATAGCTTTGATGATTTAGCTTTGGAATCTCAGTTTGAATCATGATTCTGCAACTTAATTGTCTGTATGGAATTGGGAAGTCACCCAGTTGAAGTAAGCCACATATGAGTTTTGTAAGGATTAAATGAGATGGTTAATGTGATAGTGCTCTCTGATTTAGATTTGTAATTAAATCAAGTTTCTTTGGCTTAACTGTGAGAAATACTAACAGTGTTTATAGATATTACCACAGTGTCTGGTACATAACTGATTGTCTTATTTAAGATTATTTTTTAGGGACTTCCCTGGTGGTGCGGTGGTTAAGAATCCGCCTGCCAATGCAGGGGAAATGGGTTTGATCCCTGGCCCAGGAAGATCCCACATGCCGTACAGCAACTAAGCCCATGTGCCACAACTACTGAGCCTGCACTCTATAGCCTGCGAGCCAAAACTACTGAGCCCCAGTGCTGCAACTACTGAGCCCGTGTGCTGCAACTACTGAAGCCCGTGCACCTAGAGCCCATGCTTCACAATAAGAGAAGCCACCGCAATGAGAAGCCCACGCACTGCAGCTAAGAGTAGCCCCTGCTTGCCACAACTAGAGAGAGCCTGCATGCAGGAACGAAGACCCAATGCAGCCAAAAAATAAATTAAAAAAAAAATTTTTTTTAATTATTTTTTACAAGTGACATAAATCCAGCTTTAACCAGGCACACAAAAAAGGAAGATTCATATGTATATATGATATGCAACTGGAAGAACTTGTGCTCTATACATCACCATTTTGCCCACAGACGGACACTGAGAACCTTTCCTTAGATCTATGGTTTGAAACCTAGGAAGGTCTATGATTGGCCAGGTTTTGGCTGAAGCTTAATCCTGGGTCCATCATTTTTGGACTCAGAAAGATGGATTTAGGATTCAGAAAGAAAGGCAGATGGTCCCAGAAAAAAAAGAGGGGGGGTGGTTTCTGTGAAAACAATAGATGGCCACTTAGGAATGATATCCAAAGTATTTAACAGCTGTTACTTCATGGCCTTCAGTCGATCAGAACAGCGGCAAGCTGGAACTGCTGGAGCTAGGGAGACTCACTATTGGACAAACATATTACATGCAGGCTGGCTCTCTCCCGTCCTTAAAATATTAAAATTTCAACTTCCCACTGAGTCCTATTATCTCCAGAGTAACATACATTGAATATATTTAACTTAATCTTTTAAAAAATTATTATTACACATCTATCCCAACCAGAGTGTAACTTCCATGGGGGCAAAGATTTGGTTCTATACTACTGTATTTCTACAGTCTAGAAAAATACCAAGAATAAATATTTATTAAGTGAATGAATGTTTAGAATATTACTGACTCTTATTTTCCCTTATTACTTTTGGAGTCCCATAAGAAAGTGACATTGTACAGATGACTTCATTCATAAAGCTCATTCATGGAAAATGCCTAAATTCCATGGAAAGCTGAAAATAAAGATATTATATACTAAGTAATTTAGATCCATGTAGAGATATTTGTTACATTTGTAAATTAAACAAACACATTTTCAAATGGGCTCATATTTGGACTTTAGTTACATAGATACGTTTATTTTTCAAATTGCTCTTTTGCTCTGAATGGAGAATCCTAACGTATTAAATGGGACTCTCCATTGTAATAAAAGCAAAAACACATTCAGGCTTGTCTTTTGGATCTGTTATGAAAGTTATCACGGCGGTGACCCCTGGAGCAGAATTGAGTATATTTGCAAAGCAGGTATCTGTAGTTCCTAGGAAAGAATGACCACTGGGGAAGCAGCAAGGAATAAGGCACAGAGACAGAGCTATAGTTCTTTGAGCATATTTCCCCCACCTCTGCCTTCTCATTTCTCAGAGCTTGATGCAGTGACCAATGGGTGCTAGCTTGTTCCAGTTTCCAAGCCAACATAACATATGACAGGGAAAAGAATAATACTAGTAGTCTTCACTTACTTTTAGCTCCAACATCTCTGATTGTGGGGAGTTTAAGATAGTATTAAGATAGGTGGAGAAGTTTAAAATAATCTTTTCTTGGTTTGTTTTTAGATCAATGATTTTCTGTGTGTTGGGGGATGTCGTGAAATTTTTCAGGTTTCTGTCCCCTCCTGGAGCATCCAGCCAGACCCATAACCCATGTCTAGTATAGAGTGATATACTCTTGGTTTCTGTGTAAATGTCAAAACATAGGACTCCTTATTATAACTCTTTTCACAATAAGGTATGAAGTCAGCCTATCAGATTAGTCTTCTTCTTAAGTACTACCCCCTTTAACTCAGGTCCATTAGCAACTAATATGCCCAGCTTCCAGAACTAAAGCCCTGATCTCAAGCCCAGCCATTATGTATGCGTCCCTAACATACAGATAATTCTTTCTTAGGCATGGGCATCAGCTGCACTAAAAACAACAACAACAAAAGAAAACAAAATCTTAATGTGAATCTTTTGTATACATTGCTATTGCGTCTTCAATGTGAACCTACATTATCCTATTCTTAATCTGCCTTGTATGGCTACTGAGGGATTTAGAACCTTCCCAAATGCCACACCTAAGGATAGCAGCATAAACTGAAGTTTAAAGAAATTACTGAGGGCTTCCTTGGTGGCGCAGTGCTTGAGAATCCGCCTGCCAATGCAGGGCACACGGGTTCGAGCCCTGGTCTGGGAAGATTCCACATGCCGCGGAGGAACTGGGCCCGTGAGCCACAATTACTGAGCCTGCGCGTCTGGAGCCTGTGCTCCGCAACAAGAGAGGCCGTGATAGTGAGAGGCCCGCGCACCGCGATGAAGAGTGGCCCCCGCTTGCCACAACTAGAGAAAGCCCTCGCACAGAAACGAAGACCCAACGCAGCCATAAATAAATAAATGAATAAATAAATTAAAAAAAAAAAAAGAAGTTACTGAATTTAACCCAAGGGGCAATTGCTAAGCCTGCCACCATTTAAAACAGCAGAAAGGCAAAGATCCCCAGGTATAAACTTAATAAGAAAATTATAAAATGCTACCAATGGAACAAGAATTCTAAATAAATTGAAAGATAAATGCCTTTGTTGGAATCAAGGACTTAGAATTGTACAGATGACAATTCTTCTTAAGTTATTTTATAGCTTAATGAGATATCATTAAAATTATTCATACAGATTTTTTAGAATAAGAGATGTTTCTAGCATTAATTTGGAAAATGTGTAAGAATAACCAGAAAATTTCTGGAAAGCAGTCATGAGGGGAAGAACAAAAGGTAAAGAAGAGATAATATATTCTATCTTATGTAAATATTATAAAGCTAAAGCAATTAAAGTTGTTTGCTCCTGGTGCAGAGATAGAAAGAGTGATAAAACATAGACCAGAAATAGACCCAAATATATGGGTAAAAAGAAAATATAATAAGAAGAATACTTCAAAAGAGCACAGAAATGGTATAGGGACAATTGTATAATCATAGGAAATAAATACACTTGGCTAGCTGGCTTAAACAAAAGAACTTCTAGAAAAATAAAAATTTAAATGTAAGTAAAGAATAAAAGGAAATACCAAAGACTTATATTTCATATAATGACAGCAAAGAAATCCTTCCTAGGGATGGTACCGAGACATTCATAACAGAAAAGACTGACAAATGTTTTTGACTAAATATTTTAAAATTCTCCATAGAAGATATTGCATATACATTAAAAAAACAAAAGACCAACTTAAAAATATTAAAGATACACGTTTGATGAGGACTATCAGTACAATATACTTAAAATATAAAGAATTTGAAAAAAAGAAAATATATATAGACAAAGAATATAAAATGGGCAAAAGGCATGAATAAAGACTTCCCCAACAGGAAATAGACATATTGGCTTTTAAATTCATGAAACAAAAATGAGCCCCCTTAGGAAATTTGAAAGAATAGCAAATTAAAAATACAGTGAGAAAAAATTCCATATCTATTTGTAATGTTGTATTTTTAGGAGTGGGGAAACAGACATTCTTAAATGTATTTTTTTTAGTACACCATCTTTAGCAGGCATTTTGACAATATCAAGCTAGCAAGGCATATATTTTTTGAACAAGAAATTTTAATTGTAGAATATTTTTATAGAAGTACTCATATGTATACACATATACATATATGTGAGTAAAGGATTCATTGTGGCAATGTTTGATTTCAAAAGTGTGGGGGCAACCAAATTTAATATCAACTGGAGACCTTGTATTTTAAAATAGGGATGTAATATCTTTTAAAAGTTACAGAATACACTACTGAAATACATGTTAAGATATATTGTTAAGTAAAAAAAAGTGAGGTTAGGAACCATGATTTACCTTTTATGTAAAGAAGTAAAAGTGATATTTACTTATATGATTATATATGGTCAGACTATCACTGGGAATATGAATTAATAAGAACATGGACCAGAGTGTATTGATAGAAAGAATGTACTTTTCATTATAAACACTTTTATAATTTTTGACTTTGTGTTTAAGAAAACGTGAGCATAAATATATATATATTTGAATAAATAAATGTTTTTAAATTTATTTTAGTAAATATAACTATCAGTTTAAAAATTCATTGTTTTGGGTATTGAGGGTAGAGCATGGATGTTGGGGTCAGAAATATGTGGATTCAACGCTAGATACAAACTAAGTTGTAAACCCTGTGGCTTTGCATAATATACTTAATCTTTATGAATTCACTTTTTAATCTGAAAATTGGGTAATAGAACATAATCTAAGGATTCTTCTGAGGATTAAATGTGATAATACAGAGAATATCCCTAGCCTTCTCCCTCTCTCTCTTGTTCTTTCCCCTCAAAACGCTTTTTCTTTCCACAGTAATATGATCTTTCAGGGAGACCTGTTAAGTGGTAAATTTGGAAATAGATTTATTTTTTCTATAGAATGATCTTTAAAGTTCTTCATGGTCTTAATATATTTTACATTTTTCTATGCAGTACATTTATCCACAGCAATAAGTACAGCATATTTTTGCTATTTCCAAATTTTTAGAAATTAGAAAGAACCAATGTGTAATTTTTACTCATAGATTTTAATTTTAATATATCTTCAAACTTACAGAAAAGTTGTAATAAGAATATGAAGAGCCCCCATATGTACCTTACTTAGATCCACCAAATGTTTACATTTTCCCCCATGTATCATTCTTTCTTCCTACCAATGTATCCATCTATTTACAAAGTCTATGTCTCTATCTATTGATATCTATCTATCTACCTGGTCTATTTTTTTTCTGAATATTTTGAGAGTAAGCTGAAGACACTCTGCCTACTTACCCCTAAAATGCTCTGTGTATGTATTTCCTTAGACCCAGACATTCTCTTATACATTTAAATTATACAATTACCAATAACAGAAAATTTAGCATTTATACAATATTATTATTTAATTCAATCCAAATTCAAATGTCATTAATTGTGCAAATAATAACAATCCACAATCCAAATTCAAATGTCATTAACAATCCAAATTCAAATGTCATTAATTGTGCAAATAATAACTCTTTTTATATAGCTTTTTTCCCCCCATGTCCATGATCCAACTCACAATCACACATTGCATTCAATTGTCCAGTCTGGAATGATTCTTCAGCTTTTATTTGTCTTTTTTTTCCCCCTGACATATTTGAGAGTACAGACCAGTTGCTTTGTTGAATATTTCTCAATTTGAGTTTGTCTGAAGCTACCTCATAAATGTACTCAGGTATGCATTTTTGGCAGAAATGTATTCAATTGATAATATGTTCTTTTCTAGTGCATCACTATCAGAAAGCATATTGTGTCAGTTTGTCACAATATAGCAGATGTAAACTTTTACTATTTGGCTATAGTGGTGTCTGGTAGCCACAATGATAATTTTTCTCATTTTAGTTAACAATTTAAACTTAACATTTGATATTTAACAAATTTAATAATTTAACAAAATTAAGGAGATACCTTGAAATGATGTAAATATCCTGATCCTAGTCAAATTTTCATCAACTAGATTTAGAAACTATTGATGACTGCATAGCTCCATCATTCCTTCACTATCTATTGAGCACATTGCAAGAAAAAGCTTCATGTTTTCTGTCATTCAATTCTTGAATTATTTTAGGATCAACTCATAGTGATTTTATTCAATAAAATTTAAATGCATATTACTTTTACATTATTTTCTTTTTTTAGTGGTTCCATTTACATCTTCCAAATAACACTTCAAGTCCTCTTCCAAATAACACTGTCATATTATGTGAAGTTTAAGTACATTATAACAGAGTATTCCCAATTCTTCCCATCTATCACTTACAATATTGCTGTCATTCATTCACTTATCCATAAAGTATCACAACCAAATACACTGTTGCTATTATTATTTTGAACAAAGTGCTATCTATTAGCTCAGTTAAGAATAAGAAAAAATAGGGGGTGGAGTCAAGATGGCAGTGAGGGAAGACACCAAGTTAGCGTCTCCCCACAACTAGGGTGCCTGCCGTTACTGGTGGGGGACTCGGATGCCCAAGGAGATGGGAGGAACCCCCAAGTAAACTGGTAGGATGCTGGGGGGACAGAGGAGGGAGGAGAAGTGGAGGCCAGACAGGATCGGCACCCCTGAGGCTGGGGAGGTAAAGAGAGGCACGTGGGAGAAGCCGTCTGGGAGGAGCAGGAGAGGAGAAGAGGGCATTTGCCCGGCCCACTCAAGCCCAGGAAGCCTGCTGGGCTCCCAGGTGAGGTCCCCTGCCTTCTGAGATCAGAGGTGGGAGACATACCTGGACCCCTTCTGTTTCTTGAGCCTAAGCCCCAACCCCCAGAGCCCCCAGGGCCTTTTCCAGCCCTGTGGGTCCTAAGCATAGGGCCCACTCACCACCCAAACCTCGCCCTTGCTTAGGCCCCACCCTCCACAGCCAAGGCCTTTCCCCCTTTTTATTGCTTTCTTTTTTTTTTTTTTCATTTCCTTCCTCCTCTTTTTTTACTACTGTGGTACTGATGTACCTTCTGGTTGTTGATTCAGCTATATTATTATTTTTATATTCTTTCTAACATGTCTGCTAGTTTCCTAGTCTAATTTTATTTTTTACTTTGTTATTGTTCTCTTTTTTTATTTTCTTGCCACCCCACATGGCTTGCGGGACCTTGATTCACGAACTGGGGGTCGGGCTGAAGTTCCTGCAGTGGAAGCTCCAAGTCCAAACCACTGGACTAACAGGAGAACCTGAGACCCCAGGAAATATTCATTAGAGCAAGGTCTCACAGAGTTCCTCATCTCAGCACCAAGATCCAGCTCTGCCCAACAGCCTACAAACGCCAGTGTTGAAAGCCTCAGGCCAAACAACCAGTAAGACAGGAACACAATCTCACTCATAAAAAAAAAAAAAAAATATGAGACTGTAAAAAGTATGTCACAGATGAAGGAGCAAGGTAAAAACCAACAAGAGCAAATAAATGAAGAGGAAATAGGAAATCTACGTGAAAAAGAATTCAGAGTAATGATAGTCAAGATGATCCAGAATCTCGGAATAGAGGCACGGATTAAGAAAATACAAGAAATGTTTAACAAAGATCTAGAAGAACTAAAGAACAAACAGAAAAGAACAACACAATAATTGAAATGAAAAATACAGTAGAAGGAATCAATAACAGAATAACTGAGGCAGAAGAATGAATAAGTGAGCTGGAAGACAAAATGGTGGAAATAACTGCTGAGGAGCAGAATAAAGAAAAAACAATGAAAAGAATTGAAGACAATCTCAGAGACGTCTGAGACAACACTAAACACACCAACATTTGAATTATAGGCATCCCAGAAGAAGAAGAGAAAAAGAAAGGGTCTGAGAAAATATTTGAAGAGATTATAGTCAAAAACTTCCCTAACATTGGAAAGGAAATAGTCACCCAAGTCCAGGAAGCACAGAGAGTCCCATACAACAAAAACCCTAGGAAAAACACACCAAGACACATATTAATCAAACTAACAAAAATTAAATTCAAAGAAAAAATATTAAAAGCAGCAAGGGAGAAACAAAAAATACAAAGGAATCCCCATAAGGTTATGAGCTGATTTTTCAGTAGAAACTCTGCAGGCCAGAAGGGAGTGGCAGGATATATGTAAAGTGATGAAAGAGAAAAACCTACAACCAAGACTACTCTACCCAGCAAGGATTGCATTCAGATTCAACGGAGAAGTCAAAAGATTTTCAGACAAGCAAAGTTAAGAGAACACAGCACCACCAAACCAGCTTTACAACAAATGCTAAAGAAACCTCTCTAGGCTAGAAACACAAGAGAAGAAAAAGACCCAAAAAAACAAACCCAAAACAAATTAAGAAAATGGTAATAGGAACATTCACATCAATAATAACCTTGAATGTAAATGGATTAAATGCCCCAACCAAAAGACACAGACTGGCTGAATACATACAAAAACAAGACTCATATATATGCTGTCTACAAGAGACCCAATTCAGACCTAGGGACACATACAGACTGAAAGTGAAGGGATGGAAGAAGATATTCCATGCAAATGGAAATCCAAAGAAAGTTGGAGTAGCAACACTCATATCAGAAAAAATAGACTTTTAAACTAAAGACTGTTACAAGAGACAAGGAAGGACACTACATAATGATCAAGGGATCAATCCAAGAAGAAGATATAACAATTGTAAATATATATACACCCAACATAGAAGCACCTCAATACATAAGGAAAGTGCTAACAGCCATAAAAGGGGAAATCAACAGAAACACAATAATAGTGGGAGACATTAACACCTCCCTTACACCAATGGACAGATCATCCAGATAGAAAATCGATAAGGAAGCACTGGCCTTAAATGACACATTAGACCAGATAGACTTAATTAATATTTATAGGATATTCCTTCTGGAAACAGCAGAATACACTTTCTTCTCAAGTGCATATGGAACATTACCCAGAATACATCACGTCTTGGGTTACAAATCAAGCCTATGAAAATTTAAATCATATCAAGCATCTTTTCTGACCATAATGCTATGATATTAGAAATCAATTGCAGGGGAAAAAAAGCTTTAAAAACACAAACACATGGAGACTAAGCAATATGTTACTAAATAACCAATGGATCACTGAAGAAATCAAAGAGGAAATCAAAAAATACATAGAAACAAATGACAGTGAAAATACAATGACCCCAAAACCTATGGGACGCAACAAAAGCAGTTCTAAGAGGGAATTTTACAGCAATTCAATCTCACCTCAAGAAACAAGGAAAATCTCAAACAAACAATCTAACCCTACACTTAAAACAAGTAGAGAAAGGAGAAAAAAGAAAACCTAAAGTCAGTAGAAGGAAAGAAATCATAAAGACCAGAGCAGAAATAAATGAAATAGAAATGAAGAAATCAATAGCAAAGATCAAAAAAACTAAAAGCTGGTTCTTTGAGAAGATAAACAAAATTGATAAACCCTTAGCCAGACTCATCAAGAAAAAAAGGGAGAAGATGCAAATCAATAAAATTAGAAATGAAAAAGGAGAAATCACAACTGACACTGCAGAAATACAAAGGATTATAAGAGAGTACTACAAACAACTATATGCCAATAAAATGGACAGCCATGTAGAAATGGATAAATTCTTGGAAAGCTACAATTTTCCAAGACTGAACCAGGAAGAATTAGAAAATATAAACAGACCTATCACAAGTAATGAAATTGAAACCATAATTAAAAATCTTCCAGCAAACAGAAGTCCAGGGCCAGATGGCTTCACAGGTGAATTCTATCAAACATTTAGAGAAGAGCTAACACTGATCCTTCTCAAACTCTTCCAAAAGATTGCAGAGGGAGAAACACCCACAAGTTCATTCTACAAAGCCAACATCACCCTGATACCAAAAGCAGGAAAAGATATCACAAAATAAGAAAATTA
Organism: Balaenoptera musculus; assembly: GCF_009873245.2. Lineage (NCBI taxonomy): Eukaryota > Metazoa > Chordata > Mammalia > Artiodactyla > Balaenopteridae > Balaenoptera > Balaenoptera musculus. The sequence goes on along the minus strand of NC_045789.1, from coordinate 124,509,270 downwards.
TAGACAAATATCACTGATGAACATAGATGCAAAAGTCCTCAACAAAATACTAGCAAACAGAATCCAACAACACATTAAAAGGATTATACACCATGATCAAGTGGGATTTATCCCAGGGATGCAAGGATTCTTCAATATACGCAAATCAATCAATGTGATACACCACATTAACAAATTAAGGAATAAAAACCATATGATCATCTCAATAGATGCAGAAAAAGCTTTTGAAAAAATTCAACACCCATTTATGATGAAAAACTCGCCAGAAAATGGGCATAGAGGGAACCTACCTCCACATAATAGAGGCCATATATGACACACCCACAGGAAGCATCATACTCAATGGTGAAAAACTGAAAGCATTTCCACTACGATCAGGAAAAAGACAAGGATGTCCACTCTCGCCACTCTTATTCAACATAGTTTTGGAAGTCCTAGCCATGGCAATCAGAGAAGAAAAAGAAATAAAAGTAATACAAATTGGAAAAGAAGAAGTAAAACTGTCACTGTTTGCAGATGACATGATACTATACATAGAAAATCCTAAAAATGCCAGCAGAAAACTACTAGAACTAATCAGTGAATTTCGTAAGATTGCAGGATACAAAATTCATACACAGAAATCTCTGGCATTCCTATAAAAAAACAACGAAAAATCCGAAAGAGAAATTAAGGAAACACTCCCATTTACCACTGCAACAAAAAGAATAAAATACCTAGAAATAAACCTCCCTAAGGAGGCAAAAGACTTGTACTCAGAAAACTATAAAACACTGATGAAAGAAATCAAAGATGACATAAACAGATGGAGAAATATACCATGTTCTTGGATTGGAAGATCAATACTGTGAAAATGACTATACTACCCAAAGCCATCGACAGATTCAATGCAATCCCTATCAAACTACCAATGGCATTCTTCACAGAATTAGAACAACAAATTCCACAATTCGTATGGAAACACAAAAGACTCCGAATAGCCAAAGCAATCTTGAGAAAGAAAAATGGAGTTGGAGGGATCATTCTCCCCAACTTCAAACTATACCACAAAGCTACAGAAATCAAGACAATATGGTACTGGCAGAAAAAAAGAAATATAGATCAATGGTACAGGATAGAATGCCAAGAGATAAACCCACGCACATATGGGAACCTAATTTATGACAAAGGAGGCAAGAATGTACAATGGAGAAAAGACAACCTCTTCAATAAGTGGTGCTGGGAAAACTGGACAGCTACATGTAAAAGAATGAAATTAGAACACTACTTAACACCATACCCCAAAATAAACTCCAAATGGATTAAAGACTTAAATGTAATACCAGACACTATAAAACTTAGAGGAAAACATAGAAAAACACTCTTTGACATAAACCACAGCAAGATCTTTTTTGACCCACCTCCTACAGTAACAGAAATAAAAACAAAAATAAACAAATGGAACTTAAAAGCTTTTGCACAGCAAAGGAAACCATAAATAAGACAAAAAGACAACCCTCAGAATGGGAGAAAGTATTTGCAAATGAAACAAGAGACAAAGGATTAATCTCCAAAATATAGGAACAGTTCATGGAGCTCAATATCAAAAAGACAAACAATCCAGTTAAAAAATGGGCAGAAGACCTAAATAGACATTTCACCAAGGAAGACAGATAGATGGCCAAGAGGCACATGAAAAGATGCTCAACATCACTAATTTTTAGAGAAATGCAAATCAGAACTACAATAAGGTATCACCTCACACTGGTCAGAATGGCCATTATCAAAAAATCTAGAAACGATAAATGCTGGAAAGGGTGTGGTGAAAAAGGAACCCTCCTGCACTGTTGGTGGGAATGTAAATTGATACAACCACTATGGAAAACAGTATGGAGGTTCCTTAAAAAACTAAAAATAGAACTACCATATGACCCAGCAATCCCACTACTGGGCATATCCCTGACAAAACCATAATTCAGAAAGACACATGTACCACAATGTTCTTTGAAGCACTATTTACAATAGCCAGGACATGGAACCAACCAAAATGTCTATCAACAGATGAATGGATAAAGAAGATGTGGCACATATGTACAATGGAATATTACTCATCCATAAAAAGAAACAAAATTGAGTTATTTGTAGTGAGGTAGATGGACCTAGAGTCTGTCATACAGAGTGAAGTAAGTAAGAAAGAGAAAAACAAATACCGTATGCTAACACATATATATGGAATCTAAAAAAAAAAAAAAAAAAAAGGGACTTATGAACCTAGTTGCAGGGCAGAAATAAAGAGTAGACATAGAGGATGGACTTGAGGACATGGGGTGGGAGGGGGAAGCTGGATCGAAGTGAGAGTAGTATCAACATATATACACTACCGAATGTAAAATAGTTAGATAGTGGGAAGCAGCAGCATAGCACAGGGAGATTAGCTCGGTGCTTTGCAATGACCTAGAGGGAGGATGGGAGGGAGGCTCTAGAGGGAGAGGATACGGGGACATATGTATGCATGTGGCTGATTCACTTTGTTGTACAACAGAAACTAACACAGTATTGTGAAGCGATTATACTCCAATAAAGATCTGTTTAAAAATAAGAATAAGAAAAAGTAAATGAAAGATTTTATATTATCTTAGTTTATTTTCTCTAGGGCTATTCCTTTCTTTCAAATATTCCTATTTGAAATGACTATTTCAGTCTTTCATTCATTTCTTCATTGGAATGACAGTCTTTTAATTATTAATTTTGTGTGTGTATGTCTGTGTTTAATCAGCATATGAATTTTTTCTCAATTATTTTCTCCCAGTCTATGGTTTGCTTCAAAACAAATTTTTAACGTTGCCTTTTGATGAGATCTGATTATACATTTTTTTAATTGTTATGGCTTCGTGTGTCCTCTCCAAAATACTTTTTGCCTACTCTCAGGATAAGACATGCCTCTGTTTTTTATTTCTAGAATCTTCATCATTTTAGATTTTATGTATAATTTCATTATTCATCCCAAAATATTGGTTAATTTCCGATATAAGGTAGGAGGAAGTAGTTCCTTTTTTTATGATTAGATATGCGATTTTTTTTAATGTAATTTCTTTGAAAAGGCTTTTCTTATCCCATGAATTACTTTGGAGCCTATGTCAAAAGTCAATTTACCTTCTAAATGTAGGTCTGTTTCTGGATTCCTTATCCTTTCCACTGAGTATATTTAATTTATCTTTAGGTCCAAACTAACCTGACTGTGTATCATTGTAGTAACACCTGAAATGAGATATTTTAAGGTCTCCAAATTTGTTTTTATTTTCAAAATTGTTTAGCTACATAGGTTCTTTGCATTTCCATACAAATTTTAGAGTATATTTTAGAAAAAACTTGTCACATCAATGAAAAATCCTTCTGAGGAAAATAGAAATTTTAACAATGTTGAGTTTTCTAATCCAGGAATACATTTATTTCTCCATTTACTGAAGTATTTAAATTTTTTTCAGTAATTTCTTGTAGTTATCAATGAACAGGTGTTTTTTTTACCCTGTTTATGAAATTAATTTCTAGTTATTTACTTAAATAGTATTGAGAAATGGAGTTTTAAAACTTTATTTTTCAATCCTTTTACTACTATTACTTTGAAATATAATTGAATTTTATATGATTGTGAATCTTTCAACCTTGCTGATTTTAATCATTAATGCCATAGTTGTTTTGTAGTTTCTTTAGGATTTTCTGTGTAAACAATCTTGTTTGACTCATCTGTGACTAGAGTTATTTTACATCTTTCTTTTTAATCTTTATACTTTTAACTTTTATTTTCTTTATTTCTTTAGTTTTCATTTATTGTTCATATTATTTCTTAATACACTTTGTTTATTTTTTTGGGCAGGAACTTTTAGACAATGTTAAGTAAAAGCAAGGAGAGCAGTCATTCATTATTTTCCTTAAATTGAAGGGAAAGCAATCATTATTTGACCATTATGTTTGATATTATCTTTAGGTTTTTCATAGCTATCCTGTGAATGGGTGCCAAATTGCATCTATTAAAATGGTCATATGTGGGTTCTTCCCCTTACTTTATTAATGTGTTAGAATATATGGATACATTTTCAAGTGTCAAGGTGGTCTTCTAGTATTGGGCTAACCCACATTTTGGCATGATAGTTTAGCTCCTTTTTCTGTTGATAAATTGCTCTATTTGATTTACTAATATTTTGTCCAAGATGTTTCTGCATATGTTCATTAGGGCTAGAGCTCTATAGTTTTCTTTTTTCTTTAATGTCTTTATCACATTTTGATGTTAGATATTTGCTCACCTCATAGGACATGCTACAAAGAGTTTCCCTCTTTTCTAATTCCAAGAGGTTTTCCGTAAGTTTAGAACCATTTATTTATACGGTTGATAAAATTTACTGGTGTATCAAACGGGCCTAAAGTTTCTCTGTGGACAAAGTTTTCCTAGCATATATAACTTCTTTTATAGTCATAGGGCTATTCACTTTGTGTTTTCTATTCCACCCGGTGTCTGTTTTAGTTAGTTGTTTTTATCAAGGAATTACCATATTTCATCTAAGATTTCAAATTTATTGACATAAAATTATTTAGGAAATTTTCAATCTTTTTAATGTTTGTAATATCTATGGTGGCAACCTCTAGTTGTTTTTTTTTTTTTCTTTTCTGTTAATGGTAATTTGTGTTTCCTCTCTTATTTGTCATTCCTACCGGTGAATTTTCATTTAAAAAAATAGTCTTAAAGAACCAATTTTTGACTTTAACATTTTTCCCTATTCTGTCGATATACGCTCTTATCTTTATTATTTTGTTTCTTCTCATTATTTGGGTGGCATCTTTTCACTAGCTATTTAAAATGAAATCTTAGAACATTGGTATTAAACTTTCTTCTTTTCTAAATTTACTATTAATATTAGTTGTTGCCCAGGGCTGCCATAAAAATGTACTATGAACTGTGTGGCTTTTAAAACAACAGAAATTTATTCCTTCATAATTCTGTAGGCTACAAGTCTGAAATACCACAGTTGGCAAGGCCAAACTATCTCTGAAGAATCTTGATGATCCTTCTTTGCCTCTTAAGCCTCTGGTAGTCTCAAGTGTTCCTTGGCTTGTGGCAGAATAATTATAGTATTTTTATCTTTCACCTGGCCAGCTTCCCTTGTGTGTGTCTCTCTCTCCTCTTTTTACAGAGTCCAGTGATATGGGATTAAAGGCCCAGCAGGCACCTAGGATGTTAAGCAGAAATTTAAGAAGAATAAATTATCATCCTGCTCTTGGAGGAAGTAAAATTTAGCTAAGTAAAGAAGAAAGTTTTGTGGTGACTTTCCTCTAGAGGAGAAGAAAATAATGTAGTATCAGAAATAAATTACTGATTTTAGTTTATAATTTACAAATAGAATTTAGGGCTAAAAAATTACTCTGTGAATAATACTCTATCACTTTTTTTTTTTAAATCATGGTTTCAGGCACTATGCATCAGAAAATGCATGTTTCACAAATAAGCAATCTCAACATAAATGTTATCACCATTTAACAAATGAGAAAATTAAACATCATAAGGTGTCCATGTTGCAGTTAAACTAATGATAATATTATGTATTACTTCACTAATTGTAAGTTTGATAATTAATTTTGATACCTAATAAGTTGAAATAAGACCTACATCATTTTTTAATCAACTTATTTCTTTTAGGAGGGAGAAATTATGGGTACCCACAAATAATGTGTTGTTACCTCTAAAGGGTGAAATTTTCTCTCCTTGTATATCTTATAATGAAAATGTCTTACCTACTTTCTTAAAGACAATATGAATTAAGGCATGACACCTCTATTACCAATTATTAAGGAGCATAGATTCTTGATGTAATCACCTTTTCTTGATGTTCTATAATGTGCTTTGCAGCAGAAATTAAATCATGGGATTTGGTTTTTATTTTCTTTATATTCAGAACCAGGTAACTGAATTACATTAAAGTAGTTCAAAGAATGTAAATTAATATCTTAATAATACTAATTTTCTGTCTTTAAAATGAAATCATGGTTTAAATTAAATATACAAAGTCATAAGTTAATTAGAGATCATTTCCCATCTTTAAGTTATGTTGATTAGAGATACAAAAATTATTTGTGATGAAAACTCAATTATAAATAGTTAGACTATGCCAAACATATTCAATAAAAATATGCTTTTTTAATATTCCAGCCTCATATGCAAAACAACTATAGAGTCTACTCTGGAAATTCCTGATTGTGAATAAACCAACTTGATACTGATGAAAACCAAAACACTATTTGTTCATTTCATAAATTTAGACATACGTCTTTGTTACTGGAAAATGGTGTTGGATGAAAGATTAAGTAGGTATATATTCCCCTGGGATTCTGTCACAGAGCTGGTATTTCTTTCTAGACCCCCCACATTATGTAAAGATACAGTTTTAATAAACAAACCATTTCTGATCTCAGCAAGGAACTTAGCAGGGATTTTGAAAGTCAAACACACAGGAGCCATGCTTGACTGTGTTGGTAAAAGTAACATCTGCCTGAGAGTTTTAAACAACAGACTTTTCAAATCACTTTTAAAGCCACAGTAGGAGATGTAACAACCATAAGCAATACCTCAGGCAGAACAGGAACATGAAAGCTGGAAGAAGTCAATTGCACTCAAATACTGAAATAATCCCTATTAAGGGGAAACAAGAGGAATAACTTAAAGTTCCTGTTTATCTCTGTCTACCTAAGCTTTTATGTATCCTTTCTAGTCTTCCCTAATGAATGCCACTGACTTTAAAGAAAGAAAATAATTACCACTGAAAGAAATTAACTTCACACTGCCCAAGTTACAATAGTGACTTATTTCAAAATCAAATTTGATTCCTAATTCAGTACTTTTACTTAGGATATATAGGATATCAAGCAACATATATCAATTAGTACTGGCCTGGATGATTAGGATGTAAAAGGAGTGAAGCAATGCACTAACAATGCAATTCTGGAAAAACAAGGTGAAAATATACCCCAAGATACCTAAGGCCTTTGAAATTCATTTAAATGTGTTGCATCTTTTCTATTGTACCTGCAAAACAAGGAAAGACGCGATATGTATTTTTACTTTAGTTTAATACATATTCATATGTATTTTTACTTTATTTCCTGTGTTGTTCTAAACCTGTTACTAGATCATTCACTTGATTAAAACACAGCAAATAAAGCTAAGAGCACAGAATAGACTCCAAAGAAGAGAATATTACTATTCAGCTTCTCTTATACATGTCAATAAAAAGAAAGAAAATCATTTTTTTCACGCTGGCATTTATAAGTTACATGTTCAGGTCTCAAGAAAAAGTACACTGTGTAACATTTCTACTTACTAAAAATCATGAGGTGGTCAATGAAGGATGAAGATAATTTAGGAGACTGAAGAGAGAGAAAGCAAAGGAGGAAACTGTGTTCCTCTGTAAATAAAAAATGTAGTTAATATGTACATTCCATTTATCTTGTTCCCTTATAGAATATTTAATAATAATTCAGGCACTCACAATTGTAGCTCACTAAATCTTGCCAAAATTGATTTATGTGATGACACACTTAATAAATGTCAAAAATATTTTTATAGGAAAGAAATCACTACTGAGTCAACTATGAGAATATAGTTAAAATAAATTAGCTATTCTCTGTAATATGTCAACTGGAGAAAAACACACAACTTAAAGTTGCAAGTTATGTTTTGTTTGGGGACCTTACTGAGGACTATAGCCCAGGAAACAGCCTCTCAGATAGTTCTGAGGAACTGAGACAAAGAGGTAAGGGAGGATCCAGGATATATGAGTTTTTGGTGAATAAAAAGAAAAAAACATGTAGTCTCACATCAAAAGATTACTGCTAATCACAAAAAACACACATCTCAAACTAATGATTTGAGTACTTTTTTATGTACGGGAAGGTGCAAGAATCTGGGTTCATTGAAATTATTCCTCGGATATGCATCTTAACTATCTAGGGCTAGTATCCAAAGCACAGAATGCTTCTGGTTTTTCTCCATCCTGAATTCCCCTCAGGGCCCACCACAGGGGGTGGCAGCAGAGGTTGACCACTTGAAGGCCCACAACATTCTTCATTTACTGAAATGGCAGGCAAGTTTTTTTTTTTTTTTTTGTCTGCAAATAGATAATTTCTCTCAAAGTTCTCTCTATAATGATCATCAACCAATCTGAGGAAAGTAAAAAAAAAGGACAAAGGTTCACCAAGAACGGTCAAGAATTATTACAAGAAATATTTTGAAGTATTTTTTCTCTGTTATCTGCACAACTGTGGCAGACATATAATTCTCCAACTACCTAAATACAATGCCTTTAATTCATTTGCATTTTATTGAGAATTGACTCCATGCAAAACACTGTGCTGAATATGATGACAGTTTGCTAAAAATTATTACTTTAGACTGAAGGATCAACTAAGGTCAAGGAACAGAACCAGTAAGTGATTATGTGATAGTTAGGACTGAAATCTATGTATTATGACACCAAATTCAGCAATATTTCTGCTATGTTACAACTGAAAATTTATCCACTACAATTAAAATATCTTAAAATACTTTACTATAATATACATCAATATGAAAATTTCCAAAAGAATGACCTTATTATGGAAGTATATTTTATAATTTATTTTCTTCTTTCCCAGGGAAAAGAGTTATGGATACACATGTGCACTCTCGCGTGCGCACGTGCACATACACACACACATTAGCTCAATCTATTTACTGATACACTGATGAATTACTTCATGTAATTTATTCCTAGAGAAAAATCAACTGAAATTAAAACAACTAACTTGAGGAGATATTATAAAATCCTACTTCTGTGAATTTTTAAAGGAATTTAAAATTTTTTTTAAATTTCTGGCTATATACAAATTCAGAATCATTTAGGGACTATCTAGTAGCCAGTCACCATGTACTTCACATTCAATAGCCAACTCTTCCTTACTAAATTCTGATAAAATAAACTTTAGATGTGATGAAACAAAATACTTATTTGTTTTTATGTACCTTTAAGTTGTTAGGGATCCCCTTAGATAAAGTTAATATCTTTTCAGAGAAGTTAGCTTTGTCGTCATACACACATGCTCCTCTAAAGACTGCAATATTTTATAAAGCATGGCTGGTTTAAAATCTGTCTATAAGGTAAAAAAAAAGGGCGAGAACAAACTACAACTTGGGAATCATTTCACAATTGTTAATATACCCTGCTGACTTTAAAAATTGCTAAAAAGTCATAAAGAATATTTATTTGAAAGTATTTTCCTCTGGAATATAAAACATAAACATGAAACAATAGTTATCCTTGCTTCTACTAGTCTGAAAAATTTCAAAGTTGTTTAAAGCATATCTAACTGTCTGAGAATGCAGGAATCATAACATGATTCTGGGTACCTTATAACCACATCTAGTGATGTAAGATTTGGCAACAAATAACACCTGCATTTTTACAGAGTACAAATATATTCATACATTTTTCTTACTCTCTTCTGAAAAATTTTCTATATCTGGAATGTGTGTGTATCTGAGGGACTTGATGATTTCTAACAGAAACAGACATATTGTAATCATCCTTTCCTTTACATGTTGATGATTATCTCAAAAATGAAATATTCTATTAAAACTCTAAGAAGAGCATCAACAGATTAATGTTGGTAATTCATATGAAAACAGAAACATGTAAGAAGTGTTACCGGATAATTTTCCCTAAATGACCATCTACATAATTATCTTTTTAACAAATATTCATAAAAGCCCACGAGGAACAAACTGTTGGTTACCAATTCATGTTTATGAATAACCTTCTCTTCAAGACTGTGGGCATGAAAGATGATGCAACTAATCATTTATTTCAGAAATAATCATTTTGTCTTCATCTTTGTGTAAAATTATTGGTATAAATATTTAATTTTCACATATTTTAAAACATGTTTTAAAACATTATTAAGACCCTTATATATAAAAACGGGTTATCTGACAATCAAAAATAGTAGTTGGGTCAAAACTGTATTTTTCAAATACTATTATCAATCTTTCCTTCATTCCAAAGAGTTTCCATACAAAAGTTCAATATATAAAACAATAAATGGTTGCTAATTTGTCTTAGAATGTATAGCATGTCCATTGTATCCACACTGTATATTTATTTAGCACCATGTCCATTCCTTTACTGGACAATTAAATTGGAAATGTGAATTTTGAAGATACAGACCCACATCCACTATGACAGTAGTGAGAAGAGGGATCAGTACACACATAAGCGTTGATCATTTCTTTTTACCTTAAGGCTTACAGAAGTTCCAAGAGGAGCAAAATAATTCTGAATTTTGAAATGGATAAAATTTTTATGGTCAAATAAATGTTATGTAGGGGATATGGCACATACCCAATAGCTGATGAATATTTGTTAACAATATTTTTCAAAATGACTTCGAAAGTGATATTAATACCTTATCAATATATTGCTTATGAGGGTCAAGGCAGTATACTTTTAGTTGTCAGGAAATTGAAATAGTGTTTAAATTAGTATCATTTTATAGTATACTTGTAGATTACTGGTATATGATAGAGGAATGTGGAAGGGAGAGATAGCCCTTAGAAAGAATTACTTAAGGATAATAAAAGGAATTTGAAAGAAAAAATTCAAGAGACAGAAAACCCACAGTAATGGAAAGGACTGAATGCCATAGACCATTTTTATTTAAATTACTGCCTAAGGATAGATAGATTCATGAAAATGATGACAAAACAAAAGGTTTAGGGTACTACAAGCTATAAGTGCTTTGGGGAAGAGCTAGAATCCATGTTGCAAGTAATCCCCAGCTTTACACACAACCCTTTGGGACTTGATGTGTTTACACACAAATCTAGAAACACTGTAGTAAATACTTCAGGAAACTTCATTACACAAAACTTTTTTGTATCCTTAACTTCAGTGTTTACTCTAAAATACATGAACAATCTATATATCTTTTATCAGTATTTTGGTGCTATGTTAAGTTTTACCTTTGATTTTTGCCTCATGTTTTCACTTTAATTCCAAATTTTCTTTGAAAACATTATTTTTTACTGTTACTGCTTGGGTGGTGTAGTTCTTCATATGATCATTTCCATGTGCAAATATTACAGAATGTCAAAGACCCTGAATTTATGAACTTTTATTTTCTGCTAAAGTTTAGTGAAAAATTCTAATTGGAGACTAAGTAGGTAAACTCCTCCCCCGAAACACTTTTAATATGGTCCATGTGCAAAAACTTTAGTTTATGATCATACCCACCACATAAAGTGTCAGAGCAAAATATCATACAACCCACTGAGAAAATTGGCCAGGGACTATGTGTTTAATGTTTCCAAAGTATTAACTGAGACTTGTTAGACTTTAGTTATATAAATGCACAAATTGACCACATCTTTTAACAAAATAAGATATTTAACTTGTTTTAAGAATTATTTTGAATGGTTTAAACAAATCATAATCTTGAATGTGTTATTTTCAAACCACTCTCATACAACCAACACTAGACCTCATCTTGAAGTATATTTTAAAATAACACAAAAAGAGAGAAAGCAGCATTTATTCCCAACTGGATAATATATGTAGTATTAGTAGCTTTACCTAGAAAGAATAAAGAAGAAAAGAAAAAACTGGAAAATTCTTAAAAGGAGCAACAAAACTGACCAAGGAACCAACATGAATGAGAAAATAATTAAAGTTTGTACCAGTAACATATGAAAAGTGTGAAATTCTTGTCTACTAATTCCCTTGTCTCCAGTAATAGAAATTCATATGGAATAATTTTCAGGCTATTAAAAAAAAATGGGGGAGGAAAACTCAATTCACAGAAAGATATTTTTAAAATAAATGTTAAGAGAATTAAAAATTATCCTTGATCTCTCAATTTAGAGATGACTATTAGCACCATATTGGTATATTTATTGCCAGACTTTTTTCTTATATTGATTATACTACACCCTAATTTGTTGTATCCATGTTCACTTAGGGACATTTATAATTACCATGAGTTTCTAATTGACCTCACAATGAGAAGAAGATAAAAATGGGCCAAGATGGATTTATGCGGAGCCAGGTTTGAAGGAAAGCCAGGAATGTGCCAAAAGGTGAAAGTGCTAGCTGGGAATCAAAGGTTTAGTGGGTTCGGAGCTAGGTTATCAATGTGACCAATTTATTTAAAGTATAATTAATGAGATTTTAAAACTGGGTAATACAATAAGATAAATGTGAATGACCTTTGCCTTCAAATCATGCCCTATCTAAATGTAAGCTGAACTTTCAAGGATGACGAAGTGTGGCAGGTGGACACAGGGATGATAAGAGTACAAAGTGCTTCCCAAATCCCCATCTGCCCAACTAACTCCCACTCTACTCTTCAGCATTAGCTGGCTCTATTAAAATCTCAATTTGGAGAAGAGAAATAACTAAAAATGGAAAAAAATAGTGTCCATGCAAAACTGAAATGAAAAAATTAAAAACAGAGACAGGTTAAAGCATAGCAAAAGATAATGAAGTATTTCAATTAGAAGAATTGCCCTTGGAAATTTTCAGAGAAAAAATACCTCTCCATAACCTCAAAGGAAGAAGTATATGAATTATTTTAAAGGATATCAAAAAATGAAACATGATTAAAAAAGAAGAGACGATTACTCTCACCAAAAGGGATTTAAAAAATGAATGAACAGAGCCTGGAGAAAATCTGTAGTAGAATTAAATCATTTCAAAAAGTCATGCTAGCATTTGAAGGAAAATATAGATTCTATTGAAAATTGAGTTGGGGCATGGATAGGAGAAGCTACATTACATGAAGTTGAGAAGAACCAAGAATTAAAGCACAAAGATGATAAACATAAAACTTTAAAAAGATCTAATCTGGGGGCTTCCCTGGTGGCGCAGTGGTTGAGAATCTGCCTGCTAATGCAGGGGACACGGGTTCGTGCCCTGGTCTGGGAAGATCCCACATGCCGCGGACCAACTAGGCCCGTGAGCCACAACTACTGAGCCTGCGCGTCTGGAGCCTGTGCTCCGCAACAAGAGAGGCCACAATCGTGAGAGGCCCGCACATCGCGATGAAGAGTGGCTCCCGCTTGCCGCAACTACAGAAAGCCCTAGCACAGAAACGAAGACCCAACATAGCAATCAATCAATCAATAAATAAATCTTTAAAAAAAAAAAAATCTAATCTGTATAATTGCATTTCTAGATAAGACAACAGAGTTAAAAGAAAAGTCTAAGTTATAGAAACAATTGTTTTCTTAGATGAATAATAGAATTTGTAGATCAGAATGTACAATTTGTACTAGGAAATGTCATTAATTAATATTCCTCACACATTTGTATCTTGATAAATATTATGAACTTCAAGACAACAACAAAAACAACAAAATCTTCATCCAAGATGTAAAGGCACCTACAACAGAGGGAAATAAGGACTTCAGACTTCCCAGAGCAGTGATCACTGACAGGACAAAATGCAACTGTCCATAAAGTTTTGGGAAAAAGAACTTTGATGTGTGTTTATGTTCTCAAACATGTAAGAAATAATAGATCATAGCCCAGCAAGTTAATCTGGGAATAACTATTAAAACAACTAGACAGAGTATGAGGCAAAAATATTCAGCCAATGGGAAAAAATCAAAATGAAGAACTCAGGAATGGAGAAGTAAAGTGTTTTTTTTAAAGTAGTGAGCAGTGACTACCACTAATTAAAGACTAAACGATGAAGAGAACTATTTTAAAAGTTTGCAAATGTTACAAAACTGAACAAGGCAAATTTGGAATAAAAATGACAAATAGAGGTAGGCTGAGATATAGGTGTTCAAATTCTCTCCATTTTCATAGTGAAGTTATTTTTTATTAGCTAAAATGTATACACTGGGATACCTAAGTTTTAAGTATATTATTGGTAGTTTTGAAGAATAGATACTATAATATGCATACCTTCTAAAGCCAGACATTTACACAACAAATAGAGCTTCCAGCAAAAGGTAGAAAATGAACAACAATGATAAAATATCAAATGCAACTTACAATAAGATGGCAAAATTAGAAACAATAATATCTGTAATATTATATTTTTACAAGGTAATGTTAAATGTCTCAAAATGATAGATGGAAAGTTGTGTGATGAACCTAAAATAGTTAAAATGTAATTGTAGAACCTTGGTAATGGGTATATCACTGTAAAATTCTTAAGTCTTTTCTATGTGTTTGAAAATTTTCATAGTAAAATGCTAAAAAAAATTACTTAGTCTGTTAAGCCAAAATAAAACCTAGTTGCATGAAGTGTGTAAACACTGGGAAAAAAACTAGAGGCCCAGAAGGAAACATAAGAAATTACTGAAAAGTTAAAACCTTTTCATGTATGGCACAGAATACAGAAGCCATTCAAAAGGTTTTCAAAATTACCACTTTAATTAAAAGAAAAAGATGCATATAGAAATAAATTATACATTCAGTTTTTGAAAAGTGAAACTGGCAAAACATGACAAATCACTAATGTGGTTATGTAATGTTTTACAAATCAAATAGGAAAAAGACTATAAACTCAACAGTCAAATCATCAATATGAACAGTTTACAACAAAGTACATAAAAATGCTTATAAGCAGAGAAATAAATTCTCAATCTCACTCAAAAGTAACGAATTACAAATGAGAGTCCAGTTAGAGAGTATATTATTCCTATAAGTTTCGCAAAGATTAAAAAGTGTGGTGATGCCTATTTTTGGCCAAGAAAGGGGGCAACTGGCATTGTCATATGGCTGACTGAGCGCAAACAGTTGTATGGACGTTTTGGCAGGAAATTTGGCAGGATCTGTTCAACATAAACCTGTATAATCTCTTAGACTCAGAAATTCCACTTCTAGGAGTTTACACTAGAAAAATATTAACACAATTGTGTAAAGATAGGAAAAGACATTTGTTGTAACAGTTTATAATAGCGTAGTTTTAGAACAATTTAAGTTTCTACCAGTGGAAGATAGGTTAAATATATTATACTTAAATACTATGCAGTTAGAAAATAATAAATCAGATCTAAAGTGGTGATATCCACAGAAAGCATTATAAAGGGAAAAATGTACTGAGCAGAACAATCCTAATGAACAAAGTATGACCCCAAATTTAGGAAAATGAAAGCAAATACTTCCTAGAATATTCATAAAATATTTCAGGAAGGGCATACAAAAATGACTTAGGAATGGATTTGGGACATGTGAGAGAGATGAAATTTTACTTTGTTTTTTTAAACCATGTATACTTGAGGTGGACCCAAACCTGTTTTTCATAAAGCTTCCCAGATAATTTTGTTACACTATTAGTTAAGATCAGTAGTATCTGTCAATAGCAGTAAGTGGTTTGCACACAGAGGATATTAAAATCATACAGTATGAGGATGAGTTAGGGAAACAAGGAAAAACTGTGTACCAGGTAATAACAGTTGTCTGTAATAAACAGAAGCTCTGGGAATAAGAATGTAGAAAAGTAACAAGGTTTCAAGGAACAAGAAAGGCAAAGGTGAGTTGTCAGGACATCAAGAGCAAAAACTAGCTGCTCAGAGGTAAGGCTAGTGACAAAGAGCATCATCCTATTTTCTGCTGGTTACAGGAGGAGCCAGCTTGCTCGCTGGTCAATACAATACCATTGCTAGTGTAGGCACTAGATAATTACATCTAAGGGAATTGTGACAGGGTGTATGTTCTCATATTGATTCTAGTCATATTTGAGGCAGAAGTAGAATATTACAATTATGAGTGTGTATTTACAAAGATCAATAATTTTTAGGCCACAGTCCTTCAACCTGAGGTGCTGGTTAATATAAAATCCTTAATAGAGTATTTTTCAGTACAATTCTCAAAGGAGTCAGACTTTTACCTAACGATTGCAGTCAGGATCATCCTGCTTTCCGCTAAGAGATTTATTGTCTCAGTGACTTACCCACAGTCACCCCTATAAATCTAACCATCTGGTAAATTTCATCACTGCTGAGAAGAGGCATGAAAAGTGTATTACTAACTATAGTATCTCTTTATTAAGCCAAAATAGTACCTTTTCGTGACAAAAAAAGCTGAGCATTTTAAATTATGATAGAAATATACAGACGTTTTGATGAACATACTTTACTAAAGATATGCCATCAATATAGGCATTTGTGTCTAAATTCCATTTCTACAAATTTTATGTCATAAAATTTGGCTGAGTCAGATCTCTTGCCCTTTTTGAGTAACTCTATGTGGATCCAGCAAGTAAACATCACATCTAAATCTCATAAACATTTAAAAGATGTCCACCCACATCTCATAAGCCATCATAAGGAAGAATTAGAACCCCATCCATAATTTGGATTTCAGGTGAAAAAAATCTGAATGAAGAAAAAGGAATCATATAAAAACACTATTATAAATGTTAAAAAAAAGTCTGGCACTGTGAAGCAGACTTGAGGCCAAAGCCCAGGAGTTTTAAAAAAAATGATTTTAAATTTAGTATAAGATGGAAATTTCTTCCACCCTGATCCTGGTCCACACCCACCTGTTTCCCAGCCATGAAGAGTTCCTATGCAAACCTAGGAAAGATGGATGCATGTTAAATCAATGAAACTTTGCCTCTCGAGACTCCAATCCCTTTTATGTAGATTCTCCTTTGGAAAAGCTAGACAGTAGAAAAGGAAGAATTTTCTTTCTTCTCTAGAAAGAGAGCAATAGGAATAAGTAGCTGGCTCTAGACAGCTATATCTGAGGGTGCACAAATCCCCCTCAAGCTTGGGAGATAAATGTTGTTTAGTGCTGCCTTCACCAACACATGACTTGCATAAACCTTTTCTTAACTTTGAAAAGTAAAAGAAAGAAAGAGACAGTGCACATACGAGAGAAAGAAAAGACTGAGTGCACTACAGCCAACCACATCTGTAAACAGTAGTTCTAATTAAGTGAGAGACCCTAGGATGCCCAAAGGAACTCCTAGAGAGAAAAAAAAGGTGGTGCAGTTGACAGGTGGAAGCTATTAATTATCAGGCCAAAGGTAATGGACTTGATAGAGATTCAGGCTTATGATAGAAAAAAGCCCTGTCAGAATGATAATATAATATTGTTTACATTTTCATCAAAGGAATGATTGAATTTCCTCTGATAAGAGTACATTATTCCTGCTACTTGATTTGATTCAATTATATTTTGCATTACATGAATAGGACCACTTAAAGGAACTTTTATTATTATATGGCATAGATGACATCAAGTGCTTTACCCTTTTGCATTAAGTAGCTGATCATGTTTATATCATGACAATAAAAGCTATCCATTTCATATTAGTGTAAAATCAAGTGGACACAAAATTGGATTTATTCATGTAAATATATTTCTTAAAGTTCAGTAAGATCCTACTTATATGATCTATTGTTTATAGTCTGTCTCCTCTGGAATTCCACGGCTTTCTAGAATAGCTTTTAATTCAGCTCATGATATTTATATTTATCTCCCCATTAACTTTTATAATTTCAGGTGGTCTGGGTTCATGTTTATTATCAATATAATGTTATATCTCACTGGATTTGCCCAAATTTTTACATACTTACATATTTGTTGACCTGAATTATTATTAACAAGTTACTGAGTCTCCAAAGTGGGATCTATGAAACCTTTTGGACCCCCAGATCTGGTGATCCCTACTATGTGGCATTCGTCACAATGTAGCAAAGGCACTTCCTAGAAACCTGGTTCCCTCACCCTGAACAGCAGGCTGCCTGTTTGAGAAAGGCCTGTGAAAAGTGTCCACAGGTTTCCTTCCGATATCTCTGCACAGTTTCTTCCAGTGACTGACCAGGAAAAAACTGCAGTTTGCATTATTCCATAATAGCACCTTATTTGGATTGCCTTTTACCAAACCATTAGTTTAAATTACTTTTAGTGAACTCCACAGTTTACTGATTGGGGAAGTAATGGACTGTGAAGCAAGAATTGCTAGAGGGCCCCTTTTCCTAATAGAACTTTTTTGTTATTGTTTTTGTTTCAACAGCATCTTGAAAACTAGTCCATTTATACAAGTGGTAAATAATGCAAGATGAATGACAGTTCAGCATGTAAAATGCTGGCTATTCACCAGGAAAATGTAGATAATTCCATGTAGTACTTTAATTTAAACAGGCTGGATTTTGCTGAAGATCAGTGACATAATGCAAAGTATTTCAAGACAGGAAGCAGAGGCTGGTGCAGAAGAGGCACCCTTTTCCCTTTCATGGTAATGTTGAACAAGGAAAGCAGTGAAACAATACTCCGAGCAATGCTTTTGACCAATGGCAGGAAAGACTCAAACATTTGTCTTGTACTTTTAGAACAAACCGCGATGGTCAAAGAAACAGCTGGAACAACTCCATAACATTTTTAAGGATATATTCTGGCAAAGAAATAAGATCTCAGAGTAATTTTCATAGGATTTGGAGAAAATGGTCAGCAGTTTTCTGTTTGATTAATAATTCAAATAAACAAACTAATGGTCAAACATAACTTCAGAGAATATTCAAAGAAAAAATTTATCCCACATTATAAGTGATGATATATAGTAATTGCTTTTGAGACAGAAGTAGCTTATTAAACATCAGCTGGTAGTTCAGATAGATCTGTAGAGGGAGTTTTTAGGTAATAAGATCTGGTTGTTAGCTTCACAGACCAAGAATTTCCACATTATCTGTGATCCACGTTACATTAAACTCTGAGAGACTAAATGTGCAACATTTTTCAGGTACACGATTTAAAATTTCTAATGAAAAAGATAGGGTTTAAATAGACTAGACCTACCTTATCCAATATGGTAGCCGCTAGCCACACATGCCCATTGAACACTTGAAATGTGGCTAGTCCAAATTGAGATATGCTATAAGTAAAAAATACACTCTGGATTTCAGTGACTTAGTGCAAAAAAATGCAAAAATCCCATTAATTCTTTTATATTGATTACATAATAAAATTGTTTACATATTGGGATAAAATATATAATTACAACGAATTGTACCCGTTTCCTTTTCCTTTTTATAATATGGCATCCATAAAATTTAAAATTACACATGTAAAACTCACTATATTTCTATTGGACAGTACTAGGCTAGACAATTTTATCAACATGACTAGTGCAGACCCTCCCTATAAGAACTAAGTTGTTTGGTGATTTCATACAGGGCAAAGCGTTACATAATTTAAAAATTTATCTGTTTTAGGCTAAATTTATTCAATGCACCTATCTCTGTATTAGGGATATACATGCCAAGTGTGTGAGTTTTCTGGTTAAATGACACTTTTCTAGAACGTGCTGAATAAACACCATCCGATTCTTTCTCTACCTCTTTATGTAGACCACTCTCTTCTACTGACGTATTTGTTTCTTTAATATTGGTGCTACAATATCAGATGTCTATGGGTGCTGATGTAGTCACCTGCAGGCAGGTACCTAAAGCAAATGAAGAGGCCCATTTGGAAAATGGAAACTGATGTGAACTAGAAAACTCATTTTCTGTCCAAAACCGTGTGGATGCAGTCATGTAGCTGCTGTCTTTGGTGAATGAGTACATGGTGGGCGAAAGTGAGCATGCTTACAAAGTATTGCCAGACTTTTGTTTTTAACAGAAGATGTGTGTTGTGTAATTACCTATATCTTCCCCCATGATTTCCCCCTGTGCCATGATCCAGTCTCTTCCTTTCTCCAACTGTGTTCTGGAAGGCTGATCTATACAGATTTCCACACCAAAGTTGAAATGGAAGGCAGTGGCAAGAGGAGGACTGAAAAAGAGGCCTGGATATCCAAGTATGTATTCCCTACATTCATAATCCACCTCCCTCCAAGGAAGGAGGTATCTAATTATGACCACAGCTCCCACTAGACAGTACTTCTCCCATAGCTAGAATTTTATTTAGTTTCAAGCAGAATAAACATGGACTGCAATTTGCCTAGAAAAATCTGGCTTATGCTCCTAGTAGATCAATTAAGGGATGTTAATTACTTTTAGTATCACCTTTCACTCTCAAATGTGTTCCTGTTGGATGACAAATTATATGGTTACCTTAATTATTTCTTTATAGTTGGACACTCCACACCTCCATGCTTATCTAATCTTTCCCTTGTCCTTAATTTCAAGGTTGTAGACACACTGGCATATTTTCACTCCTTCTTGAAACAGTGAAGGTAGTTCTTCCTAGAGTTAAGGAAATTTTTCCATGTCGGGTCAGGGGATGTATCATTGGAATTTTAACCCCTCAGGATTCTATCATTCTTAAGAGCCAATGACTACTCCCTGACACTTTCACTTATAAGGGCCATAGTGTCCTTATTCAGAAGCAGAGAAATCTGAAGATTCTGTGCTGCTGGTTTTGAAGATGGAGGAAAGAACCGTGAGCCAGGGAATGTACGTAACCTCTAGCTGGAAAAGACAAGGAAATGAATTGTCTCCTATAGCTTGTTGATTTCCCCTTTCAGGGTTGTTAACATTTGCCTTATATATTGATGTGCTCCTATGTTTGGTGCATATATATTTACAATTGTTATATCTTCTTCTTGGATTGATCCCTTGATCATTATGTAGTGTCCTTCCTTGTCTCTTGTAACAGTCTTTTTTTTAAATCTATTTTGTCTGACATGAGTATTGCTACTCCAGCTTTCTTTTGATTTCCATTTACATGGAATACCTTTTTCCATCTCCTTACTTTCAGTCTGTATGTGTCCCTAGATCTGAAGTGGGTGTCTTATAGACAGCATATATACGAGTTTTATTTTTTTATCCATTCAGCCAGTCTATGTCTTTTGGTTGGAGCATTTAATCCAGTTACATTTAAGGTAATTATCGATATGTATGTTCTTACTGCCATTTTCTTAATTGTTTCGGTTTTGTTTTTGTAGGTATTTTTTCTCTCCTTCCTCTTTTGTTCTCTTGTGATTTGATGACTATCTTTAGTGTTGTGTTTGGATTGCTTTTTCTTTTTTGTATGTGTATCTATTGTAGTTTTTTGTTTTGCAGTTCCCATGAGGTTTTGATATAGCAGTCTATATATATATATAAGGTTATTTTAAGTTGCTGGTCTCTTAATTTCTAATGCATTTCCCATTTCCTGCATTTGTACTCTCCTCTTCTCACTGCTGCTGGTTTTGATATCATATTTTTGTGTGGATGATTTCCTACTTTTACTGTCTGTTTGCCTTTATTGGTGAGCTGTTCCATTTATGACTTTCTTGTTTCTAGTTGTGGCCTCTTTTTTTTCCTCCCTAGAGAAGTTCCTTTGGCATTTATTGTAAAGCTGGTTTGGCGGTCCTGAATTCTCTTAGCTTTTGCTTATCTGTAAAGATTTGCATCTCCGTCAAATCTGAATGAGAGCCTTGTATTATGTCACTTAAATGTGGAATCTAAAAAAATTGGAACTCATATAAACAAAGAGTAGAATGGTGGTTACCAGGGGCTACGGGGTGGGTAGGGAGAAATGGGGAGATGTTGGTCAAAGGGTACAAACTTTCAATCATAAGATGAATAATTTCTGGGGATCTAATATACAGCATGGTGACTATTGTATACTTGAAACTTGCTTGGAGAGTAGATCTTAAATGTTCTCACCACAGACACACAAAAAAGTAATTATGTGAGGTGATGGATATGTTAACTGACCTTACTGTGGTAATCATTTCACAATATATACATTATCAAATTATCTTACTGTACATCTTAAAATTATACAATGTTATTTGTTAATTACCTATCAATAAAGTTTGGGACAAAAAAGAGCCAGTGACTACTTAGTGTTTCTAATTATTTCCATTTTTGAATGGAAGATTTATTATGGCTATCCTTTCCTGTTGCTGTATTTGTATTTATTAGGTGTGCATACATATGTTGGGGAGGGGGGAATTAGATAACATGTATTTATTTTGAAAGTCACTAGTCCACAAGAAGTTTTATCTGAAATTGATGGGGAAAACAGTACTTTGCTCCCAATTCCCAAATCTTATTCAGAGGTATTATCTGGCTATATTATGGAGTTGTCTCCTCTGGAGAGGGAGTGCTTGTGTCTACATGTGGAAGGAATGAGCATGGAGATTTGAGTGGCCAAAGAGGACCATGGCAGACTAGTATGTGTATGCACCAAATCAATTTACAATTTTTTTAAGGTGATAGAGTTATAGCTGGCAGCATGTACCTTGCAGATAGGTATAGCCATATGGCTAATTTCTTATCCACAGAATGTGAGCAGACATGTTATCTACTGTTTTTTGGATCTAGGTTTAAACATGTGCAGTCAGGCTCTTTTCCCTCCCTGCCCTTTGGAATACAGAGCCTGGCAGGGATATGGCCATAAATGTGACCACTTGAAAAAATAATGCCTCAAGCATATCAAAATGTTGGAGCAAAACAGAAGAAACTGGTGACTTTAAATGATTTCCAGGAGTAGAGTTACTACACCTTTGAATACTGAAAGGACTAAATATGAAAGAGAAATCAACTTCTGTTCTTCTTTAAAATACTGAATTATGGAGGTGTCTTATTATATAACAGATACATGTCTCAAATATTTAGTTTTTCTTTTTTTTACTATGGTTAATATGAATTGTAGCCTAGGGATAGGTGGACTGTATAATAAGTGGCAGTTTCATTATGTATGGACAAACTTTTTGAATTTTTGTGGTTGAGTCATAACAGTATTTTCTCAAGTAAATATCAATATGAAGGTTTCCCTACATATATATAAATATTAATAAACATTTTCTACATAGCCATTGCATTAGTAACATTGCCTATAATTATTACTGTAAAAATTTCTTAATATTACTAAGTGTATACACAGAATTATGATGCATAACTACTGTATGAGAAATCCTAAAGTCAAATATTTACTTTTTTGGGCAAAATGAAAATGTTTGGTTATTATCTTTACCCCTACTGAAATGCTGAAATTACTCACTTAAATGGAGAGGCAATTGACTCTAAGTAATACTAATGTTTTATCAAAAGTGTATAATTTATTTTTGTGCATAAACATAACTTTTAAATAAAAATGGTGATAACATGCACATGAACTTATTGTTAAACTCTGCACATTGTATTAGATCTAGAAAGGTACTGAGGTAGTAGATAGGTCCCCGGCTGAGCATCTGTAACTGGTTTCTCTGGGCTGAGCAACTGCAGCTGGTCTCCTGCTGACACTTCAAGATGGGATATCAGCAGAGCATTGCACCCTGATTGGGTGTATTCTTGTGGATTTCCTGGCCTAACACATGTGTTGAGAAGGCCCTCAGTCGAGGGGAAGGACAAAAGGAGGGAGAAGACACCAGCTGGGATCCATACTGGCTGAAAGATGTGTGCCACACCAGGACCAAATATAGAGATGATTGGCCAGAAAAAAACCAGAAAAGTGCCCCTATATAAACAACCTAAGCTGCCCCTATTGCACACAACTCACTCCGCACTTGCCTGTGTGCTCCTCAACACATATTTTGATTTTTTCCACAGGTACTTTGCTTTTTCTACACATTTTGTTTTTTCCACACCTATTTTGCTTCTTCCACACATATTTGCTTCTAATAAATGCTTTTACCTTTTTCACAATCTTGGTCTCTTTGCTTAATTCTTTCTTCAAAGAAGACAAGAACCAAGATCTTTCTTCCAGCTTTACACTGCTTGAATCAATACAACAGGCCACCTAGCTGTGATGAAGGGCATAGGAAGCTCAGTTTGCTTCCTAGTGCTGCTTTTGGTTGTTGTGTGGTGTTGGTCAAGTTAACTGACTTCTCTGGAATATCTTTAAAATGAGAATAATAATGGACTATTCATGGAGTTGTGATGAGAATTAAAAGATAAAAGGGGGCTTCCCTGGTGGCGCAGTGGTTGAGAGTCTGCCTGCCAATGCAGGGGACACGGGTTCGAGCCCTGGTCTGGGAGGATCCCACATGCCGCGGAGCAACTGGGCCCGTGAGCCACAACTGCTGAGCCTGCGCGTCTGGAGCCTGTCCTCCGCAACAAGAGAGGCCGCGATAGTGAGAGGCCCGCGCACCGTGATGAAGAGTGGCCCCCACTTGCCGCAACTAGAGAAAGCCCTCGCACAGAAACGAAGACCCAACACAGCCAAAAATAAATAAATAAATAAATTTAAAAAAATTTTTTAAATGTTCAAAAAAAAAAGATAAAAGGGATGATAAAGAAAAGATAAATTCTACATAATATAAAATAATTACTACACAGATATAAGTTAATCAGGTAGAAGAAAATATTTGTATAACTATTTACATAAGTATAGGTAACAAGTGCCGTAAATCTTTAATCAATGCATAAATTGCAAGCTTGGGTTAATGTATTCTAGTCACTCTATTCCATTTCACTTTGTACATACCCATTTGGAAGAAACATTCAGACGGATGTAGAGTTATGTCCATTTTGTTTTTAATCACTTTTAAGACTCATTCTTTAATTAGCAGGTAATACATGAACACTATGAAGAAGTTATTTACTAATCATATTCTGTGGAAATTAGTAGTTTCAAGAAGTTTGCTAAGATTGCTCTTTAAGGGTTCAGGATATAGAACTATGTATTGTTTAAGAGCACAAGATTTAAAACCAGAGAGTTCTGAATTTGTAATGTCACCTTTGCCAGTTTTTGATTTTGTAAATTAGGACAAATTCCTTAATCTCCCTAAGGCTCAGTTTTTTAAATGTTGATTGAAATATTAAATTAAGGCAATGCTATCTATAAACCAAGTTTAGCACCAGACTCAGTAGAATGCATGGATCTTTGTAAATTCTCAATAATAGCTACTTCCACGTTCAGAAGCATTAATAATAAAATGAATGCAATCTAAGTTAGATATATAGTACTTATTATTTTTCTTTTAAAAAATACTATAACTTTTATAAGGATGTAACAGTTTTTATTTCATTTCTTTCTAGCATTATGCTTTTATTTTTTTCCCATGCAGTTGTTCTAAGATGTACTCTGGAAATAAATGAGTAACATCTTTGTTATAAACAAAGTTGTTTTACTATTAGAAGGAATATGCCAAATTGCAAAGATTAAATTTTCCTATTCCACTTTAATTATATTAAATGACTTTAGTTCATGATAATAATTTGAGTTATTTTCACCAGCTTTCTTTCAATTTAAACCATGTCATATTATTAAATATCAGTACATACAGTGCTTTTATCTTAAAGATGGAAAATACCAGTACAGTTTTACACCTCATTTTTTTTTTACCTTTTTCTTCATGAGAAATGCACATAATTATTTTTCAAAAGAAGCACACAAAGAAAATATATTTTATTTGTTTAAAGTTATTACCCTTTAAGTACCTTTACTAAGTTTTCTTGAGCAGAGCAGAATGAATTAATTTGCGAAATGTAAATTTTGAAAGACAGATTTGACATGTTTGCCTTGAGCTTGGAAATTGTAAATAATCACCAGATTGAATACTTTGTGTTGAGGATCTCAACCATTTAATCTGAATATAAAACTATGTGAATAAATAAATATACCTAAATTCTGCATTTATTTTGTAGTTCCACTTGAAACTCTCCACTGTGGAGTTTGCCTGGCATATCTTATACCAGATGATCTTTCTGTTATTTATAATCCTTGAACTGAAACTCTATCAGAGGTTTTCATTCTCTGTTCCATCCATGGCCCTACTAAGCTTCTCAGGAGCTTTGTTAAAGGATGGAATTGCTCACATGAGAGAACCTTGCTTCTCCACATGTGCTGCAACCACAGAACCTGTGTTTTATATGTTTGACATGTTTAGTTTCTAAGTAAGAGTTTACTTGAAGAAAGAGTTGGGGCAACAGGTAAATAAATAAATATTAATACCTTCAAAATTACTGTTGTAGTTTATCTATTTTATATGTAGTAGTTTGTATCTGCTAATCCCAAACTCCTAAATTATCCCTCCTCCACCTCTCTATATATATGTAACTGAATCACTTTGCTGAACACCAGAAACTAACACAACATTGTAAATCAACTGTACTTCAATAAAAAACAAAAACTAAAAAAAAAAATATTACTGCAGTCACACATTGTTTTGATCTAATAATTATTCAATAGGTTTATTTTTAGCTTCCAAACAAATTATAAATTCTGTTAATGAAGGGACCACATCATATAAATGATGTGAGTGTATATGTGTGCATGTGTGTTTTAGAAGGAGCTATTTCAAATTTTGTCTTCATCCAGAGATTCTGCTTATCACAGAGTAGAGTTGTAAAAATCTCAATTGAATTGAACTTTCTAAAGTCCTTAGGAGACTAGATATGAGCTTGGAATTTTGACACAGATGCAAAATCTAGGAATGCTCTCTTAGAACCTATTTTAAGAAGTTATTGTGCTTTCATGGTTGACAAAACTATAGCAGAGTCAGGTGTTGAAGAATGTATCTGAATTTTCTCAAGCTCAGAAACATCCTACAGCTTCCACATTCAGTTATGGATTATTTGAAGCGATTGTGGAGACCGTCTCTCTCCTTTCTCTACTGCACCTCGCATATTGAGCTGCTATAATAACTCAAGTAGCCACTTTTCTGAATCTAGTGTAATCAGACTTCTCATAAAATTCTAGAATAAATCCTAGAGCTACTCATTACCTTGACTCTTAAGAATTTGATGTTGACCAAAGCAGCAAGTATCATAAATCCCCTAGACTTTCTCAGTGTCTCTCTGAAAACTGAATAGATTTCAATTCCAGTCTTGGTCAACACCAAATGAAAAGCAATACAGTGGCTCTGGAACTTATTTACTCTGTAAATGTCAGCATGTTACCTAACTGATCTTGCTTCAGTTTCTTCATCATAAAGTAGAAATAATAATGATAAGTACCTCAGAGTTGTTATCAAAAACAGAGAAGTTACTATTTGTAAAGCACATAAAGAAGTAGTTGGGGAAAGACCTTCAAGATGACAGAGGAATAAGACGTGGAGATCAACTTCTTCCTCACAAATACATCAGAAATACATCTACACGTGGAACAACTCCTACAGAACACCTACTGAACGCTGGCAGAAGACCTCAGACTTCCCAAAAGGCAAGAGACTCCCCATATACCTGCGTAGGGCGAAAGAAAAAACAGAGACAAAAGAAAAGGGATGGGACCTGCACCACTGGGAGGGAGCCATGAAGGAGGAAAGGTTTCCACACATTAGGAAGCCCCTTCGCGGGTGGAGACTGCGGGTGGCGGAGGGGGGAGCTTCGGAGCCACGGAGGAGAGCGCAGCAACAGGGGTGCGGAGGGCAAAGCGGAGAGACTCCCACACAGAGGCTCGGCGCCGAGCAGCACTCACCAGCCCGAGAGGCTTGTCTGCTCACCCGCCGGGGTGGGCGGGGCTGGGAGCTGAGGCTCTGGCTTCGGAGGTCAGATCCCAGGGAGAGGACTGGGGTTGGCAGCGTGAACACAGCCTGAAGGGGGCTAGTGTGCCACAGCTAGCCGGGAGGGAGTACAGGAAAAAGTCTAGAACTGCCTAAGAGACAAGGAACCATTATTTCGGGCTGCTCGAGGAGACCGGATTCAGAGCACCGCCGAAACAAGCTCCAGGGATGGGCGCGAGCCGCGGCTATCAGCGCGGACCCCAGAGACGGGCATGAGACTCTAAGGCTGCTGCTGCCGCCACCAAGAAGCCTGTGTGCGAGCACAGGTCACTATCCACACCTCCCCTCCCGGGAGCCTGTGCAGCCCGCCACTGCCAGGGTCCCAAAATCCAGGGACAACCTCCCCGGGAGAACACACGGCACGCCTCAAGCTGGTGCAACGTCACACCGGCCTCTGCCGCCGCAGGCTCACCCCGCATTGCGTACCCTCCCTCCCCCCGGCCTGAGTGAGCCAGAGCCCCCTAATCAGCTGCTCCTTTAACCCTGTCCTGTCTGAGCAAAGAACAGATGCCCTCAGGCGACCTAAACGCAGAGGCGTGTCCAAATCCGAACCCCAGGAGCTGTGCAAACAAAGAAGACAAAGGGAAATCTCTCCCAGAAACCTCAGGAGCAGCGGATTAAATCTCCACAATCAACTTGATGTACCCTGCATCTGTGGAATACCTGAATAGACAACGAATCATCCCAAAATTTCATGTGGTGGACTTTGGGAGCAATTGCAGACTTGGGGTTTGCTTCCTGCATCTAATTTGTTTCTGGTATGTTCATCTTACTTTAGTATTTAGAGTTTATTTTCATTGGTAGATATTTTTATTGATTTAGTTGCTCTCTTCCTTTTTTTTTTTTTAATATATAGATATATATTTATTCTTTTCCTTTTTCTCTTTTTGTGAGTGTGTATGTGTATGTTTCTTTGTGTGATTTTGTCTATATAGGTTTGCTATTAACATTTGTCCTGGGTTCTGTCTGTCCTTTTTTATTTTAGTATAGTTTTTAGCGCTTGTTATCATTGGTGGATTTGTTTTTTGGTTTGGTTGCTCTCCTCTTTCTTCTTTTTTTTAATTGCTTTTAAATTTTTAAGTATTTTTAATATTTTAAAAAATTTTTTATTTTAATAACTTTTTTTTTTTCTTCTTTCTTTCTTTTTCTCCTTTTTCTTCTGAGCGGTGTGGCTGACACAGTCTTGGTGCTCCAGCCATGTGTCAAGCTTGTGCCTCTGAGGTGAGAGAGCCAAGTTCAGGGCATTGGTCCACCAGAGACTTCCCAGCTCCATGTAATATCAAATGGCGAAAGCTCTCCCCGAGATCTCCATCTCAACGCTAAGATCCAACTCCTCTCAACGACCAGCAAGCTACAGTGCTGGACACCCCATGCCAAAAACTAGCAAGACAGGAACACAACTCCACTCATTAGCACAGAGGCTGCCTAAAATCATAATAAGTTCACAGACACCCCAAATCACATGACCAGAAGCGGTCCTGCCCACCAGAAAGACAAGATCCAGCCTTATCCACCAGAAAACAGGCATCAGTCCCCTCCACCAAGAAGCCTACACAACCCACTGAACTAACCTTACCTACTGGAGCAGACACCAAAAACAATGGGAACTACAAACCTGCAGGCTGCAAAAAGGAGATCCCAAACACAGTAAGTTAAGCAAAATGAGAAGACAGAGAATCACACAGTAGATGAAGGAGCAAGGTTAAAACCTACTAGACCAAACAAATGAAGAGGAAATAGGCAGTCTACCTGAAAAAGAATTCAGAATAATGATAGTAAAGATGATCCAAAATCTTGGAAATAGAATGGAGAAAAAACAAGAAACATTTAACAAGCACCTAGAAGAACTAAAGAGCAAACTAACAGAGATGAACAACACAATAAGTGAAATTAAAAACTCTTTAGAAGGAATCAATAGCAGAATAACTGAGGCAGAAGAACGGATAAGTGACCTTGAAGATAAAATAGTGGAAATAACTACCGCAGAGCAGAATAAAGAAGAAACAATGAAAAGAACCCAGGACAGTGTCAGCGACCTCTGGGACAACATTAAACACACCAACATTTGAATTATATGGGTCCCAGAAGAAGAAGAGAAAAAGAAAGGGACTGAGAAAATATTTGAAGAGATTATAGTTGAAAACTTCCCTAATATGGGAAAGGAAAGAGTCATTGAAGTCCAGGAAGTGCAGAGAGTCCCATACAGGATAAATTCAAGGAGAAACATGCCAGGACACATATTAATCAAACTGTCAAAAATTAAATACAAAGAAAAAATATTAAAAACAGCAAGGGAAAAGCAACAAATAAAATACAAGGGAATACCCATAAAGTTAAGAGCTGATCTTTCAGCAGAAACTCTGCAAGCAAGAAGGGAGTGGCAGGACATATTTAAAGTGATGAAAGGGAAAAGACTACAACCAAGATTACTCTACCCAGCAAGGACCTCATTCAGATTCGATGGAGAAAATAAAACCTTTACAGACAAGCAAAAGCTATGAGAATTCAGCACCACCAAACCAGCTATACAACAAATGCTAAAGGAAATTCTCTAGGGAGGAAACACAAAAGAAGGAAAAGACCTACAATAACAAACCCAAAACATTTAAGAAAATGGTGATAGGAACAGACATATGGATAACTACCTTAAATGTAAATGAATTAAATGCTCCAACCGAAAGACAGAGAATGGCTGAATGGATACAAAAATAAGACCTGTATATATACTGTCTACAAGAGACCCATTCAGACCTACTGACACATACAGAGTGAAAGTGAAAGGATGGAAAAAGGTATTCCATGCAAATGAAAATCAAAAGAAAGCTAGAGTAGCAAGTCTCATATCAGACAAAATAGACTTTAAAATAAAGACTATTACAAGAGACAAAGAAGGACACTACATAATGATCAAGGGATCGATCCAAGAAGAAGATATAACATTGTAAATATTTATGCACCCAACATAGGAGCACCTCAATAAATAAGGCAAATGCTAACAACCATTAAATGGGAAATAGACAGTAACACAATCATAGTAGGGGACTTTAACACTCCACTTTCACCAATGGACCAATGAAAAGCAGCCCCTGCTTGCCACAACTAGAGAAAGCTCCCATGCAACAACAAAGACACAACACAGACACAAATAAAAATAAATGAAAAAAAATCATCCAAAATGAAAAAAATAAGGAAACACAAGCTTTAAATGACACATTAAAAAGATGGACTTAATAGATATTTATAGGACATTCCATCCAAAAACAACAGAATACACTTTCTTCTCAAGTGCTCATGGAACATGCTCCAGGATAGATCATATCTTGGGTCACAAATCAAGCCTCGGTAAATTGAAGAAAATTGAAATAGTATCAAGTATCTTTTCCAACCACAGCGCTATGAGAGTAGATATCAGTTACAGGAAAAAATCTGTAAAAAATACAAACACATGGAGGCTAAACAACACACTACTTAATAACCAAGAGGTGACTGAAGAAATCAAACAGGAAATCAAAAAATACCTAGAAACAAATGACAATGAAAACACAAAGACCCAAAACCTATGGGATGCAACAAAAGCAATTTTAAGAGGGAAGTGTATAGCAATACAATCCTACCTCAAGAAAAAAGAAACATCTCAAATAAACAGCCTAACCTTACACCTAAAGCAATTCGAGAAAGAAGAACAAAAAACCCCCAAGGTTAGCAGAAGGAACAAACTCATAAAGATCAGATCAGAAATAAATGAAAAAGAAATGAATAAAAAAATAACAAAGAACAATAAAACTAAAAGCTGGTTTTCTGAGAAGATAAACAAAATGGATAAACCATTAGCCAGACTCATCAAGAAAAAAAAGGGAGAAGGCTCAGATCAATAGAATTAGAAATGAAAAAGGAGAAGTAACAACTGACACTGCAGAAATACAAAGGATCATGAGAGATTACTACAAGCAACTATACGCCAATATAATGGACAACCTGGAAGGAATGCAGAAATTCTTAAAAAGCACAACCTTCTGAGACTGAACCAGGAAGAAATAGAAAATATAAACAAACTAGTCATAAGTAATGAAATTGAAACTGGGATTAAAAATTTTCCAACAAACAAAAGTCCAGGACCAGACGGCCTCACAGGCGAATTCCTTCAAACATTTATAGAGGAGCTAACACCTATCCTTCTCAAACTCTTCCAAAATATAGCAGAGGGAGGAACACTCCCAAACTCATTCTACGAGGCCATCATCACCTTGATACGAAAACCAGAAAATGATGTCACAAAGAAAGAAAACTACAGGCCAATATCACTGATGAACATAGATGCAAAAATCCTCAACAAAATACTAGCAAACAGAATCCAACAGCACATTAAAGGGATCATACACCATGATCAAGTGGGGTTTATCCCAGGAATGCAAGGATTCTTCAATATATGCAAATAATCAATGTGATACACTATATTAACAAACTGTAGGAAAAACCATATGATCATCTCAATACATGCAGAAAAAGCTTTCGACAAATTTCAACACCCATTTATGATAAAAACCCTCCAGAAAGTAGGCATAGAGGGAACCTACCTCAGCATAATAAAGGCCATATATGACAAATCCACAGCCAACATTGTTCTCAATGGTGAAAAATTGAAACCATTTCCACTAAGGTCAGGAACAAGACAATGTTGTCCACTCTCACCAATATTACTCAACATAGTTGTGGAAGTTTTAGCCACAGCAGTCAGAGAAGAAAAAGAAATGAAAGGAATCCAAATCAGAAAAGAAGAGGTAAAATTGTCACTGTTGCAGATGTCATGATACTATATAGAGAGAATCCTAAAGGTGCTACCAGAAAACTACTAGAGCTAATCAATGAATGTGGTAAAGTAGCAGGATACAAAATTAATGCACAGAAATCTCTTGCATTCCTATATACTAATGAGGAAATATCTGAAAGAGAAATTAAGGAAACACTTCCATTTACTATTGCAACAAAAAGAATAAAATACCTAGGTATAAACCTACCTAAGGAGACAAAAGACCTGTATGCAGAAAAGTATAAGACACTAATGAAAGAAATTAAACATGATACAGATGGTGAGATATCCCATGTTCTTGGATTGGAATAATCAACATTGTGAAAATGACTATACTACACAGTGCAAGCTACAGATTCAATACAATCCCTATCATACCACCAATGGCATTTTTCACAGAACTAGTACAAAAAATTTCACAATTTGTGTGGAAACACAAAAGACCCCAAAGAGCCAAAGCAATCTTGTGAAAGAAAAACGAAGTTGTAGGAATCAGGCTCCCGGACTTCAGTTGATACTACAAAGCTCCAGGATTCAAGACAGTATGGTACTGGCACAAAAACAGAAATATAGATCAATGGAACAGTATAGAAAGCCCAGAGGTAAACCCGTGCACATATGGTCACCTTATCTTTGATAAAGGAGGCTAGAATATACAATGGAGAAAAGACAGCCTCTTCAAGAAGTGGTGCTGGGAAAACTGGACAGCTACATGTAAAAGAATGAAATTAGTACACTCCCTAACACCATACACAAAAATAAACTCACAATGGATTAAAGACC
The DNA here is from genome assembly GCF_009873245.2 of Balaenoptera musculus. NCBI lineage: Eukaryota > Metazoa > Chordata > Mammalia > Artiodactyla > Balaenopteridae > Balaenoptera > Balaenoptera musculus. Next base: position 124,476,284 of record NC_045789.1, on the reverse strand, counting down.
TAAATGTAACGCCAGACAGTGTAAAACTCTTAGAGGAAAACACAGGCAGAACACTCTACGACATAAATCACAGCAAGATCCTATTTGACCCACCTCCTAGAGAAATGGAAATAAAAACAAAAATAAACAAATGGGACCTAATGAAATTTAAAAGCTTTTGCACGGTAAAGGAAAACATAAACAAGACGAAAAGACAACCGTCAGAATGGGAGAAAATATTTGCAAATGAAGCAACAGACAAAGGATTAACCTCCAAAATTTACAAGCAGCTCATGCAGCTCAATATCAAAAAGACAAAGAACCCAATCCAAAAATGGGCAGAAGACCTAAATACACATTTCTCCAAAGAAGATATACAGATTGCCAACAAACACATGAAAGAATGCTCAACATCTCTAATCATTAGAGAAATGGAAATCAAAACTACAATTAGGTATCACTTCTCACCAGTCAGAATGGCCAGCATCAAACAATCTACAAACAATAAATGCTGGAGAGGGTGTGGAGAAAAGGGAACCCTCTTGCACTGTTGGTGGGAATGTAAATTGATACAGCCACTATGGAGAACAGTATGGAGGTTCCTTAAAAAACTAAAAAATAGAACTACCATACCATTCAGCATTCCCGCTACTGGGCATATATCCTGAGAAAACCATAATTCCAAAAGAGCCATGTACCACAATGTTCATTGCAGCACTATTTACAATAGCCAGGACATGGAAGCAACCTAAGTGTCCATCGACAGATGAATGGATAAAGAAGATGTGGCACATATATACAATGGAATATTACTCAGCCATAAAAAGAAACAAAATTGAGTTATTTGTAGTGAGGTGGATGGACCTAGAGTCTGTCATACAGAGTGAAGTACGTCAGAAAGAGAAAAACAAATACTGTATGCTAACACATATATATGGAATCTAAAAAAAAAAAAAAGGTTGTGAAGAACCTAGGTGCAGGACAGGAATAAAGATGCAGACGTAGAGAACGGACTTGAGGACATGGGGAGGGGGAAGGGTAAGATGTGACAAAGTGAGAGAGTGGCATGGACATATATACACTACCAAACGTAAAATAGATAGCTAGTGGGAAGCAACCGCATAGCACAGGGAGATCAGCTCGGTGCTTTGTGACCACTTAGAGGGGTGGGATAAGGAGGGTGGGAGTGAGATGCAAGAGGGAGGGAATATGGGGATATATGTATACATATAGCTGATTCACTTTGTTATACAGCAGAAACTAACGCACCATTGTAAAGCAATTATACTCCAATAAAGATGTTAAGAAAAAAAGAAGTAGTTGGCACATAAAGCAAAGCAAGTTTGAGTGCACTGACTTCATCTAACACCCATAAAATCAAACCTTAAATTTCCTTACCTCTTTTAGAAGGTGAAAACCCGAGTGAATTCCATATGCTTTAGGGTAAAATCTTTCTACCAGTTGTACATTCTGAAATAACTTTACAAATCCTAGCTTACCTAACCACGTAGATATTCATAACCAAATCAGATATAATTCCTTATGGTTTATAATCTAGTGTAAAGTAATTATAAATTAATTTCACTATTCCTATATAGTAATTATTATACCAATTATCAATTTTATTTTATGTGAAGTATGAAGAGGTTGGCATGTTGAGCTTACTATAAGAGTTAAAAAATAAAAATCCTAAGGTCATTGGAAGTAAGGCCAAGTTTAATTTTTCTCCCACGTGATAGTGTATTAACAGGCTATTGTTCTGGAGACTGATTCTCAGTTTAGCTGAGCCAGAATGGTTTGAATTGATGCCATTTATTTCAGCCTGTCAGGAATCTTGGATAAAAATCAACTGTGACTTTGATTTCAGATCAGCAAGTCAAGCATTTGCTCATCAGACAGTATATAATCCAGGTATTTAAATTAATTTTGTGATTCTCTTTTCGAAGATCCCTCCCCCAAAATGATTCCCATTTTTCTTTAGCCTAAACTTATTTATTTTATGCATTCCAGTTATTAAAATTAACAAGAAGGGTTTTTTTTACATATCTGCACATCTAGACCCCACCATTCTGGAATGTCCTCTGGACATCATTAAAACCAGATGCTTTCAAATGTCATCTTGCATATACTGAAATGATTATAAAATGAGAAAAAATTTTTTTCCAGGCTGTTTCTGCTCAGACAAGAATGCCAGTTTCCACTGGTTTGGAGGACATTTTTATTTCTAATAGCATGAAGTTGGTTCATGACTCAAAATACAGATATTTTTCATGTCAAACACAGTACATCGTTGCCTCAGAAAATGTTTTTTTAAATAGCAGATTTTATTAGAATTTATGTGTTGTGTGTATATAATATTATTTGGAGCTTGAGTTTTATTTTCATTTATAGAAATTATAATTTTATCTCGATTTATACATCCAGCAATTTAACCAAGAAAAATGGTGCACTGTAACTCCTAGGAATGAAGAGTTGTTATTTTCCATCTCCATTAAATTATTAAAAACTTATATAGCTTGAAAATGGCAATATGTCTAAAAGGAATGTGGTACAACTACTTTCTACTTATGTGATCAATATTATCATATTCAGTGGAATATTTCTTACTGTTTAAATGTTTATAGATGCTCGCTATTGGTCAAGCTAGGGAAGCAACTAGTTTGATTTCTTTTCTGTGTGTTATGCACGTACTGTTAGCTGATGATTGGTTTTCATACATCCCAAATGTAGCTACGGATCATTAAAGTAGCATTTGTATAAGAAATACAATTTTGTAAAACATTTGGAAATGATTAGTGGGCATAGCTACTAGTCATTCTATTTATAGCAGATCCTAGGTAAATTAATCTAAAAGTTAAGACTGTGTTCCTACCCATTTGGGGAAAAATGAAACTGATTTTCCTTCTTAGGGATAAGAATATAAGATCTAAGTCTAAACTACTGATAGTTTACAAAGAATCCAATTTTACTGGAGCAAAAAGATTTTAAAAATATGTGATATAACAAAAATGATAAAAGTCACAATTTGTTTCATTACCCAGAAATTATCAGTTATCATTTTGTAATTGGTTAGCTGTAGACCTAGCTACCATTTGTGTAAGAATATTTATATGAAAATCCACGTGAAAATGTCTTTTTAGAGTTCAGTTTTGATTCTTCTTTGGCTGCTATATCTTGAAGAGAAATGCAAATAAAAGTCCAATTGCTCATACACTTGAGATTATGCATAGTTCAGGTAAGATTGGGGAACTTTAGATAGAAATTATTCTGCTTATCACCAACATGATCATTTTTATGAAACTGTGCAGGTTACCTAATTACATTCCCTCCTATAATTATTTTCGTAATCTATGGGGAAAAAATTGCATGTGCGTGGTTGGTAAGTATTTAGAAAATGACATGGGTAAACTGACCTTGTTTTACTTCTACTAAATATTTCATAAGTTGTATAGACTTATACTAAAATATTTCATAAGTTTTATACATTTAGTATAAATCTCATTTCCCCTACTACTTTCTTTGCCAGTTTCTGTTTATATGACCTAACATGTAGATTGTGAGCATATACAATTTTATAAGCAGCTATTGTTTAAGAAAGCCTACATTCGAAAGTAATAATCAGTCCATCTTCTTCAACAACTGGAAGGTAGACCAAAAAAATCATATTTATCAAATATGGGGTGATTAAATAAAAAGCTGAGATCACCAATAATAACTACAACAGATTTACACTAAAAAATCACAAGGCATGCTGAAAATTAAGATGAGATTTAATAGGAATGATTATATATTTTTATTCTTAGGTTTAAACAGAGTACAATTGAACCAGAATAATATAAATTTATTTTTAAAAGACAGGTTTTCACGTGACTACAAGGTAACAGAGAAAAAAAAATCAATAGTGTAATGGGCTTTAAAGAAAAAGAGTTATTGCCGTATTCAGTGGAGGCTTCCCAAGGACAGTTTTTTCCTGTATTGCTTTCCAATAAATCCGTAGTGTTACATAAATGAAAATACGCTTCAAACAATCCCCTTGTCAGATTGTCAACAGAAAATATTTTAATGCTTGATCATCACACTGACAAAATGGACTGAGTATGACACAGCAGACAGAGTTGCAAAGAAGCTAGAAACCTTTATACATGAAAAACAGCTGAAGACAAAGAACTCTTAAAACACAACAATAAGAAAACAAACAACCAGGTTAACAAAATGGGCCAAAGACCAATCGGACACCTCACCAAAGAAGACATACAGATGGCAAATAAGCATATGTAAAGATGTTCCGCATCATATATCATTAAAGAAATGCAAATTAAAACAAAAATAAGTTATCAGTACACACCTATTTGAATAGCCAAAATCCAGAACACTGAAAGCATCAATTACTGGAGAACAACAGGAACTCTCATTCATTGGTGTTAGGAATGCAAAATGATAGTCATTTTGGAAGTTTTGATGGTTTCTTACAAAACTAAACATACTCTTACCGCATGATCTAGCAATTGTGCTTCTTGGTATTTACCCAAAGGAGTTGAAAACTAGGTTCACACCAAAGCTGCACATAGATGTTTACAGCAGCTTTAGTTATAATTGCCAAAACTTGGAAGCAACCACAATGTTCTTCAGCAGGTGAATGCATAAATAAACTGGTACATCCAGGCAATGGAATATTATTCAGCACTAAGACCAAATGAGCTATCAAACCATGAAAAGACATAGAGAAAAAAAATGAACATTACTAAGTTAAAGAAGCCAATCTGAAAAGACTAAGTACTATCTGATTCCAAGTATATGATATTTTGAAAAAGGCAAAACTATTGAGATAATAAAAGGATCAGTGGTTGCCAGACGTGGGAAGCAGAGAAAATAAGTGGATACAGAATAATTGGGGGGCCATGAAATCAACCTGTATGAGCTGTAATTGTGAATTTATGTTGTTAGAAATCTGTCCCAACCTATAGAATGTACAGTAACAAAGCGAATTCTCAAGTCAATAATGATGTGTCAATGTAGGTCCATCAATTGTAACAAATCTACCACTCTGGTGAGGGATGTTAATAGTGGGGGAGACTGCATGTGCAGGCAGTGGGTGTATGGAAAATCTCTGTACATTCTGCTCAATATTGCTGCAAACCTAAAACTGCTCTAAAAATAAAGTCTATTAAAAAATACTGCTGAAGAAACTGGCTACGTTTTACTTGGAATGGGAATAACTAGGAGGAGAATGATGACAGTTTTCAGATACTTTTAAAGGCTGTCACATTGAAGGTTTTCTGATGCTGGTCAGACTTTCTTATGCTCATAAGGTTACATTAAAACAGAGGTAGAATATTTCAGAAATGCTGATTTCCTAATAAGGACCATTTAAGAACCGACTTAATGGCTTTAAGACTGACCGACATCCTTTGGAGGCATGAAATACCTGGATGACCAATCCTCAGAAATTTCTAAGAGGGGATTACTGACTTAACTGTGAGCAAGGAATACAAACAATTCTTATCCATTTTAACTAATATTTTAGGACATAGCTGTAATTCATAAATTACTTAAAAGAAAAAAAACCTCATTACTCTTTTTCATACCATTTCCTCTACTTTCAACATTTCAGTGTGAAATCATTGGAGTTATTAACAAGATATCAGTAATGCTGGCCAAGAGGAAAAGTAAAATGTATTTGGAAAAGAAAATGCACAAAGAAGTTGTACAGACTTTATGATGAAGTCAAATATCTCCTCAAGAGGAAAATTATCTGCTTTTTCCTTTCTACTTCCTGGCACTGCCAGATATTTACAGCAGAAGCTCCTTTGGCAAATTGCTCTTTTGGGGGAGTTTTGAGTGTACTTATTTTGATATTTACTACAACATTGCTTCATTTTACATGCCTGAATTATATAATTCCTAGAGGTAAAAATAGTACATTAGACTTTTGCATTCATTTTACTTAAGACCCAATATCAGAAGTGAGTGATTATCTCCTGGACAACTAAAAACAACAATTTTTGTATGTTTAGTTAGAATCTTTTAAACATGGGTCAAATAAACATGCAATTTTTTATGGGTTTGGCAACATTAATCTACTGGCTTATGCTTTAAAATCTAGAGACTGTATTATTTGTAGAGCTGTTTATATGTATGCATATGCTTCTCTTTAAATATAATTTCAGACAATTTGGAAGAAATAATTTGTTAAATTTTTATTGAAAACTTGTTAGAATATTCAAGTTACAGACTTTGAACTAGATTCAAATCCTTCCTTCAAGTTATTTTTTTTTTTTTTGCTAATGGTTTTAATTAAACATACACTGTTCCTCATGTCATGTCATTATGTATTTTTTGGTAGTCTGTATAATATAAAAAGTACAATTAAATTCTTTGCTTACATTATGGTTTGCAAGAACACTTCACATACTAACGGGTATTTTAGTAGAACATTTAAAGAAAAAAAGTCTAAATCCTTTTCAAATATTGCAAACACAAAGTATTGTTTACATTTTATAAGTTTAAAAAATATAATAGTAATGGATTTTGAGTGAGTAAATTACTAACCAGCAGCTAGCTATAAATTATTGGCTACTTATTAATATACCTACTATAATTTTTAAATGAATATTAACCACAAGTTTCAAACAAGTCATATATTATAAAATACTTTATGGGGACAGAACTTAAGATTTAAACCTGCCCAAATGGAGATTTTATTTGAACCTTGAATGAAGATATTTAAATAAATATATTTTGAAGAGTCTATAGTAAAAGCTGCAGGTAACCTCACAGAAGTAAGTATTGCAGTTTATTGGATTTTATCATAAGCATCCTTTGGCATTGTGTAACAATGAATATGCCACTTCATTATAGAGACTTATGTTACCTTTTGTGGATACAGAACTCAGAATGGTTCCTATTTTTTTGATTCCCCATGCCCTCTTTTCAGTGATGCTTACAAGGTAGTATTGGGCACACAAACCTTTCATAACTGTTTAGACATGTTTGACTTGTAAACAGTGTACTTAGCCCTACATATTTACAGACTATTGCTTCTTATCACACATCTTACTTATTGAATGTCATGATGCCATGGAATATATTTAATTCAGTGCCTGGATGCAATTTCTAAACATACAGAAATAATTCTTAGTAGTCATCTGAATTATTTTTTAGAATATTTTGGATAAATCTGCCACAGGAGGAATAAATCTACCAATATTCAATAGAAATGAAATTGTTCAAATTCTTTAGGGACACAATAGTGAGCTACAAGCATATTAGATGATAAAGTTTTAGATGCAATGGTATTTGTTCTGGCTATCATAGTCAATATGGGGAATAACTCTTCTAACAGTTATATGGATTTTTCTTTAGTCTCTGGAGTTTCAGAGAGATGTCAAAATAATTTCAAGGTGGTATAGTAATTAATATGGTTTTAAGGTGGAAAAAAGTTGAATATAGAAAATACTGAGACTTCTAACTGCTCAACAGCGTCAGTAAGTTAATTTCCAGAGCGTTGTTAAACTTTTTTTCACAGATCTATCCTACATACTCCTGAGGTTGAAATGTGGTTTTAGTCTCCAGTGTAAAGATATGATATGATCCTTTCCACTCAAGAATTATTAGAGAACAAAGAGATCGTGACTGTAATGTTTGCATTAAAAAAATAGAGCCACCATAACATCATTTCATAATGAAATCCAAGGGAGGTCTAAAACCATTAACACACTCTTAAAGGAGACAGCCTTTTCATCTTATTATAGTTCTGGGCAATAAAAACCTTAGAATTAGTCAACATTTAGTTAACTACCACAGAGCAAAAAACTAGCAGCAACTGAATAGAAATTTGCTAGACTAGAAGTTGGTAAGCATAGGCCCTATGGTAGCATGCACCAGGTTCACACATTTACTGAAAGCATTCTCCTGTATATCCACTGAATCCATGCCCAGCAAGTATCTGCTTCTGCTGATTACTGGCATATTGCTCATTATTCAACTAAAAAATTAGGTCAGTGCTTCCTAAACAGTAGTGTACAAATATCATCTGGGATCTTATTAAAATGTGGGTTCTGGTTCAGTTGGTCTAGGACAGGGGACCAGGGGTGGGGCGGAGAAGGGAGCTGAGATTCTGCATTTCTAACAAACTACCAGATGATACCAATGCCGCAGGTCTATGGATCATACTCTGTAACAAGGATCTAGGTGACGTGGAGCAGAGCTGATACACGGTATTTATTACCGTGTATTTATTTTATCTCATTTATTTTCCTCTCATAAATGAGGCGTGAAAAATAGGACATGTGGTTTGGGTCTGCAGACTGTTCTGGATAGGCTGATGTCTTCATCATTTCAGGCTACTGCTATAACCAGGTGCCATAGATAGGTAGCTTATAAGCAACAGAAATTTATTTCTCACCCTACTGGAGGCTAGAAATCTGAAATAAGGATGCCAGCATGGCTGGGCTCTGATGAGAACCCTTATCCAGGGTTTTACTTTACCCTCCCATGGCTCTGACATATCACGGAAACAATCTGAGAGTTCTACCCGCAGCTAATATGTCCATCTCAATCATACACTCAGGAACTGTGGAACTTAACCAGTGTGGACTGTGGGTCTGGTAGACTCAATGAATTGACTTAAACACAGACACGGCTCAAGAATCCATCTGTTATCTGACCACTGCATACCCCTGTTCTAACAAGGAGGACACGATGGTGTTTTGATTCCCCTGGCATTAGTGTCAGTTCAGATCATGTGTCCAAGAGCCCTTAAAATATGTATATGCCTTTTACCCAGTGTCCAGTTACTCAAGTAAATGTCAAAAGCCCTTTGGGGAAAGGATTTGGAAAACATGTATTTCATATTCCTTCTGTAGCACTGCAGAGTCTTTCTCAAGTGGTCCTGATCTCCCTTTCGATCAACAGCCTCTAGATCTGAGAATTGGTTCAGGTTTGAAAAGTGTGTGAGAGAGAGTAATTTTTCAGTACTGTGGCTGATATTACTCTTCTGCTTTAGATATCCTACTCATTTTTTGTTATGTAAGTCAAACAATGACATGTTGGAAGATAAACACAGGAAGAACTGCTAGGGAGTAGGCAAATGAAATACAGGAGAGGAGAAAGTCACAAAGGGTGTGTTAATGAGTGGGTTATACTTAAAGGTAACTGGAGCTTAATTTCACTAGAGATCTTCTGGGAGATTGTGTGGAACATGCTTTAGAATTGTGCCAGCACTTGTCCCTAGTTGACTGAGCATTGCTCCAGAGTGAGCCAAACACATTTTAGCCAAAGAGCACCCTTACACAGAGAGATGCAGGACAATTTCTGTGACTATGGGAATTGTCTGTAGGCTACCCCCAAGTAGGCCAAGATGATACAGGTGGGGCGCTGGCAGAATCTGCTTCAGTGATTTAGTACTTTATTTTTTTTTACTAGTTTATTTCTTTACTTACAAATTAATAATAATAGTCACTACATCATTAGGATGCTGAAAAAGAGGTTGAGATATTTCACGTGAAGTGTTTTACAAGGTGTCTTGGACACAGAATGTACTTAATAAATGCTAGCTGTTATCTTTTGTGTCTCTCCTCCACACATTTTCTACACAAAATTTTTGTGTAGGTTTTTCCTACACAAAACCTCCTGAATGTGCACTCTAAAATTCCACTGTATTCCTTTCCTCAACTCAGCCTTGAATTCTTGTCTAAATCTGAGCTATTATTTGAGGTCCAACCAAATACTCTTTCTCCATAAACATTTCTATGTCCTCAACAGATTATGGTGTTTTCTTCAGACTTGAAGTATTACTACTACTTTAGACTCCTTCTTTTCTATTTATTATGATCGTTTGGGAACATATCTACAGTTGACCCTTGAACACTGCATGGGTTAGGGGCACTGACCCCTGCACAGTTGAAAAATCCACATATAACTTTTGACTCCCCCAAAACTTAATTACTAAAACCTACTGTTGACCAGAAGCCTTACCAATAGCATAAACAGTCCATTAACACATATTTTGTACACTTTATGTATTACATACTATATTCTTACAATAAAATAAGCTACAGAAAAAAGAAATATCATTAAGAAAATCACAAGGAAGAGAAAATAAATTTATAGTACTGCAGTGTATTTATCGATATCATAAGTTTACATCCTCTGTTTACAAGATGCATCATCTGTTCATCAGTACCTACATCAATATTGTCTTATATGATACAAAACACTGTATGTGCTATACCTATTACTAACACCAGACATCAAAACTAAAAAGATAATATGAAAAAGCAATTCATTATTAATAGGTATAGCGATTTATTGATGATGAAGCAGCAGTATGAATGATTCATGGTAGCCTAGCTTATACACTAATAAATGAATCATTATAAAATTTTTATAGTATATGGTATTACAGTCATATTCATAATACAGTTTTGGAAACATTGTTACATTTTTTTAAAAAACACTTGTTATGAAAGGCTGATAGGCAGTTTTTCCAGTTACAAGAAGAAGAGGCATACTATACAGTTATGTAATTCTTTGAAGCAAAGTCATAAAACAGTAAAAAAACCTCACACATTCTTAGTTCTATATTAAATATGATTCACATTATGCCTATGTAAGGATAGGCTAGTTGCTTCAATACAAGTCTCGCACACAATGTTGTACATGTATATTTTTGTACATTTATTGAAAAAGACCCATGTATAAGTGGACCCAAGCAGTTCAAACCCATGTTGTTCAAGGGTCAACTGTATGTATCTTCTAGATTTTAAAGCTTTTGAGAGTTAAATTTTCATCTTGTTTGTGCATCTCTTATAGCACAAAGCTTAATATCTGGACTTTAGTGGATATTCTATAGTTATTATCTCTTCTAATTAGCTCTAGCACAACTCAAAAAAAAACTTGGTTTCTGACTCAATTCAGTGCATTTGATATGACAAATCATTATCTCTTGGACAATATTACAGTTTTAGGTATATAAGGTAAATATTATTAATTAAATTCTATGGGTGCAATGTTGTGGTATATGGATGATATCTCTTAGGTATAATTAAACAGAATAGTGAAATCATAAATGTAATATTGATGCAGAAACATCTAGGAATAGTTCAAAAGCAGACTGTAGATAAAAGGAAGCAAAATCCAGCACAAGATTATTACTGCAATTATTGCTCTTCGAATGTTCTGAAGGGCTCAGCAAGGAAAAGCTGTGAACTTGGAAACATTATCTTAAATGATAAGGTAAAGAAGACAAGGCTCTTATGATTACATATGGGGCCAAATGAGAAGACTTCATGAATGACTCCACTGACTGCGGTGATGATGGTTAGAAGAAAAATTAATGAGGTGTGGGGTGCAGATCACTATATTTTTAATTGTGGTGAAGGTGGTGGCCTATGCTATGTCATAAACAGATGTTTATATAAAACTTAACTTTATTCCAAATAGCTCTTGCTTTCTTCCCATTTTTTCTTTTTTCCATTGCCATCATGCAAATTCATGTCTAAATTGCATCCCACATATACTGCAGAAATGGTCTCCTATACGTCTTTTCTAATTCTGATTGCTTTCCTTCTTCATACATCTTTAATTAGCTTGAAGAGGACTCTTGTATTAGTACCTATTTCATTAAATAATTTATTTCCACAAAATCTCCAAAAGTTTCATGAAATATAACCACCTCTATCTGGTTGGGTGTTATGTTCCATTATACTATCTTGAGAATTACACATTTCTATGACTTCCAAACTCTACCTCCTTTGTCCTCTCTTTTGTCATACATTTTCCTCCCTCCCCTTCTTCCATCATAGATTCTATCCTTCTCTATCCTCTTACTATTCTCCTCTGGTCATAAGGCAGCTACATCATTAGCAATGGAGTTCTGTGTGTTGACTCTGGAGTCCAGCTGCCTGACTTCCCATCCCAACTGCACTGTTTAATATCTGCACAATCAAGGGCAAACTACTTAACCTTTCTGTGTCTCAGTTGTTTTAATGATGAAATGAGGAACTAATAATACTTAACTCTTACAGTTGTTGAGAGTATTAGGTGAAAGAGGACATAAGAAGTGTGCGGCATAGAGTAAATAATTAATAAAAGTTCCTTGTTATCACTAACTTCATTGTTACTCTTCTCTGAACCCTTTCATTATGAAAAGTGTACACACACATTGCCTTGATTTTTTGATGAATGTTTAATGTGCATTGTTCTTAAATTCCCAAACATGTTACAGGTCCTTGGGTACACAGCCCACAGTTTATGCATCTATTTCCATTATAGCTAAATGTATAAGTGTTGAATAAATACTAATAGACTACATGAAGTTGGACCCAAAAATGTGGACAGGGAATCATTAGCAAAGTATATCGTGGAAGAGGATAACTAAAGGAAATAATCAGAAAATAATAAAAGTTGTTACAACAAAATTAACCAAAACTTTTTAAAAAACACATTATATAAGATTTTTCTATAGGCAATTGGAGGAACAGACATATTCCTGGTTAAAATACATGCAAAAGAATTTTCATACCTTCTGCTTTATTTTTTCCCATCACATATTTTCCAAGAAGTCAGAATATGAAGATGGAACCTTTGAGAAGGTAAACCCAATATAAGGCAGAAAACTTATGGTCGAGTTAATTGCACCCTAATTCTCTGTGTATCTTTAAATGTTTCATCTCTAATTCCTATTAAAAAATATAGAATGTGAGCTAACTGCTTTGAAGCATTATAAATGCAATCATAACCTTTAATATTTTGTGGAAATGTCTTCAAATCTCTGTTAATTTTAACGTTTCCAAATTTTTAAAAAAATATTCATATCTTTAATTCCTGTATTTAAAAGACCAAACATTGTAGGTCATTAAATCTAATAAAATAACTACACTTGCCATGAAATAATTCAATTCTTAAATCTGAAAAAAACCTGCCTTTTAATTTAGAAGCATATACTTAGCTACTATTTTTTGAAAATTTATTATATGCCAAGTGTTTTACCTATGTCAGTGTAACTGCAGGACCAGCCCAAACTGGTCCTACCTACTCTGTAGATAACAAGATACTAAGTTGTTTTTCACAGAGAGACTGCAAGTCATGCAGCTAAAGCATGTGCAGAAGAGAAAATTTTGCCTGGGATATGACCAGCCCCTGACCACTGGAACGCTTTCAGAAGTGAAGGGTCCATTGTCCAGGAAGATCCTGTGCTGAATCCCCCTTTCCCATATGTTAGCATAAATGGCCAAGTTCCAAAGCCCTCCAATAAAAACCACCAACCCTCCTCCCCTAGCTCATAAAGGTTTGAAGGAACCCCAGATCCCCAGATGGGGAGACAGATTTGATACTGTTTCCCTGCCAGTCTACCTCACATTAAAGCCTTTTCTTTCCTCAAAAGCTGGTGCTGTATAGTATTGGCTTCTATGCATGTTGGCCAGTGAACCACTGCTTGGTAACATAAACACATTTAATTACTGAAATAAATTTATGAAATAAATATTAGCACCCTTATTTTGAAGATAAGGAATGAAGTTCAGAGACATTAAACAACTTTGCAAGTTTACACAGCTATCAAATGGCAGGGCCTTGGTTTGAACCAAAATTTACCTGAAGTCAAAATGAATCCTTAATCTTTGAGTTGCCCAAAATCTTAAAAACATCACTTAATTGGCTCTATGAATTTAAGCAATTCATTCAATGCCATTGTTTGGTGTTGGTTTTGTCAGTTGGTTGATTTTTGTACCTGTCCTATAAAAACAATATAACATAATTGTTCGGGTTCAAACTCTGGAGTCACACTACCTGTATCTGAATTTTGGATCTTGTGGCTACTGCCTGAATGGGCTTACATAAAATATTTAAACTCTCTATTCCTCAGTTTCCTCATTTGTAAAATGAGGATAATATAACATACTACCTCACAGGATTGTGTAAGGATGAAAGATTTAATATTTTTTTAAAACTTAAAATAAATTTTGGAAGATGTTAAGAAATCTAGACCTGTAAGCTGTTATTATGTACAAAATACAAAAAATAATGCCTATATTCATTTAATTCACAGGATCGTGGAGAGAAATAAATGAGTGAGTTAGTGGTTGCAAATGTGCCTCACATAATAGAAAGTGTTTTATAAACTTAAGATATGTTTATAGGTGTTACTTACATTTATATGCCAGTGGTGAATAATATAAATTTGATTAGATATGCATTTAAGTACAAACAGCATGTAAGTACTAAACTGAGAATGCTCAGTATTGTTCTTTCAAAAAAATATTTAGTAAACTTTAAAACTGACTTGAAGTAAGTCAAGCTGGTAATATACAAATTATTTACTTGCTTTGAGAATAAATTTTCCAAATACATCGTTATTAAACTTCTCTGATGTAAAATCAAGAATGAAGATACTAAAATGAAAAGACAACCACATATATTTCACCTAATACTTTTTTTATTCCGTCTTAAAGGTTTTTAGGATTTTTTTAAATTGCTTGCACACATTTAAGATTTTATGTGTATGTGTGTATTGTCATATATACAAACTCCTCTACTCACACATCATTTCAACCATCTGATGGACTGCGGGGACGAGCCACATGGCACACAGTTGAAAATAATGTCCTTTAACAAGAACCATGGGGTATTTAATGGCTTGCAGCATAGGCACTGACCCCAGCTGTATGTAGTGCTTCACGCTGCCTAGGATGTAGGCAGATAAAGTATGTTTAGATTTCCCCAAAGCAAATTATTTGAATTCATGGCCATCTGTCTGAAAATAAGAGCACTTCTAGCTTAGACACACACACTTAATCTGTTTGTTTTTAAGTTTATGAGTATATAGGTACAGTCAAATCAACCTGAAATCCAAACTGTTAGACATAGACTCTCTGAGAGAGAGAGACAAGTGTGTGATAGTGTGTGTGTGTGTTGGGGGGGGGGGGTGTGGGGAGGGAGGCAGTGCAGGGGATAATTAAATTGGAGACTGCCTAATTCAGAATTAAATTGGAGACTGCCTAATTTCCTTTACCTGAATCTTTGGTTGTCTGTGACCACCAACAGAGTTTCCTCCACTGAAGCAGTCTGACTTAAATGTGTCTGCAGTGCATATTAGCTCACCTGAGAGTTCTGGTAAAGAGATTTTTCTGCAAAATGCCACAGAGACTGCGAGATTTAACATACATCAGTTTAAGTATATAGCATCATATGCTGCCAGTGGTAGGTTATTTGATTTCTTTTCCTTTTAGCTTTTTCTTTTGAGATGTTCCAAGAATATTGATTACCTGCATTGAAAAGTTGTTCTCGCCATGGAGAGTTTTTTTGCTTCCCTCCCACTAGTGATTATATATGTTTAATGGAGATTTTTTAATAAGTATGTATGGTAGAGCTGCAGGCTTAAATAAAATTAATTTTCTCAATGAATCAATCACTTACTGTTTTGCAATGAACTGCTGGTGTTTTTACTTAAAATACCAATAATAATAAGCCAAAAACCTTTTGTTGAAGAGGTATGAGCAGAGTGAGGAAATTAACATTATAGAGCTCATATTATGTGCCAGACAATTTGTCAGTAAGTCTACATATTTTGTAATTTACTTTCTCTACAATCTTCTGAAATGTGAATAATAAAATTATGACAGTTTAAGCCTTCTTGTTTAAAGGTCTGTCTGATGTAAAAATCCACGTACATTTTTGTTTTGTTTCTTTAATTTTCTTTGTAAAAAACATTTTATTTTAGGAGAGTTTTAAGTTTACGGAAACTTTGTAAAAACAGTACAGAGAGTTCCTCTAACACCCACACCTAGTTTCCCCTATTAATGTCTTACATTAGTGTGATACATTTGCTACAACTAATGAATCAATATAGTAACATTATTACTGAAAAAGTCCATACTTTATTCGGCTTTCTTAGTTTTTACCTAATCTCCTTTTTCTGTACCAGAATCCCCCCAGGATACCATGATACATTTCGTCATCATCTCCTTAGGCTTCTGCAGACTGTGACAGTTTCTAAGAGCTTCCCTGTTTTTGATAACCTTGGGAGTTTTGAGGAGTACTGATCAAGTATTTTGTTTACTCCTCATCAACTGGAGTTTGATGTTTCTCTCATAATTAGACTGGGATTTTGATTATTAGAGAACACAGAGGGAAAGTGCCATTTTAATCACATCATATTGAGGGCACACACATCAGCATGGTTTATCTTTGCTGATGTTTACCTTGATCACCTGACAGGTAGTTATTCAGGTTTTTCCACTGTAAAGTTATTCTTTTGCCCCTCTTTCCAAACTGCACTCACTGCAGGAATTCACAAATAAACAGCCTACATTTAAGGGAAGGGGAGTTATCCTTAATCTCTAGAGGAGTGTGATGGTTAATTTTATGTGTTAACTTGGCTGAGGCCATGGCGCACAGATATTTGATCAAACATTGTTCTGGATGTTTTGGTGTGGGTGTTTTTGGATGAGATTTACATTTAAATTGGTGGACTGAGTAAAGCAGATTACCTTCCGTAAAGTGAGTGGGCCTCATTCAATTAACTGAAGGTCTTGATAGAAAAGACTGACCTCCCCTGAGCCAAAAGGAATTCTGTCAGCAGACTGTCTTTGGACTCAAACTGCAGCTCTTCCCCTAGTCTCCAGCCTGCTAACCTACCCTGCAGATTTCTTTTTTTTTTTTTTTTTTAATTTTATTTATTTATTTATTTGTTTGTTTATTTATGGCTGTGTTTGGTCTTCGTTTCTGTGCGAGGGCTTTCTCTAGTTGTGGCAAGCGGGGGCCACTCTTCATCGCGGTGCGCGGGCCTCTCACTATCGCGGCCTCTCTTGCTGCGGGGCACAGGCTCCAGACGCGCAGGCTCAGTAATTGTGGCTCACGGGCCTAGCCGCTGTGGGATCTTCCCAGACCAGGGCTCGAACCCGTGTCCCCTGCATTAGCAGGCAGATTCTCAACCCCTGCGCCACCAGGGAAACCCTACCCTGCAGATTTTTGAATTACCAAGCCTCTACAACTGCATAAGTCAATACCTTAAAATAAATCTCTCTCTCTTTCTGTATGTATTTACACACAATTTTGTGGTCTCTGTTTCTCTGGAGAACCTTAATACAAGGGTAGTATCATCTATTGTTAACAATAATTAGTATCAAGGCTGCAAAGAGGGTAAAACCTAAAGAGTGTTCCAGGGAAGAGAAAGAGTCAGAGGCTTATAAAGACAAAAAGCCACAAGATTGTTAAAGTTGCCAGGTGAGAATTGTAATTGCCTCTCATGCAAGTCAGGAAGTTTTTCCTTAAGGATTCATAGGTTAGTTTAGGGTAAATGTCTGATAACAATCTTGAGTTTCTGGCAAATGTTCTGGATGTCTTTGTTAAAACAATAAGTGGTCAAAAGGTCAGATTCCATCCAGGATGAGACATTCATAAGTCACAATTCCTCAGTGACCTTCTGGCCTCATTTTAGAGAACTCTCTTCACAATACCAATTCCATTTTGATTATCCTTTCACACTATATAAATTATTTGGAATTATTCTTCTTAAGAAATGTATCTATTCATATTTATTTATTTATTTATTTTTCATTCATTCACTATTAAATCATTAGTTTGTATCTGTTTGGACTCATGGATATGTATTTTATACTTCGGATTATAGTCTAACACTATTTTGTTGTTCAAATTGCTTTGGCTTATGCCACTGGGAGCTCTTTCACTTGGTTCCTTTAACATACACTCATCACAGTATGTATTGTGTGCATGTTGTATTTTGTTTGTTTGTTTGAGCATTTCCTTACTTTCTGGCAATACAAGATGTTCCAGGCTTACCTGTATATTCTCAACATCAGCCCTAGCATCAACCATTAATTCATGCATTTTTTAGCAAAATACACTGACCAGATTCTTGTTGGATGGAAGGGGCACTTACGTCTATTAGCTAACCTGAAATACATGTAATTTGATATATTGTCCATAGTAGCTGTATGGGGCACTTGAGGGGAACACCACACTAGGCACTATGAGATAATATGAATTAATTAGTATATATTATACTTGTCATATAATTTTAAATGATAGATGAAGTTGAGAAAATTGAAAACAAATGCTAGTCAATGTTTATGCCAACTTATGTTATATGAAATTGAAACATAAGTCAGGATGCGGAAGCTGGAGCCACTGTCAAGTGTAACAAAAGCGTTAGATGACATTGTCCCGAAAAGATGTGAGGTACAATTGGTAAAGAGTTCAGAAATATCATTTAGCCCTGTACCTGTGGCATTTGGGGCACTCAATAGACACCAGTTTAATTAATAGACATATATTGACACAATTTAGGGGGAAATATTTTCTACACTGAGGGAATGGGATTATGCAAGGGGTACTGCAATTGAGAGAAGAAAATAAAGATTGTAGGGTATTAAGCAAATTAATTTGGTTTAGGAAGAGGTGCCAGATGGAAGTTAAAATAAATAAATAGCTAAAATAGTGCAGTGGGAGAATGAGACTGCATGTGCTGGAGTGCTGGTAAAAGCTTAGATGACAAGTTTGGATTTATAGAGGGGTGGCTGTGTGGTGTTTGGAAACAGAGGACAGTGTTTCAGCCCAAATATAATTTACACATACCTGGAGAATTGCTGAGAGCCTGGATTGCCAGAAGTCTTTTTCCATATGACACTGAAGAACCTTCTTAGAAAGAACAAATCTAAGTGAAACACTATATGAACAACCCAGGAAGAAAAGTGTAGTTGTCTTCCAAGGGTGGGCTAGTGTTGTGATAGCTGAAACTGGAATTTGTTTCCCAGTCTCTTTCTCTTTGGTCTTCAATATTTGAATTCCTTTTTAAGGACCACAGAGAGGGTTTTTGTTTTGTTTTGCGGGGGGTGGGGGGAGTGTGGTTGGAAAGGAAAGGGAAGGTAATGAGGCAGAAAGACCTGATTAACTAAGTGACCATATAATTTCTTGTCCCAACTACGCTCCTTTTTTACATACAATTTTTAAGGGTTACACTCCATTTACAGTTATTATAAAATACTGGCTATATTCCCCGTGTTGTACAACACACCCTTGTAGCCTTATACCCAATAATTTGGACTTCCCACTTCCCCATCCCTATATCCCCAACCACGGGTAACCACTAGTTTGTTCTCTGTACCTGTGAGTCCGCAACTAGCTACTTTTGAGAGCAAAAGAGATAGTTATTTATAATTATGCAGAGACAGCAAGAGTAAACAGGGTTATAGGTAATTTTTGGTAAATCACTACAAGACTTTTTTAGAACTCTTCTAAAAAAGAGCAAAGTAAAGGAAGAGAATCTGCACTTTGTGCCACCAGCTGTGGCAATATGTGGGATCAAGGAGAGACCTGGTGAAACAGAGGCTTCTGTGTCTTACAAGCAAGAGTAGGACATCAGTAATACACACCTTGGACTATCAGGACAGGCTACTGGGTGGAAGCATCATAAACACATGGTAGATACTCCAGGGAATTCCTAGAGATTACAGGATTTGAAGATGAAGGAACCAGCCAGTGAAATCTGAATTATCACTCAATCCTCTATACCTACCATTTTGAGGCCAGGAGAAATTCAGATGATGAATTTCCCTAAAGTCTATCTCATTACAAACTCCATTCACTTCTAACCACACTGCCCAGAAAGTAAAGGCATATATGTTTATTAGCTAATCTGAGATACCTGTAATGTGACTACTGTTATGCAATAGGAGATTTGGGATAAATCTGATATGAGGGGTCACAAGGAGATGAAGTATTTGAGGAAGGTAATTATATATCCCAGATGAGGAAATCTTTGCAACAGGAAGAAAGGCTGGAGTTCAAGACATTATGTGTGTGTGTTACAGTTACACAGAACCTAGTATTGTAGAGACGGACAATAAGAACGCTATGAAATAAAAAGCAAAGTGTGAACCTGAGAGAAAAAAGGAATTCAAAAAATATAATACTTGGATATAGAAAGTGGAAACATAATAGTAATAATAATAAATAATTGATTTTTCAAAATCTGAAAGACTCAAAATTCAGTAAAACCAATGTGAATATTCAATAGGTGCGAATAATGGCTTTGTGCATTCCCTGTGCATTGCAGCTTCTCAGCTTTCAGAATGTCATTGTCATTGTTATCAATGGCCCTCCTGAAAAAAGGATGACTAAAATAGCCTCTCTCAAAATAATGCTTATCACCAAGCCTTTTTCCTGTTGCAAAGCTGTCTACATCTTGATGCTAAAATTATCTTCCTCAAACACTTCATTCATCTTAACATCCTGCAACCTCAGAAAGGCAGAACTACTGTGAAGTCTCTTCAATAACATATGTACATCATGTATACATAAATTTACATTTATATATGTATGTATTATAAATATAACTGCTATCATATATGTGTGTGTAGCGTGAAAATGCATTAATTTTAAATACTCTTTTCCACCTTATTTCATTGACGGATTTAAAGGTGATGGTACAGAAAAGATCACTTGTTTTAAATCAAAGTCCCCATTTACTCTTATATTACAAATGACATCAAATTGTCTTTACTATAAATCATAGAAGAAATGAAGCTTTATGGATATTTTTAATGAAATCAAATTATGGTACTTCTAAATTCCAAAGAAAAAAATTTTGAACACATATTAATTTCCAAAGTTATGCTATAAAACGTTACTCACTTTGTAATAATTTGGAAACTTGATTATTTGATAGACTATTTGGGAGAAGTAAATTGTGAAAGATGCAGAACTACTGGTCTAGTTTATATTTCTGTTTTACCTTTAATCTGAGAAGAACAGAAATACCTAAGTATATTATTTCTATTAAGCATGCCACTATATATACGGTTGTAGAAACAGTCTGCATGCAGTATTCCCTGGATATTGGCTTAACAAGGCACATATTTTCTGCACATTGTTTCAATCACAAAGCAATTAAAATAAAATTCCATTCTGGATTAGCTTGAAGAAAAAGTTGAGAAACTTTTGAAAAATTACCGTTACAATTGAAGGAACAAAAACAATTGCACGAGTACCATTTTCCCAAATAGTAGAATTATATTATTGGCTCATATCCAAGCTTTATTTCCTAGAGGCTGACATAAGATCTAGTCCTAAATTTCTACATAAATCCAGCTTGACAAGAGACTGAGGAGAAAAACAACACAGCTAAGTAATTTTGATGACAAATTAAGTTCTTACAACCAACATAGATAGGTTTTGGGGTCCTAAAATACTTTAATTATTTTATGTTATTAATTCTAAAATAAGTCAAAAGAAGTGCAAAAATGAGATTAAAAGTTATTTTCTTCTATTTTGACTTGATAAACAGTGTTTCTCAACCCTCAGTACAAATTATATTCATTTAGAGAAGTCTGAATTTCCAATATCTGGGCCCACCCTAGCCTGAAGAGTCAGAATCTCTTGTGGTTGGGGGTCACTCATTGTTTCTGGTTTTGCTTTTTTTGTTTGTTTATGTTTTGTTTTTAGAAGGTCCTCAAGAGATGCTTTACACAGCCAGAATTGAGACCATAAAGTGGTGTCACAATTTTAACATTAGAAACCTATACAGGATAACTGTTTCTCATTCTTAAAACCTCAGTTCAGTGGGAACTTCTGGACCATTTCCCCAATCCCCCTTCTGTGTCAGGGTTTATCTATATTTAATGTGCTTGATCTTAATAATTGTTTAGCTGTTTAATGTGTTTAATTGCCTGTCTCTAGCCTAAGTGACAGCGTGTTTCTTGAAGGCACGGAGAATTTTTTTCTCTCTGAATCAACCACCTATGGTACAAAGCATGACAAAAACAAAAACTTGATTTTGAAGGAATGTATGCATGATATAATTGCACTCAATTGCACAGTCTAGAACTTTTCCTTCCATACTACTGACCATCACTTGTAATAATCATGGAGTATTTTCACAATTGCTTCCTCACAAATTTAATGGAACTAGAAAAATAAATGCAATGTGAAATAAAAATTAATAGATATGGGATTCACTTAAGTGAAGCCCACTTAGCAAATTAAATGAATAATGATATTTAGATTACTTTTTCTTAGCAGTTCTATAACCTGCTTTTCTTAGTTGTTAAAATAGAATTTCTCTCTATTTATAAGAATACACTATACAGAATACATCCCATTTTGTAGCATGAATACCATCTTTATTTGTATACACAAAAAAGTAAGGTGGGTAAGATCTCCCTCCCTAAAATATGGAACTGTGCATAGGTGATGAGAAGTGGAGCCCTGGGAACATAAGGGCCATTATGCTAGGGAAAGGAGATGAATGTGCATTTTTCACAATGACTGTAATGGTAACTTTCAATATCTGAAAACACAGTAGGAAAACCATTGGATATAATTTCCATCATTGTTCCCCCTGTGATTAATCTCCACACCTTTCCCAAATGAATATATGTGCACAGGAGTATCTGTGTCCTATAGTAAATGAGAATTGAGCCAGAAAAAGAGGTAGTCTGATATTTGTTTAACACATCTCGTACTTGAGCCTGCAGGAAGGGAAGATACTATAAATGGCCATATGCCATAAATAATGCCACAGGATTTTTCAACCTAAGATCTGAAAATTACGCATGAATCAGTCAAAAAAAATCACGTTCCATTAATACTGTGGAATGTTTAGATGGTTGACCTGCTTCTATCTGGCCTGTTAACAAGTATGAGCTGGACACATTCAAATGTTTTGTTTATTGTTTTCTTTATTACTTCTTTTCTTAGTTGAACATAAAATGTAACTGGGGAAGACTTATTTCAGTACAAAGGGATCATTTAGATGAAAAGAGTTACTTTTCATTTAAAAAATCTACATTATTTACATTGGCTCTGTTAAAACTGATTCATAATTATTAGATATGTCATATATCTTTGAATTTGAGAAAAAATTAGTGTTCGGTTATCAAGTATATTAACAAGTATGGGAATATAATTCAGTAAGCATCTGGCCTAGTCATAAAATAAGCATCTGCCTTATGTTTACGATTTAGAATATTTGATTATTTTAAGCCACGTTCACAAGTTCAGATGTTTATCTGCAATCTGGTTGGACCAACCTGACTTCTAGAGTTGGAATATAAATCAGGTGGGACCAGACTTCACCACTCTCATACATTCTTCCCTCACTGGCCTTTAGAATGTGCAAACACAGAATACGGCAACAATAACGGAGATACCATGAAAATAACATCACATGAATTGTCACTGACAAATAAAACTTAATTCTCTTCTCAACTTTGCTTATGTGTCTGGGCTGAAAATTTTCTTTAAAAACATCACAATAATATATCATCATGCATGTCTTCCTACTGTTAAAGTAAAGCAAATCATCATAATAAATTATTTCCTCTGTATTACACTTTATATTTTATGGGTCATGATGCCTTTTGTTCCTTGGAATAACCCTGTTTATAGGCATAGCATGTGCTATCATATATACACTGCTATATGAAACAATAGTCTCAGATTTTCCTAACAGTTTAATGCTAGTATTAAATTGTTATCTATTAGACTAGTTATGATTTAAAAAAATGAAAGCTCAGAAGCATTGTTCCCTCAGACTGCCATTTACCATACACATAGCATACAAACTCCTTGTATAATGTTCAACTTTGTTCCAAACTAATTTTCCAGCCTATCACTCGCTTTTGCCCTATGCATCTTCCACTTCACCCAAATAAGTGCATTTGCACCTTCTCCATTTCCTTCCTTTTAAGAATTACTCTCCTTTGCCCATAATTGTAAAACTTGTGAAAAGGTCTTTTGCAGCACATGGCAGCCTCTACCTTGCATTCGAACTATTTATATGTCAGTCTTAACTGTGAGAAGTTAGTTCTCAGTGTAAATGAATTCATTTTATTTCTCCCTGAATATTTATTAAACATACTGAGTACTCTTGTACCAAACATTATGATAAGCACCTTATATCATAACAGTTAATCATCATGGCGTTAGAATTATACTGTGGATTAGCATTGTTTTTCTGATGAGGAAACTATGGCTTTTAGAGGTTTGGATCATGGCCAGGCACATACAGCAAATATAGTAAGCATTAGGATTTGAATTCAGGACTCAGAGCACAATCTGCTAACCACACTATTTACTGGTTTCCAAATTAAAGGGTGTGAACATGAATAAAACAAAGCAATAAAAGCAAATAAAACATACAAATAAATAATATCCATCAGTTTATGTGGACCAGATGTCCCCAGGCCTGGCACTACAAAACGAGGGCACATGTTCATTTTAGAAAGGAAGAGGACTCCATTCCCATCTTAAACTGCCCTGCTGCTCTGCCCTAAGAGGAGGGAGTCTACATTTATTAGTGGGTGGGACCACTAGGTGCTAGAACGTCTATTGTGGTTCTTGAATCCATAATGGTATTGCCATACTTCTGGTCCTCTCTTTGCCTCTACTCATACCCATCTGCAGCCTGATCCTTGCTTCTCTATATGAGGGTGACTGATGGTAAGATTTTAATTCAGGCTTATTAGAGAATAGAAAGTCCCACTAAGACCTTCAGCTTAGGCCACATACTTCACTGGAGATATCTGGTCATCAGAATCTTGTTTTCCATTTACTGTTGCTGCCTTAGGAACCTCATAGGAAGTAGTGAGTTAGGGCAGGTAGGATTTGGGTTCTTGAACTTCATCCCAATTGTCACTTAACATTAGCCCAAACTCCCCACTATTTATAACACTTTTTTGGAAATGCACGGATTTCAAAATTTTTCATTTTATTTTATTCGTTTTTGTTTTTCCTTAATTTTTCCGCAGCTTTACTGAGGTATAACTGACAAAATACTGTATATATTTAAGGTGTAAAATGTGATGTTTTGATATCAGTATACTGTGTATAATAGTTACCACAATCAAGCTAATCAATATATCCATTATCCCACAGAGTTACCATTTGTGTGTTTGTGTGTGAGACAGAGTAAGATGAAGACACTTGAGATTTACTCTCTTAGCAAATTTCAAGTATACAGTACAGTATTATTAATATAATGACTATGCCATACATTAGATCTCTAGAATTTATTCATCTTATAACTGAAAGTTTGTACCCTTTGACAAACATCTTCCTATTTCCCCCACCCCCTAGCCCCTGGCAACCACCATTTTACTCTCTGATTTTATGAGTCTGACTTAAGATTCCACATATAAGTGATATCATGCAGTATTTGTCTTTCTGTGTCTCTCATGCAGTTCAAACCCATGTTGTTCAAGGATCAACAGTATATATTTATATAAATATACATTCATATATGTATATATACCTATATGTAACATAACATACATTTAACATATTACATATAATATATACTTATATATGGGTAATATACACGTGTGTATTCATATCTATTGATATATGTAATCTCACAATTTATTTTTCCATTCATCACTCAACAGACACTTAGGTCATTTCCATATCTTGACTATTGTGAACAATGCTTCAGTGAATACAGGAGTGCGGGTATCTCTTTAAGATACTAATTTCATATCCTTTGGATATATACTCAGAAATGGGATTGCTAGATCATATGGTTGTTCTGTTTTTAATTTTGTGAGGAACCTCCATTCTATTTTCCATAATTACTGTAGTAATTTACCATCCCACCAATAGTGCACAAAGGTTCGCTTTTCCCCACATCCTTGCCAGCGACTGTTATCTCCTGTCTTCTTGATAATAGCCATCCTCCTTCACATGAGTGAGGTGATATCTCACTGTGTTTTTAATTTGCACTTCCCTGATGATTAGTGATGTTGAGCACTTTTTCATGTACCTGTTGGCCATCTGTATGTCTTCTTTGGTGAAATTCAGTTCCTTTGCCCATTTTTAAATTATTTTTTTGTATAATTGCTATTGAGTTATACATATTTTGCTTAATAACTCGACCAGATAGGTGGTTTGCAAATATTTTCTCCCACTCTGTAGGTTACCTTTTAATGTTGTTTCCTTAGCTGTGCAGAAGCTTGTTAGCTTGATGTAGTAGTCCCACTTGTTTATTGTTGCTTTTGTTGCCTGCGCTTCTGGTGTTATATCCAAAAAATTATTTACAAGACCATTGTCAAAGAGCTTATTGTCTATATTTTCTTCTAGGAATTTTACAACTTCAGGTCTTCTATTTAAGGCTTTAATCCATTTGAGTTGAATATGTATGGTATAAGAAAAGGATCCAATTCATTTTTGTATGTGGATATCTGATTTTCTGAACACCATTTATTAAAGAAACTATCCTTTCTGTATTATGAATTCTTGGCACCCTTGTCAAAGATTACTTGACTGTATATGCCTGTGTTTATTTCTAGGCTCTCTATTCTGTTCCATTGATCTATGAGTCTATTTGTATTCCAGTACCATATTGTTTTGATTACTATAGTTTTTAAAATACATTTTGAAATAAGGTAGTATGATGTCTCTAGCTTTGTCTTCTTGCTCAAGATTATGTTGGGTGTTCGTAGTATTTTGTGGTTTCATATAAATTTTAGAGATTTTTTTCTATTTGTGAAAAGTCTGTAGATCTCTGGGTAGTATGGATATTTTAGCAATATTAATTCTTCTAATCAATGAACACAGAATATATTTTTGTTTATTTGTGGTTTCTTTAGTTTCTTCCAGCAGTGTCTTATATTTTTGTGTGTAGAGATCTTTCACCTCCTTTGTTAAATTTATTCCTAAGTATTTATTCTACCTTTTCCAGTTTTATTGATATATATAATAATGGACATACACAGCACTGTATAAGTTTAAGGTGGATAGCATAATGATTTGGCTTAAATATATCATGAAATGATTACCTCAATAAGTTTAATGAATATTCATCATCTCAAACAGATACAAAATTAAAGAAACAGAAAATTTTTTTCCTTGTGATGATAACTCAAGATTTACTATTCTTTTTGATGCTTAATATGTTTTTCTAGTTCCTTAAGGTGCAAATTAAGGTTGTTTATTTGAGATTTTTATTTTCTTAATGTAGGTATTTATTGCTATAAACTTCCCTCTTAGAACTTCTTTTCCTACATTACGTGAGTTTTGGTGGGCTATGTTTTCATTTTCATTTGCCTTAAGATACTTTCTGATTTCCTTTTTGATTTCTGCTTCAATCCATTGGTTGTTCAGGAGTGTGTTGTTTAATTTCCATATATTTGTGAATTTTTCAATTTTCCTCCTATTATTGATTTCTATCTTTACACTACTGTGGCTAAAAAAGGTACTTGGTATGATTTCAATCTTCTTAAATTTGTTAAAACTTATTCTGTGGTCTAACATAGGGTCTTTGTGTACTTGAGAAGAATATATATAATGTAACTAAAATAGTTTCTGTACTCTCCATTTTAATTCACTGATCTATATGATTATCCTTATGTTAGAATCACACTATTTTGATTATTGTACCATTGCAGTAAGTTTTAAAATCTGGAAGTATAAGTCGTTTAACTTTATTTTTCAAGATTGTTTTAGCTATTCGAGTCCCTTGAATTTCCATAGGAATTTTAGAATCAGGTTGTCAATTTCTGCACAGAAGTCAGCTGAGTGGAATCATTTGGTGTTGTACCTCAAAGTGTGCAGCTATGGGAATATGCACATTCACTCTGAGATGACAATGGTTTTAGCAGGGCTTTTTAAAACTGTTTCTTTCTCTGATATCTCTATTAAACTATCTTTCCCATTTGGTATTACACTCAGTTCCATTAACTAATAGTTAATTGTTTCACTGTTTTTGACAATGCCTTGGAGCATAAACAATTCCCTAGTCTGATACAATTAAATTTCGGCCCCTTTCGCAGAAGTAGTTTTTGAAGTCAGTCTTCAAGGTTTGTTTCGATATCAAAAAGGCTCTACTTAGCTGTCTCTTCCTCTGGTTCGTTTTGGTAAACTAGCCTGCCTACAGTTTAGCTTATTTCTCTCATGGTGCTGCCATATTTCTTTTAATTGCTTACAGCCAAAATCTCTATTATTTTCAAGAGCACTGTTAGGCTTGAATTTCCCCACACTGTTCTAAATAAAATCATTTCTTTTTGTGGAAAGTTTCAGAGTTCTATGTTCTTGTGGCCTGTCTCTTCCCCCTGGAAATAATCTCTGTGCCACTTCTTCTGAGCTGGAAGTGGGAATAATGGCCCATTTGGTTAAGCTTGTTATTCTTTATTAAGAGGAACTAGTATTTTTGAGAGCATTATTAGGCATGAACTTCCCATGAAATCAGCTCCTTTGGGGAGATCTTTGATCTCTCTTTTCTCACAGACTGCCTCTCCCACCTAGCCAAAATCTTTGGCCAAGATCTCTGAACCATTACTCTGGGCATTGGGTTGGGTGGTAGCCTGTGATATTTCCTGCTTGCCTCTACCAGTATGGAAACCTCTACCTTACAAGCCAGCTGGGACAAAGACAGTCAAGGCCCTATTAATTTTGGCTTGCAATGCCTCTAGGCAGGGCCAAAGGTA
This sequence comes from Balaenoptera musculus, assembly GCF_009873245.2. Classification (NCBI taxonomy): domain Eukaryota; kingdom Metazoa; phylum Chordata; class Mammalia; order Artiodactyla; family Balaenopteridae; genus Balaenoptera; species Balaenoptera musculus. The sequence continues at coordinate 124,447,866 of NC_045789.1, read as the reverse complement.
GACCCTCTTTAGACAGGGTGTAACCTCTATACCCTATAGTTAAATAGGGTAGATTCTCTATTCTGTAGATAGGGGTTGGGTTGAATAAGGAAACCCTTGGACTTTGACCAGGATCATCGGGAAACTACCCTCTTCAAATTGGAGTTAAAAGAGTTGAGAAATCAAAAGAGACTTCAGAAACCTTCTAATAGGTTGAGTTTTATTTAACTGAGAATACCAAAGAAGGCCCTGGAATGTCCCATATTGTTTGTATTGATGTTTTATTCATAGGCATATAATGTAAATTTTGGTCAGTTATATATATGAGTAAATTATCTAGGAAATTTCAGGGCTTTCTGTATATTAAAATGAGACACAAGGAAGATGGCAACTTACTTCTATCTTTAGATATTGTAAGAGGAATATGATTACCGGAATTGCTGCATCCATCATTAAATCCTGAGAGATGATAACCCAGGAGGAAGCATATTATGTGGGAATGATAGAGGAGAATGACTGGAAATGGCTTTCATGACATTAACACTTTCTGAGTGGCCCTTGACTCATTACAGGATACAATAAGTTGCCATTGAATAAGCCAATAGATTTGTATTTATCCCTTACTTGCAGCCAAAACATTTTGATAAAGAAGGGGGAACAACATTTTCAGTATATCTATGGTTGATGGAAACATCGGAACTATGAGGAATAAAACAAGGTCATAAAATTTGAAGAGAAAAGAATGAAAGGAGCTATAGTAGGGGAGAAGTCAAAATGGTAGGTAAGAAACAGCAAGTGAGATCTCTTAGAACATGTTATAGAAGTCTGTCCTTATCAAAAGGACAGAAAGAACTGACTGGAAGATTTTAGGCACAGAAGGATATTCAGATTTATATTTTGACGATATTGTTCTGGCAGAAATGCAGAGGATGTATTTGCAATGTAGAAACAGAATGTGTGTACAAGTAGAGCAACTGATGGTAAAGGAATGCAAGGGAGACATAACTGTAACTGGGATTTTGAAATATGCAGTAGAAGTAGAGCCAAAATGTCTAAGCAGTAACTACAATAAAACATTTGATGGATTGGGTTAATGAACTAGACTTTGAAGGGTGTCAAGAATGATATCTATGTTCTGTTCCTGCGGTGGAGTAAACAGTGATACTATTTACTAAGATAGTAAACAATGGAAGAAAACCACACAGCAGAATAGGGGACAGATTGTGAGTTAAGTGAAGAATTCAGTGAAAAGGTGCATGGGAAGGTCTATATAGAGAGATTCTCTATATCTAGGTGACAATTAAAGCAATGCATGAGAATGAGATGGCTAAGGGCCCAGCGTTGAGCCTTGAAGGATGCCAACACCTGGCTTTATAGAAAACGAAGAGACAAGAGAGAAAACAGTAAGAGTAAAAGATTACTGTGTTAGTTAATCCAAGAAGAAAATGTGCTTTAAAAAGGAGGTAGAGGAGGATTGTGATCACACTAGTTCATGTAAAATTATAAAACTGAGAATGCATTTAAAAGTAGATGGAGATTCGAAATAGAAAAATAAATTATTCAATTTGGCTGAATTCTAGAGTTTCCAAATTCCAAATTCATCTTTAGAACAATAGATGCTTTTATATTACAATCTAAAATGCAAAAAATAAATGTGGGACAGAACCAAATAAATATATATTACATTCATCAAAAATGTCTAAAATATCTAAAGTTTATCCTAAATAATTTAATAAGTATTACCACAGAAAATCATATATCCATTCCCTAAAAATGATCAAAACAAGCCTCTCCAAATTAAGAGTACCCAGAGGATTATATAACTGTAATTCTAGCATGTGTGAAGGATTTTATGTTGTTATTTACTAGATGATCAAATGAAAATGTGAATTTGTCATAGAAACTCATGTCTGGAACTGAAAATGCACCACTTCTTGAGAATTACAGCACTTCCCCACACAATAGTGCTGCATGCAATCTGAATCCTTCCAGGAGCTTAATTCAAAAATATGGTTTTAATAAACAACATAGTTTTACTAGTTTTAGAGTACAGCTAGAATCCAATTTAAATTCAGTGGGCTATTGTGAGTTTTGTAAACTACAATTTTCTATCAAGTGGAAATAACCATTTTTGTAGACAAGAATTTAAGATTGGGGTTTGCTAATGAAAAGTCATGAACTCCAGGAAAGGTTTGGAGGTGTTTGTTAGATTGATCAAACTTGTGGGTGGTCAGTTGCAACTCTGCTATCTTGCAGTTCAGGAGAAAAATAATGGCTGTGCTAGCTTGCAAAAATGTATGTGCAACTCCAGTTATTCTCTAAACAATTATTGTGTGGGCAATAATTGTTTTTTTTAATAACTTTCTCATGATGTCATTTTCACATATTTGAACAGCTATCCAAAACTTATAAAAATGTTTCATTGCTGAATTATTTGAATGAGTAAAATCTGTACTAGATTTGTTAGACATTGTTTTAAAAATGCCCATCACAAACACAATCTCTCTTATCTAAACATCAATAACCAAAAAAATTTTTTTTGAATCACTTTATTTCAAGTAATACATTCCTTAGAACTATATTCCAAGACAAACTATGCATAAGTATTAGATCAAGAGAGAGAAAATCATCTGTATGAGAGGCAGTATAAGAATCTGTTTCAGGGAGTGACCTTCAAGATGGCAGAGGAGTAAGATGCGGAAATCACTTTCCTCCCCACAAATACATCAAAAATACACCTACATGTGGAACAACTCCTACAGAACACCTACTGAACGCTGGCAGAAGACCTCAGACTTCCCAAACAGCAAGAAAATCCCCATGTACCTGGGTAGGGCAAAAGAAAAAAGGAAAAACAGAGACAAAAGAATAGGGACAGGATCTGTACCTCTGGGAGGGAGCTGTGAAGGAGGAAAAGTTTCCACACACTTGGAAGCCCCTTCACTGGTGGAGATGGGGGGTGGGCAGGGAGGAAGCTTCAGAGCCATGGAGGAGAGCGCAGCAACAGGGGTGCAGAGGGCAAAGCGGAGAGATTCCTGCACAGAGGATCAGTGCCAACCAGCACTCACCAGCCTGAGAGGCTTCTCTGCTCATCCACCAGGGCGGGCAGGGGCTGGGAGCAGAGGCTCGGGCTTTGGAGGTTGGATACCAGGGAGAGGACTGGGGTTGGCTGTGTGAACACAGCCTGAAGGGGGCTAGTGCGCCAAGGCTAGCCATCAGGGAGTCCAGAAAAAAGTCTGGAACTGCCTAAGAGGCAAGAGACCATTGTTTCGGGGTGCACGAGGAGAGAGGATTCAGAGCACCACCTAAACGGGTTCCAGAGATGGGAGCAAGCTGCGGCTGTCAGCACGGACACCAGAGACAGGCATGAAATGCTAAGGCTGCTGCTGCAGCCACCAAGAATCCTGTGTGCAAGCACAGGTCACTATCCACGCCTCCCCTCTCAGGAGCCTGTGCAGCTTGCCACTGCCAATGTCCTGTGATCCAGGGACAACTTCTCCGGGAGAACACATGGCATGCCTAGGGCTGTTGCAACATCACGCTGGCCTCTGATGCTACAGGTTAGCCCTGCATTCCGTACCCCAACCCGACCCGGCCTGAGTGAGCCAGAGCACCCTAATCAGCTGTTACTTTAACCCTGTCCTGTCTGGGTAGGGAACAGATGTCCTCAGGCGACCTACATACAGAGGTGGGGCCAATCCAAAGCTGAACCCCAGGAGCTGTGCGAACAAAGAAGAGAAAGGGAAATTTCTCCCAGCAGCCTCAGGAGGAGCAGATTAAATCTCCACAATCACCTTGATGTACCCTGCATCTGTAGAATACCTGAATAGACAATGAATCATGCCAAAATTGAGGTGGTGGACTTTGGGAGCAACTGTAGGCTTGGGGTTTGCTTTCTGCATCTAATTTGTTTCTGGTTTTATGTTTATTTTAGTTTAGTATTTAGAGTTTATTATCACTGGTAGATTTGTTTATTGATTTGGTTGCTCTCTTTTTTTTAATATATATATATTTTCCTTTTTCTCTTTTTGTGAGTGTGTATATGTATGCTTCTTCGTGTGATTTTGTCTGTATAGATTTGCTTTTACCATTTGTCCTAGGGTTCTGTCTGTCCATTTATTTATTTATTTATTTTTGTATAGTTTTTAGCGTTTGTTACATTGGTGGATTTGTTTTTTGGTTTGTTTGTTCTCTTCTTTCTGTATTACTTTTCTATTTTTAATAATTTTTTTTAGTTTTTACTTTAATAACTTTTTATTTTATTTTATTTTATTTTACTCTTTCTTTCTTTTTTTTCCTCCCTTTTCTTCCGAGTGGCTGACAGGGTCTTGGTACTCCGGCCAGCTTTCAGGCCTGAGCCTCTGAGGTGGGAGAGCCGAGTTCAGGACATTGGTCCGCCAGAGACTTCCCAGCCCCATGTATATCAAACAGTGAAAGACCTCACAGTGATCTCCATCTCAATGCTAAGACCCAGCTCCACTTAACAACCAGCAAGCAACAGTGCTGTATATCATATGACAAACAACTAGCAAGAGATGAACACAACCCCACCTAACAGAAGAGAGGCTGCCTAAAATCATAATAAGTTCACAGACAGCACAAAACACACCAGCAGACGTGGTCCTGCCCACCAGGAAGACAAGATCCACTCTCATCCACCAGAACAAAGGGACAAGTCCCCTCGACCAGGAAGCCTACACAATCCACTGAACCAACCTTATCCACTGGAGGTGAACACGAAAAAACAGTGGGAAATATGACCTGCAGCCATGAAAAAGAGACCCCAAACACAGTAAGTTAAGCAAAATGAGAAGACAGAGAAATACACAGCAGATGTAGGAGAAAGGTTAAAACCTACCAGACTGAACAAATGAAGAGAAAATAGGCAGCTTACCTGAAAAAGAATTCAGAGTAATGATAGTAAAGATGATACAAATCTTGGAAATAGAATGGAGAAAATGCAAGAAACGGTTAACAAGGACCTAGAAAAACTAAAGAGCAAACAAATAATGATGAAAAACACAATCAATGAAATTAAAAATTCTCTAGAAAGAATCACTAGCAGAAAAACTGCAGCACAAGAACGGATAGGTGACTTGGAAGATAAAATAGTGGGAATAACTACCTCAGAGCAGAATAAAGAAACAAGAATGAAAAGAATTGAGGACAGTCTCAGAGACCTCTGGGACAACATTAAACGTGCCAACATTCAAATTATAGGGGTCCCAGAAGAAGAAGAGAAAAAGTAAAAAAGGGACTGAGAAAATATTAGAAGAGATTATAGTTGAAAACTTCCCTAAATGGGAAACAAAATAGTCAATCAAGTCCAGGAAGTGCAGAGAGTCCCATACAGGATAAATCCAAGGAGAAATGTGCCAAGATACACATTAATCAAACTATCAAATATTAAATACAAAGAAAAAATATTAAAAGCAAAAAGGGAAGAGCAACAAATAACATACAAAGGAATCCCCATAAGGTTAACAGCTGATCTTTCAGCAGAAACTCTGCAAGCCAGAAGTGAGTGGCAGGACATATTTAAAGTGATAAAAGTAATCTACAACCAAGATCACGCTTCCCAGCATGGATCTCATTCAGATTCGACAGAGAAATTAAAACTTTAACAGACAAGCAAAAGTTAAGAGAATTCAGCACCACCAAAACAGCTTTACAACAAATGCTAAAGGAAATTCTCTAGGCAGTAAACACAAGAGAAGGAAAATATCTACAATAACAAACCCAAAACAATAAAGAAAATGGTAATAGGAACATACATATCGATAACTACCTTAAATGTAAATGGATTAAATGCTCCAACCAAAAGACATAGACTGGCTGAATGGATACAAGAAGAAGATCCATATATATGCTGTCTACAACAGACACACTTCAGACCTAGGGACACATACAGACTGAAAGTGAGGGGATGGAAAAAGATACTCCATGCAAATGAAAATCAAAAGAAAGCTGGTGTAGCAAGTCTCATATCAGACAAAATAAACTTTAAAATAAAGACTAGTACAAGAGACAAAGAAGGACACTACATAATGATCCATGGATCAATCAAAGAAGAAGATATAACAATTGTAAATATTTATGCACCCAATACAGGAGCACCTCAATACATAAGGCAAAGGCTAACAACCATAAAAGGGTAAATTGACAGTAACACAATAATAGTAGGGGACATTAACACCCCATTTTCACCAATGGACGGATCATCCAAAGTAAAAATAAATAAGGAAACATAAGTTTTAAATAATACATTAAACAAGATGGACTTAATTAATACTTATAAGACATTCCATCCAAAAACAAGAGAATACGCTTTCTTCTCAAGTGCTCATGGAACATTCTCCAGGATAGATCATATCTTGGGTCACAAGTCAAGCCTGGGTCAATTTAAGAAAATTGAAGTTATATCCAATATCTTTTCTGACCACAATGCTATGAGACTAGATATCAATTGCAGGAAAATATCTGTAAAAAGTACCATCAAATGGAGACTAAACAATACACTACTTAGTAACCAAGAGATCACTGAAGAAATCAAAGAGGAAATCAAAAAATACCTAGAAACAAATGACAATGAAAACACAATGATGCAAAACCTATGGGACGCAGCAAAAGCAGTTCTAAGAGGGAAGTTTATAGCAATACAATCTTACCTCAAGAAACAAGAAACATCTCAAATAAACAACCTAACCTTACACCTAAAGCAATTAGAGAAAGAAGAACAAAAAAAAACCCCAAAGTTAGCAGAAGGAAAGAAATCATAAAGATCAGATCAGAAATAAATGAAAATCAAATGAAGGAAACAATAGCAAAGATCAATAAAACTAAAAGCTGCTTCTTTGAGAAGGTAAAGGAAATTGATGAACCATTAGCCAGACTCATCAACAAAAAAAGGGAGAAGACGCAAATCAATAGAATTAGAAATGAAAAAGGAGAAGTAATAACTGACACTGCAGAAATACAAAGGATCATGAGAGATTACTACAAGCAATTATATGCCAATAAAATGGACAACCTGGAAGAAATGGACAAATTCTTAGAAAAGCACAACCTCTGAGACTGAAGCAGGAAGAAATAGAAAATATAAACAGACCAATCACAAACACTGAAATTGAAACTGTGATTTAAAACCTTCCAACAAACAAACGTGCAGAACCAGAAGGCTTCACAGGAGAATTCTATCAAACATTTAGAGAAGAGCTAACATCTATCCTTCTCAAACTCTTCCACAATATAGCAGACGGAGGAACACTCCCAAACTCAGTCTACGAGGCCACCATCACTCTGATACCAAAACCAGACAAAGATGTCACAAAAAAAGAAAACTCCAGGCCAATATCACTGGTGAACATAGATGCAAAAATCCTCAACAAAATACTAGCAAACAGAATCCAACAGTACATTAAAAGGATCATACACCATGATCAAGTGGGGTTTATCCCAGGAATGCAAGGATTCTTCAACATACGCAAATCAGTCAATATGATACACCATATTAAAAAACTGAAGGGGAAAAAACATACGATCATCTCAATAGATGCAGTAAAAGCTTTTGACAAAATTTAATACCCATTTATGATAAAAACCCTCCAGAAAGCAGGCATAGAGGGAACTTACCTCAACATAATAAAGACCATATATGACAAACCCACAGCCAACATTGTTCTCAATGGTGAAAAATTGAAACCATTTCCACTAAGATAAGGAACAGGACAAGGTTGCCCACCCTCACCACTATTATTCAACACAGTTTTGGAAGTTTTCGCCACAGCAATGAGAGAAGAACAATAAAAGGAATCCAAATCAGAAAAGAAGAAGGAAAGCTGTCACTGTTTGCAAATGACATAACATTATTCGTAGAGAGTCCTAAAGATGCTACCAGAAAACTACTAGAGCTAATCAATGAATTTGGTAAAGTAGTAGGATACAAAATTAATGCACACAAATCTCTTGCCTTCCTATGTACTGATGATGAAAAATCTGAAAGAGAAGTTAAGGAAACACTCCCATTTACCATTGCAACAAAAAGGATAAAATACCTAGGAATAAACCTACCTAAGTAGACAAAAGACCTATATGCAGAAAACTATGAAACTGATGAAAGAAATTAAAGATGATACAAAAAAATGGAGAAATATACCATGTTCTTGGATTGGAAGAATCAACATTGTGAAAATGACTCCACTACCCAAAGCCATCTACAGATTCAATGCAATCCCTATCAAACTACAAATGGCATTTTTCACAGAAGTAGAACAAAAATTTTCACAATTTGTATGGAAACACAAAAGACCCCAAATAACCAAAGCAATCTTGAGAAAGAAAAACAGAGCCTGAGGAATCAAGCTCCCTGACTTCAGACTATATTACAAAGCTACAGCAATCAAGACAGTATGGCACTGGCACAAAAACAGAAATATAGATCAATGGAACAGGCTAGAAAGCCCAGAGATAAACCCATACACATATGGTCATCTTATCTTTGATAAAGGAGGCAAGAATATACAATGGAGAAAAGACAGCCTCTTCAAGAAGTGGTGCTGGGAAAACTGGACAGCTACATGTAAAAGAATGAAATTAGAACACTCCCTAACACCATACACAAAAATAAACTCAAAATGGATTAAAGACCTAAATGTAAGGCCAGACAGTGTAAAACTCTTAGAGGAAAACATAGGCAGAACACTCTATGACATAAATCACAGCGAGATCCTTTTTGACCCACCTCCTAGAGAAATGGAAATAAAAACAAAACTAAACAAATGGGACCTAATGAAAGTTAAAAGCTTTTGCACAGCAAAGGAAAGTATAAACAAGATGAAAAGACAACCCTCAGAATGGGAGAAAATATTTGCAAACGAAGCAACTGACAAAGGATTTATCTCCAAAATATACAAGCAGCCCATGTAGCTCAATATCAAAAAACAAACAACCCAATCGAAAAAAGGGAAGAAGACCTAAATAGATATTTCTCCAAAGAAGATATACAGATTGTCAACAAACACATGAAAGAATGCTCAACATCATTAATCATTAGAGAAATGCAAATCAAAACTACCATGAGGTATCACCTCACACCGGTTAGAAAGGCCATCATCAAAAAATCTACAAACAATTAATGCTGGAGAGGGTGTGGAGAAAAGGGAACCCTCTTGCACTGTTGGTGGGACTCTAAATTGATACAGCCATTATGGAAAACAGTATGGAAGTTCCTTAAAAAAACTAAAAATAGAGCTACTATACAACCCAGCAATCCCACTGCTGGGCATATACCCTTAGAAAACCATAATTCAAAAAGAATCATGTACCACAATGTTCATTGCAGCACAATTTACAATAGCCAGGACATGGGAGCAACCTAAGCGTCCATCGACAGATGAATGGATAAAGAAGATGTGGTACATATATACAATGGAATATTACTCAGCCATAAAAAGAAACGAAATTGGGTTATTTTCAGTGAGGTGGATGAACCTAGAGACTGTCATACAGAGTGAAGTAAGTCAGAAAGAGAAAAACAAATACCGTATGCTAACACATATATATATGGAATCTAAAAAAAAAAAAAAAAAAGGTTCTGTAGAAGCTAGGGGCAGGACAGGAATAAAGACGCACAGGTAGAGAATGGACTTGAGGGCATGGGGAGGGGGAAGGGTAAGCTGGGACAAAGTGACAGTAGCATGGACATATATACACAACCAAATGTGAAATAGATAGCTAGTGGGAAGCAGCTGCATAACACAGGGAGATTTGCTCGGTGTTTTGTGTCCACCTAGTAGGGTGGGATATTGAGGGTGGGAGGGAGACACAAGAGGGAGGGGATATGGTGATATATGTATACATATAGCTGATTCACTTTGTTATACAGTAGAAACTAACACACCATTGTAAAGCAATTATATTCCAACAAAGATGTTAAAAAAATAAAAAGAATCTGTTTGAGAACTTGTCTTTCTGGGTAAAAATCTCATTTTTAATTTACAAGATATATGACCTTGGACAGTTACTTACTCTCCCTTTTCCCTAATTTTCCTATTTACAAAATCTGGATAATAAGTATAACTTTATCTTATGACTATTGTGGAGAATATATATGTTGGTATTTGCAAGGAGATAAAATAATTCATTGCATATAGTAAATACACAATACATATTAGATATTAATATATATTAAAATACAGATGGGATATACAGATGTATACTTTTTAAGATATTCAAGTCTTTTAGTTTCCTCAGTTTGCTCTGCAAGATTTCAGAGCATGTTTCAGTGTATATGTATGTAACTCTGTGTGTCTATTAATAGATTTATTGCTAAATGTGAAACAGAATTATTTTTCTGCTGTATCCAAATTGGCAAAGGGCTCAAAGTTGAAGACAATGTGTGTTAAGTGAAGAGAGGCTCTAAATTTAACGTTCTCAGAGTTGCCCAGCATATCTGCCCTCATGGTTTGCAGAGCCTCAGGCAAATATATTTTAGGAGGCTTCTCTTTCTATAAACAATTTGATTAAAAATGTATCACAAGATATATGATCCCTTGTGAGATATACTGATTTATCAATGATGAATTAATTAATGGCAAATCAGTGGTACTTGCATATTTTATGGCCAATGAGTGCATGGTAAGAGTTTTCTAGTGTCCAGGCACCATTTCTTCCTACTCAGTTCTAGGAACCATCTCTGTATTCTTCATTGTCAAATGTATTGTTAGTGCCTAATGTTATATTTCCTATCATGAGGAGCAAGGCTATTATTATTCCCAATGCCGTGCTCTTAGGAAACCATTTGTGTAAAACAATTCGGATCTTCTTGCTTCTTCAGCTCCTTAGTAATTTTTATTTATTTTTTAAAAATGCTGTTTACCTCATTACTCATGATACTGCATCATCCTTCAAACAGCCAATGACTATCAGCTTCCAATGGCTCTATAATGGTTGTTATTGTGCTTTGTTGATGATACCCACAAATGTTAAGTCTTACCCAGATGTGCAGGAAGACACGAATCATAATTTTCTTTCTAGTCATGTTAAATTTACCATTTGGAGTATTATAGGCTAAATACAGTATGATATTCATTTTCTAATGATGATTTCTCTTGAACTATTTAAGTTATAGTCACTATATTCTTAAAATGTGATTTCTTTCCATGTAAACTGCAAACCTGCCTTCTACACAGTGCTGTCAGTGGGGTAGACAGTCAAGGGTCCATGGGCAGAAGTTCCATTTATACAAGGAAACTTCCACTTCTAGTTTTCATAACAAGATTTATCAGTTGAAGCATGAGGGGGTACCAATGAGAAGTGTCTATTGATGTTGAAGAGCAACAATCTTGAAAAACCTCATAGGAGATTGCCAATGCCATCCTTGAAGGACTGTCTGAGCTGGTGGAGTGACTGCCCTGGGTGCCAGTGCCTGGGGATGCACAAGATGAAGAACACATGTTACTACCCCAACTGCCCTTGGGTGCTGTAGAACATGGGTGGCACCATGGGTGGCACCATGGTTAGAGCACTGGCAGCTGAGAGCTAATGCCCAGGCTTTATATGGCTCAAGCCCAAAGGTAATCAGACCACTGGTAACTCAGAGTCTTAAAATTTTCCTGTGTCTGATGTGACTGAGACTCACTCAAGATCAGCATGTCAGTACCATCCTGATCCTGGTAGCACCATCTAATGCAATCCTATGAGAGAAATACTACCTTAGTCAGTAGGTGTGCCCACTTACCATGCTGTGCTCTTGGACTAGAAACCATCCAGGACCTTGGGGTAATCCTCTCAACCTAAGTCTCAGAGCTCTTGGGGCATCTGGTAGATCCCATGCTTGGGATAAAGAAATGGAGAGTTCCCCACAAGGAGAGAAACAAAAGACATGGGCTCAGGGCACCCTGCCTGGATAGCACTGCCAGCCCAAGCTGATCCCAATCACCAGGGAGAACACAGAAAATGTTGAAATAGGTGCTTCTAGAGACCAGAATTCACACAAGGAAAGATCCAGGCTTGGAGTGCCCTGCCCAGATGGCATGGGAAGGCACCACAAAGTGCAGCTCCTCCTTGCCCATCCCCACCCCCCCAATCAGGCCTGGGAAGGAGTGCTGCCTACCTTTTACCTACAGGGTAGAGATTTACTGAGAAAGAATTCATTGACAAAATTTAAGGAAAAGAAAACACACAAGGAAAGCAAAGTTCTTCATCCCCCTCAAGCCAAGTGAGGGTAGCTCTAAGAGAACCCCTTAGAAAAAAATGGGAGATGTATGCAAGATGAAGAGCCTGAAATCTCACACCTCAGTGAGCTCTTCAGGTGATTCTAATCCATGCTAAAGCCTGAGAACCATTAAGGAAAGGATTGTTGTGACTCACAGTTTCAAATACTTTGGTTCCCTAAGGTCATATTTCAGAGGAAGAGTTGTTGTTTTAGACTACCTTTTCCTGATGTCAGTAAACATTTGAATCATTTAAATCCCCTTTCTCTGATTTCATGCTTTCATGCTTTACCAAGACAACTTCTGATTTCATTTGGCTTCTATATCACTTAAAAGGCTACAAACTGCATTTAATGAAAATTTCCAATTCAAACAGAATTAACAACAAAAAAGGTATCATCAAATAAATGAATGAATGATTGAATGATAGAATGGGGTAGCTTTCAGAGTTGGTTAACTGGGTGGCTCAATAACACCATCAAGGGCCATATTTCCTTTTTTATTCTCACCTTTGTTCTTATGTTTCCAAAATGGTTGCAGCATCCCAGGCATCACTCATAACTACAGAAGCATCCCTGTGCATATATTTTAAAGAAGTTTCACAGCTGAATTCCAGAATTGTATCAGAGACCTAAGCCTAACACAATCACTGTCAAGGATATCTGAACCACTACAATTGGGTTAAAACAATTAGGAATCATTCTCTGAGCTGTGTTGGGAAGAGGGTGGCAAGTGTGAAGCAATTTGATGTAAGCCAGTTTCTTGCAATAAATCTCTTAGTATCCATCTCCTACTGGTTCTATGTCTCTGGTTGAAACCTGACTAGTATGCTTTGTATCACAGATATTCACTAAATTAAATTTTATTAATTGTACATTACATTATAAATATCTTCCCTGGTAACCCCTACCTCACTTCATGATCTCATTAAAATATACATAGAAAATCCATTTCATATCAGGGTATATCATGCTGTGATATTAATTTGATATACTATGAATTAAAAAGTGATTATAATAGTTAATATGTAACTATAAAATGGGTCTTTCACCAAAAGCAAATATTCTAGGCAGGTTCCTTTCTAGCTATACATTCATTCGTTCATATGTGAAAAACACTGGATATTAGTAGACCTCAAAACATACATGACAACTAAATGTGAATATCACTTTGCTTCAATTAGAAGAAGGCAAATTGGTTTGCTGATATTTGATTTAAATGACTTCTGTTTTCTTTCTGGTACTGAGATAAAATATTTTGCACATAGCTGATATGTAATAAACATCTGCTTATTATTAGAAAATTACATATTTATTTTGCATTCTATTTTGCAGAAATTCACTGACAGCAGTCAAAAAGCTATTTTTTAGAGAAGTCATTGATCAGTTTTCATTATTTTTGGATATTAACAAAGAGCAACTATTTACACTACTACTTAATGTATAAAATTATATCTATTAAAGGACACTAACAATTTTTGTAAATTTTTTATAAAGCAAATTAACTTGATAACCCATTGCAGTATTCACGAATGCATTTTTCACAGAACTAGAATAAATAATTATAAATTTTTATGAAAACAACAAAGACCCAGAATAGCCAAAACAATCTTGAGAAAGCAGAACAAACCTGGAGGTGTCACACTCCCTGATCTCAAGCTATACTACAAAGCTACAGTAATCAAAACAGTACGGTACTAGCACCAAAAAAGACACATAGATCAATGAAACAGAATAAAGAGCCCCCAAATGAATCCACATTTATATGTTCAATTAACCTTCAACAAAAAAGAAAAGAACATACAATAAAAAGACAGCTTCTTCAATAAATGGTGTTGGGAAAACTGGACAGCTACATGCAAATAAAACTGGACTACGTTCTCACAGCATATACAAAAAATAAACTCAAAATGGATTAAAAACTTAAATGTAACATCTGAAACCATAAAACTCCTAGAAGAAAACCTAGGTAGTACAATCTTTGACATCGGTCTTAGCAATACTCTTTCAGATCTGTAACCTCAGGTAAAGGAAGCAAAAGCAAAAATAAACAAATGGGACTACATCAAACAAAAAACTTTAGCACAGCAAAGGGAACTATTGACAAAACAAAAAGGCGGATAACTGAATGGAAGAAAATATTTACAAAGGATATATATATTTATAAGGGGTTAATATACAAAGAACTCATATGACTCAACATCAAAAAAATATGCAACCTGCTCAAAAAATGGGCAGAGGACCTAAACAGACATTTTTCAAAGATGACATACAGATGGCCAAGAGACACATAAAAAATGCTCAACATCACTAATCATCAGAGAAATGTAAATGAAAACCACAATGAGATACCACCTCACACCTGTCAGAATGACTATCATCAAAAAGGCAACAAATAACAAGTGCTGGTGAGGATGTGGAGAAAAGGGAACCCTTGTGCACTGCTGGCAGGAAGGTAAATTGGTATAGCCACAATGGAAAACATTATGAAGATTTCTCAAAAAATTAAAAATAGAACCCACCATATGATATAACAATTTCACTTCTGGGTATTTACCAGAAGAAAACAAAAACACTAATTTGAAAAGATACACGCACCCCAATGTTTATTGTAGCATTATTTACAATAGCCAAGATATGGAAGCAACCTCAGTGAATAAAGTATATATTATATTACATATATATCTGTAATTGCTTAGCCTTTAAAAAAGTGAAATCATGCCATTTGTTTTTTTTTTTTTTTGTCCACTGAAGCTTGAAATTTATTACCTTGCTTCCCCCAGCACACAAGTTAAGACAAATTTCACTACTATCCTTTGTTCCATGATGGAAATTAACAGTGTGCTCCTCTTGACCTTGACCCTTCCTTCTGCCTCTTCCTTTCCTTTTCCATAGTTTTTAAAGTGAAGCACTTTGAAATATACATTTACTGGCTATGTGAACATTTTGTGGTTAATCATTAGAGGGATCCTAGACCAATGGAGAAACCCAAACATTTCTATTTTATTCATCCACGGCATGTACTGATCCAGCAACAATTAACTGTAACTTCCTGGAAATATACAGATACTGGATGCTCTTGCAGAGTAGTTAAAAACAGAAGCTATGGATTCAGGCTCACTTGGGTTAGAATCCTGGCTTTGCCATTTCCTAGCTTCAGGCTTCAGCTTTAAGCCCTTGGGCAAGGTACTTAACCACAGTGAGCCTCGGATTCCCCACCTAAGATATGGGGATGATAGTACTGCCTGTAAGAATAATAAAGATTGTCTGGAGGGTTGAAGGACAGACAGTATGTGTAAAGGCTGGCAATTAGCAAGTACTTGATATGTATTAGCTTCTATTCTATCATCCCATTGGCCAAAATACTGCATATTACCACCGTTACTTGGGCATTTTCTAACAATCTAAGGGCACCCACGACTTGTACATTTATTTTAATTCTTCTATTTAATTCTCCCATGAATTATATAAGCTCAGTTATATAATAACTTTTATTATATATTCTAAAGAAGTAGTAAAGCACAATGTTCACTTACACAATTAACATGCAGTCAGCACTGGGTAACTCAGAGACACAAATGTCAACAATTTTTGTTCAGAACTCATCTGCATGATACATAAAGTTTGCACTGCTGCTGTGACTCTGCAGACAAGCTTTCAAAGCTGACCTCCCCACCAGTGGCATCAGAACCGTAAGAGAAGCTTAAATAAAACAACAGATTTCTGTGCCCATACCCCCCAAATTCTGATTCAGAAAGTTTGAGGTAGGGTCTATGAATCTCTCATTTCTGTGCCAAACACGAGACACCAGACCACCAGGGAGCTGCTGGATCCCTATTTTTGAAAGGCTCCCAGGGTGATGTCTACATATGTAGAATCAGGCTCTAAAATGCTGATGCAGAGCACGATCATTTTTTGATTGGATCTGGGCGACTGAGAATAGTGAAACCACAGTTAAAGCACAAGTTTTTTTTAGACCCTGAAATTACCGTTAGGTGATAGGTGTTGAGTCTGACACTGCAAATCATTTCTCCAGCGTGGTCACGGCTTGAGAGAGCCATCAGCTTTCCCCAGGTCGCGGATGGCCTCGTTATCCAGCAGTTCCTTCTTGTCACTTGGTCTCACTGCGTTGTTCAGCATTGCTCTAACCACAGTCATCACTGGCACAGAACGGCCGCTGGATCAAGATTCTGGTAAGGAGCCAAAGAACTTCCTAACCAACCATTGACCTGGGCGAGATTCTTGCCTATCACATAATAGAACTGCGGGCCTAAATATGGAGTAACGATCAAATTTTAACTCTTCAACCCTAGCTTCCACTTCTCCCTTGACTTGCAGATATAAAAAATTGCTAGACTTATCAGCTCCCTCAGAGGACAGCAAGTTGAAATGTTTGCACCCTCCAGCTTTTGCCAGCTCTGAGGCCTTCAGGACGTAATCTCAATCAACACGAACAAATACCTCCACCCCAGCTTTTTGTATGGTGGTACCCAGGCAACAGAATCCAACATTATGACCTTGAAAGGCAGAAGCGTAGTCATCCAATTTCTCAAAGTCCACCACTTCTTGATTCACGTTTTTAGAAACTTTCTCATCGAAAGTGAGCTTCCTGCGGCCACTCAGCGTGACTTTAGAAAACAGGCCCTGCTCCAGGATTTCTTTCAAGAGCATTCTGTCGGTCTCCCCGCCGGCACCCAAAATAAAGACGGATTTACTCTGCATCCTGATGTCTTCCGAAGCCTCCGCAGCGCTTCTGTCTCCGCCATGCTGGAGCCGGCCCCCGGCCCCGCGTCCTCAGGCTGCAGCGGAAGCAGCGCGCCGCGGCCACCAGCGCGCCACCGGCGCCGCCACCGCCACCGCCACCGCCGCGCTAAGGGCTGCGGGCCGGGACATCCGGCCGTCCCTCCAGCCCAGCGCTTTCCTCCCCTCGCCGGCCTCTGTGAGGCCCCTCCCCTGTCCGCGCCTACCCGACTTCGTCAATCTTGGCATTTTTGACAACACAGATGGATCTAGAGGCTATCATGCTAAGTGAAATAAATCAGAGAGACGAATACAAATATCGCACGACCTCACTTACAGGTGAAATCTAAAAACAGGTGTTTGCCAGATTGGAGGAGGGTAGAGGAGTTGTGCAAAATAGGTAGAGGGGATTAAGAGGTACAGACTTCCAGGTATAAAATAAATAAACCATGGGGATGTAATATAAAGCAAGGAATATGGTTAATAATAATAATATTAACCATGTTCCTTGTGAGGGGACCGATGGTCACCAGATTTATCATGGTGATCATTTTGTAATCTATGTAAATGTAAAACCACTATGTAGTATACCTGAAACTAACATATTTCTAGTTTAAGAAAAAACCCACCCACTATATTTCAATTTAAAAAAAAAACGTTTTTTGGATAGGTCAACAATAATGTCCAGAGCTTGATTAAATCAGGTCACAAGCTCTACAGATTAGGTGTTATCTCAAACTTGCATGGATTAATTATTTTCTTTTAAGGATCTTACACCGAGATCCGCCATAGTAGATCAAACATTTTTAATTAACAGAAATTAAAGCAGTATCCAGTACCTACCTATGGTTTTGGAAAATTTTTTTGCTGTTTGGTTGAACTAAGATTGTTCAGACTATTTGATGGAACATATTCAAACTGGTTCTTGAGTAATTAAGCTCATCTGGAGTCTTTCTATAATACTTTGGATTAATATGATTTTTGTACAAAAATTAATTTCATACTGAGAGAAGTAGAGTGTGACACTGGGATGTTTAGTTGTTTTGTTTTTTCTTGCACAGGATGAGAGAAGGCAGAATCACTGGCTGATGGAATCTAATAATCATTTACCTAAAGCTGACTTGAACCAGATTTAGCTGTTCTTACTCTGCTCATCAAGATATAAAGCTTTGGGGCTTTGGCTACAGATCACTTTTTTCTTTAGTAAATGGTTGTAATTTCAATGACCTTTTCTTAAACCTCCTTATCTACTTACATGCAAAATTGCAAGAAATGAAGCTTGAGATTTTTCCAATCCATGTCTTAAAACTAGAATTACTCCCACTGTGACACGAATCAGAGTGTAGTTATGATCATTTAAAATACCAAGTCGAACAATTATTTTTACAATCCCACAATTCTGATTCCTTTCCACCCTAGACTTCTCAACATTAGTCAGGAAAACGAGAAGAAAAAGAACTGACAACATAATTTTTTCTCTTTTCTGTTTAACAAATGAAAGTAAAAAGAAATGTAATCGAATAAATGCAATACATGCCTACTATCTTAGATACCTTTAGAAAGTTTATTCATTCATTGTTTCATCACTCATTCAAATATTTATAGAGTGCTTAATATGAACTGACAATATTGTAGGCACTGGGGATGTTACATATACAAGAAAAATCTCTGCCATTGTAAAATGTATAAAATAGTGAGTGGAGATAGAAAATAACCTGTAAGCAGAAAATATTTCAGATAAGGATAATTAACATGGACAAAATGAAACAAAGTAATTCATGAAAATGCATGTTGTGTGATGAGGTGTGAGGGGGGCATGAAGAACATCTTTAATTAGAACTGCCAGCAAAAGGTAAGCTGAGGTTATGGTATTTTAATTAATACAGAGCCAATCACAAAATCAATACTATAATAATATGTCACTGAAAAATTTTACTTAAAATCAAGTCAAATGTTTCAATGATTTTACGAAGTACATTAAAAAGCAAGTATCAAAAATGAGAGAAAACCTTTAAATTCATCTTTATGTACGGAGAGTAGTATCAACATCGTTAAATATATTAAGTGGATAACTATTATAATTTAATAGTATAATGATATAAAAGATGATGTGTTTTCCTTTTTCTTTGATTTACTTCTTTATCACACATGATGTCAAAATTATAAAATGACAAAGGCTCAAGGAGAATTGTAAGCTTATGTATTAAAGATGGTTGATGTATCCAAAATGTTTGGAAAATATGACTTTAGGATGAGGGCTGGAATATGTAGAAATATGAATCTTTTTATTTCATAAAAATGCTAAATATTCTTTTATTTTTTTAATGTTTATTTTTTTTATTTTTGAATTTTTGAATATAATTTTACTTTTTTTTATATATCAGATTCTTATTAGTGGTGTGATGAGTTGGGAGATTGGAATTGTCATATATACACTAATATGTATAAAATGGATAACTAACTAAATATTCTTTTAGATCATGGATATTTGACTTTTCACAAGAATATACTGACTACTGAGTTATTAAATTTTCATTGTATACTTCTCTGAGGTTGACTCAATTAGACATCTGGCTAGCTGATATTTGTAGGTTTGTAATTCTTACCAGAGAAATCACTCATTTTGTTTATTTTTTAAAATGAAAGGCAATTTTCTTAATTTTAGGTGTACTTTCTATCTCAAGTATTGAGATACCTCAATATCTCAATATCTCATTTCTATTTCATTCTCTACACAGTCTCCTTATTGATCTATCAAAAATACAAACATATCATTGAAAAGTGTGAGCATATAAATTCCATGCTTAAAATGCTTCAAAGACTCTTATTATCTGGTCAGTGCTTTTCAACATGTTTCACTGATATGTTCTAAACTGTATTGGACATTGAACATATATATCAGGGTGTGGGGATCTTTGTATTGAGGTATATTTTATATTCAGTAAAGTGAACAAAATTTAAGTGTATAATTCAACACATTTAAAAAAATTCTTTCACATAACTCAGAATCCTATCAAAATACAGAATATTTTCATCATTTGAGAAAGAACCCTTCTGCTTCTTCCCAAACTCCACACCTCTCCCCACTCTACCTGTCAAGAAGCAACCATTGTTGTGTTTCCTCGAAAGTTTCTTTGACTATAACAGAATTTCAAATCTAACTACAGAGTGTCTGGCTTCTTTTGATCAGCTAAATAGAAAAATGTTTCTTACGTTTATCAATTTTTGTACATATTAGTAGCTTATTCCTTTGTTGTCTTAATTTGCTGAGAGTTATTCCACTACCTGGATATACAACATTTTTCCTAGCCATTCTCCAGTTGATGGACATTTGGATGTTTCCTGTTTTGAGCAACTATGAATATCCGTGTTATGTTATGGACATCCTTGTGTACCTTCTTGTGTACGTATGCATTCAATTCTCTTGTTTAAACAACTAAGTATAGAATAGCTAGGTCATGTTAAAAAAAAAAAAAACTTTGTTTAACTTTAAGAGAAACTGAGAAGCTAATTTCCAAGATGACTTTAATCATTTTATTCTCCCATCACTAATGTCTACATCTATGCCAACATTGAAGGTTGATGGCCTTTTTGAAATCTAGTAAATATGTAGTAATATCTCATTGAGGTCTAACTTTGCATCTCTCTGATGACTAATAATGGTCACTTGTTCATGTGCTTATTGGGCATTTATCTTATTTTGTGAAATTTTTTGTATCTTTTGACTAATTTTTAATTTGGTTCTGTTTTTATTATTGAATTGTAGCAGTTACATATTCTGGATACAGATTCCTTGTCAAATGAATTGTAGATATTTTCTCTCAGTCTGTAGTTTGTTTCTTCAATCCTCTATGAAAAAAACAAAATTTGCCTACCTAAAGCTAAGAAGATATTTTCTTGCTTTCTTGTAGAACAAGAGAACGAACTGTTCCAGCATCATATATTTTGAAAAGACTTTAATGTCTTTATTGAGTCATTCTGGTGCCAAGTTTTAAAACAAACTGACCATGTAAATGTGAACCAACTTCTGGACTCCATTCTGTTCCACTAATCTAATTGTCTATCCTTATGTTAATACCATACTAACTAGCTTGGTAAATGTAGATGTGTGCAAATTTTTATTTCAGATAATGTATCTCCTCCAGCATTGTTTTTCTTTTTCAACTTTTGTCTATTCTAAGTACTTTGAGGTTCTACATACATTTTGTAATCAGCTGGTCAATTTCTACAAACAACATGCTGAAATATTTATTAGTATTGCATCAAATCTATAGATCAACTTGGATGAATTGGCAGCAAAACAATATTGAGTGCTCCATTCTATTACCAGGTATAAATCCCTGTTTGTTTAAGTTTCTTTAGGTTTCCCTGAATGTAGTTTTGTTTAGCTACATGCTACAATTCATAATATGATGTATCTTTAATATCATTCAGAACTTCTTTTTAATTTCAAATTTTTCTTCTGTTCTATTGGTTATGTGCAAATAGGATGCTTAGGTGGCAAATGTATGGGCATTTTCCAGGTACCTCTTTGCTATTAATTTATAATTTGTATTTTTCTTTGTATAGTTCCTAAACATTATTAAATTTATACGTAACTATATCATATTAAAAAAATAATGCTGTGCCTGATATTGCAACTGCACTTCCAATTCAGTCTCACACACACACACATACACACACACAAATTAACCCGCTATTCTATCACTTTGTTAAATTCTTTTATTAGCACTGGTAGGTTTTTTTTCTTGTTGCATTGTTTTCTTTTTTGTTCCTTATGATGTTCTACATACAAGATTATGTCCTCTGTGAATATACGTAACTGTTTCTTCCTATTGAATTGGTATTACTTTTTTTTTCTTTCTCTTGACTTACTATACTGGATAGGACCTCCAGTTCGAATGGAAATGATAAACAGACATATATGTCTTTTTTGCAATCTTAAAGGGAAAGTTTTCAGTTTTTTAATATATATTGTGATGCTAGCTATAGTTTTGTTTTGTTTTGTTTTTTGTAGATGCACTTTATCAAATTGAGAATTTTTTATTCTGTTGCTAGAGTGCTGGTCATTTTTATTATGAGTGTGTTAGATTTCTCTGACACTTTATAAATTTATTGATAGAATGTTTTTGTTTCTCCTTTAATGAATATGATGAATTATATTGTTTGATTTTGAATTTGAAAAGTGTGGCTCTGAGTTTTGCTAATATTTGTTTAGGACTTATAGCTTATAGCACCTAAGTCAGAGGTTAGTCTGATAAATAAAATATTATTGGAACTTAGCCATGTCAATTCATTTACATATACTCTATGACTTTTTACACTACTATGGGAGAGTTGAGCTGTTTCAACAGAAATAATATGACCCTCAAAGTATAAAACATTTACTCCCTGAGCTTTTAAAGAAAATGTTTGCTAACCCCAGGCCAATATCAGTGAATGATATTAGTGTGTATTTTTTTTTCTTTTTTTGGTAATGTCTTTGGAATTACTGGCCATATAAAGTAAGATGAGAAGTGTTTATTGCTCCTTTATGAAAGAGCTTTTGTAAAATTTTTTTTCTTGTAATTTTTTGGCATAGAATTTTGATAAGCCTTCTGGCCTGGAGTTTTCTTAGTTGGAAAGCTTGTAATTAAAATGCAATTACTTTAATATATAAGATTATTATTTTTTAAATTTACCCTATGAAAATTCTAATAATTTCTTTTCAAAGAATTTGTCCAAATCTTCTAGGTGAATTAATAATTTTATCATAATATTCTTTTGTTATCCTTCTGAAGAATCTATAGTGATTTTTAAATTTAATTCCTAAATTATTCACTTGTGTCTTCCATATTTTTCTGGATTAGTCTAGTTAGTGATTTACCAATCTTATTAATTTTTTTAAAGAATCAAGTTTTGTTTTCATTAATTATTTCTGTTTTCTCCATTTGCTCTTTAATTGACTTAATTCTGTTTACCACTTCTTTTCTTTGCTTACTTTGAATTTAATTTGCTGCTCTTTTTCTAGCTTCTCAGGGTTGACATTTAGGTCACCAGATTTAAAAATTTCTTCTTTTCTATAAGCATTTATAAGTTAGCTTCTAAGCCCTAATTTAGCTACATCTCACACATTTTGATATGTTATTATCATTTATTTTAAAGTATTTTTTAATTTCCCTTATACGATTTCTTCTTTAATTGATAGCTTATTTAAAAATGTGCTGCTTAATTTCCAAATAGTTGACGGTTTTATAGATTTTTTGTTACTGATTTCCAATATAATTCCACTGTTTTGAAAACGCGTTCTTAAAACTTGTATATTTATTGAGAATTATTTTATGGTCTGGCACATGGCCTATTCTAGTCAGCCGTCTACGTGTAGTTGAAAAAAATGTAGTCTATTGTGTGATTGGGTGTAATTTTCTATAAATGTCAGTTAATTCTACTTGGTTAATAGTGTTTCTCAAGTCTTTTACACCCTTACTGATTTGCTATATACTTACTCCATAAATGACTGAGGGGGGATTGTTGACATTTCCAACTATAATCTCAGTTTGCTTCTTTATCACTTCAGTCCTCATATTTTGACAATATTTGAAGCTATATACACGTATTTTTGGAATTGTTATCCCTTCATGATTAACTGAACTTTTATCAGTGTGAAATGTCTGTTTTATTTCTGGTAATCTTTCTTGTTCTAGAATTAATTTTATTATTAATACAGCCTCTCCATTTTTCATGATTGGTGTTTGTTTGGTATATCATTTTTCATTCTCCTTTGAGTCCATATGTGTCTTTACAATCAGTTTGTCTCTTGTAAATATTATCATAAATACTGGACACAGCGCAGGTTTTGCTGGCACAAAATTCTCATAGCTTTTCTTTGGTTAGAAATGTCTTTATTTCCTCTGCATTTCCCTAGCGTATTTTTGCTGGATATGTAATTATAGGTTAAAGATTTTTAAATATAAACTTTTTATTAAAAAGATATCCTTTATGTTGTTCCTCTAAATGTAATATGTCTTTTTTTCCCCTTAGTTCTTTTAAAGTTTTCCTCTTTATTACTGGTTTGGGCAATTTTTTAATAATGTAACTTAATGTTCATCTTGTTATGTATATTCTGCTTAATGTTGATAGAGCTTCTTAAAACTGTTGATTTATATTTATATTAAAATTTGAAACATCTGGCCATTACTTTTTTTTTTTTTTGCTTGAAATTTTCTCTCTTCTTACTGTATGTCAATTACATGCATATGAGACTACTTGATGTTTTCCCAGAGTGCCCTGAAACTGTTCTCTTCCTTTTTTTTAACTGTGTATTTCAGTTTGAAGCAGTTTGAAGCATTCAGTTTTTCCCTTTATTCATGTTCAAATATTTTATTTATTAGGTTCTTTTGCTTATGAGCCCATCTTTGAAAATTTCACTTTGGGTATCTAATTTTGTTGTTTTAAACGTGCATTTGATTTATTTTTACAGTGTTTATTCCTCTAAGGAGATTTTACAGTTGTTCTTTCATTATCTTTGTTTTTTTCTTAAATAGTTGAACGCATTTGAATACATCTTTTAAAATTATTGCCTTCTAATTCCATTACCTCTGACGGTTCTGTGTCTATTTTAATGGACTTACTTTTCTTATTATGGGACACATTTTTCTACTTATTCACATATCTAGTAGTATTTTATTGGATTTTGGACATGATGAGTGCTATGTTAGTGTGTGTATAAATTTTGTTTTCTCCCTTTTGAGAGTTTTGAGGTTTTTCATGGCAGTCAATTAATTTATTTGCACATTAGCTTGATCCATTCAATGGTTGCTTTTAAGTGTAATTAGGGTAAAAATAAAGGAGCCTTTATTCAAGAGTTAAGAGTAGTTCTATTCCAATGTCACAACTTCTGAATTCTATTCAATGTCCAGCTATTCAGTGAGGACTCTTCATTCTTGCTTTTTAGAATATGAACATTTTTCAGTTGTGTCTGTTCATAATACATATAGTATATATTAATATATAAATATATATAAATATACATATAAGTATATAAATATAAATATATATATATAGTTTTTATTTCCCAGCTCACAGCTCCTGATAACCTTTCTTTCCCTAACTTTATGGACTCTTTCCCACAGCATCTGCAGCTTAGTATTTGCCAATAATTCAAGGAAAGGCTTTTAGGACTTTCTTTTTCTGTATAGGTCCCTATTTTCCTGCCCTGCAAATTTCTGTCACCCCAGTAGCCTTGAACTCGGTTTTCTCAACTCAGTGAGACTTCTATGATTTAGTCTTCCTTTCACTGTACCACAGTCCAGACAGTGTTAGTTGAAAGTCAGGATAAACATGAACCAAATTTCTTATTTCCCTTCTACTTCGAATCATAGTCCTTCACTATCTAATGTTTAATGTATGAAAATAATTATTTAGTATATTTTGTCCAGATTTATAGTTGGTTATCATGGGGAATCTAGTCCTATACTAGTTACTTCATCATTGATGGAAATAATATACTCTCTGGGAGGTCTTTTAAGTTATCCAACAGTGTGTTTTATAAATGTCAAATTTCTTTGAAATCTTATTATTATTTTTTTTAATTATAGCAAACGTGCATTATGAAATACCATAAATTTTTATTTAAAAAGCAATATTTTATGTCTCTTTTGACAACTCAATATAGCCTCCCAAATTTCTTATAAATTAGAAGTTGTAAGAAGGTCATTTATGCCTAGTTTGTATTTCTTTGGTAAGCACTAAAATTCTAACTCCTGCTCTTAGCCTCAATGTTAATCCCCAAAACCAAACCTTACATTCCAATGACACTGAATAGCGTATAATTAAGCCTATGGAAAGTATTATTTCCTTTTATGTGTCTTTCTCACTCTGTTCCCATTGTCTGAATCAAGATCCACTTTCTTCATTCCCAGATAACTCTGTGGATATTTCAATACTTGTATTTGCTATGTTGTATTACAATTCCTTGGCATACATTAGTTTTGTATTTTTTTTTTGGTATTTTATTGTATTCAATATTTATGTTTGTATTATATTTTTTGCACCTCCATCACCTAGTATAGTGCCTGGGTAACGTAGATCCTAAAAAATTATTTGTTGACTATGTTTTTATGTATGGAAAAAATATTGTCTGTCAGATGTGAGTGTGCATCAATTTCCTGTGGAAAATCCTTTGTGGGAAGCTAAATTGTGAATAGAAGTTAATTTCATAAGCAAAGAAAATGGAAAAAAATAAGTTGTTTAGATAATGTGGCATTGATCTGTAATTACCAAAATTATCTAATTTTATTGAAGAAATATATATTTCAATTCAATCAGACTTAGAGAATCATCTGGTTAGGGTATGTATTCCTAGAAATAGTGCTAGAAAACCAAGATCTATCATATGGACTTATTTTCATTCATTGAATATGAAAATTATTTTAGCAATCACTTCGTCTATAATCCTCATTTTATAGCATGAAGAAACTGATATCTGTGTAATCCCCTAGGTTGCCCAGCTTTTGTTTTATTTTGTTTTACAAATTCTATACCCTCTAGCGGAAAAAAATATGTAAATGAAGAAGCTGTTCATATGTGACATATGTTTATGACTTTACTATTCTATCAAGTGTACTTCCAATAGACATTGGTGAAAAATTTTACAAACTTAGCTTCTAGATTGCATTAAAGAGGCAAATAATAGAGTTGAGTTTTCCAAGCACATCTTGAAAATAAATATTACAAGCAAAGAAAGGGTGAAATTCTTTAGGAGTAAACCAGGGAGGCAGAGGTAGTAAGAATGAAATCCTTTACAGTGGAGAAAAAAAAAGGTGTATCAAAAATTGATACTTTGGTAATTATAAGATATGTATACCACATCAGTTTTAAAAGTAACTTCAAGATCTCACTGAAAACTAACTGGAGACTAGCAGAAAAACACTTGTACAACCAAGGCTGTAAGAAAGATCTACACAGAATTGGGTAAGAAGGGAAGTGAAGCAATCAGGTCTGGATCTGTGTCCCTGGCAGGAGACAAAGAAGAGGAAGGAGATTACACAGGTGGAGATATTCCCTGGGTAGTGAGTGGCTTGAGCCACATATTGGGTGCCCCAGGCCTGGCGTCTGAAACCAGGAAGATGAGTCCCCTTAGCTGTCTTGAAAACCAGTGGGACTGACAGGACAGCTGTAAGAAACCTAGCCTCCACTCATGAAAAGTGTACACACACTGCTTACTCCCGAAACATGGCAGAAGAAGCAGATTAAAACTGCAAGTGACACTGGCAGATTTTCTGCAACCGAAACAGTGTGGAGCCTCACCCGAGCGGAGCACCTGCTTTGTCCCACATGGTCAGCAAGGCAGCTCCACACAAGAGTAAGGGACTGCCACAGCCTGTGCCCTGACCCATGCCAAGTGCCCACTCCAGACTCTCTTACACCAGCACTGCTCCCCTATGGGGTGAAGGTGCTGAAAGCAAACACTCAGAGGGAACGGGGCCAGCTCAGACCTGAACCTCAGGGCTTCTGCCCCAGCAACTTCTGTCCCCAGTAGGGTGGTGTTGGCCACTGAGCAGAGGAGAAGCCCTGGCTCATACCTAGCTCTGGTCCAGCCCCTCCATCTCCAGTCCTAACTCCTACCACGGTAATAGCTACCAGCACACCCAGGGGAAAGACATGACTCATGCTCACCTCAGATCCAGGTCTCCCACCAAAGTCACTGGGCAT
Source organism: Balaenoptera musculus (assembly GCF_009873245.2). NCBI lineage: Eukaryota > Metazoa > Chordata > Mammalia > Artiodactyla > Balaenopteridae > Balaenoptera > Balaenoptera musculus. Next base: position 124,420,244 of record NC_045789.1, on the reverse strand, counting down.
ACACAGACTGTATAGAGACACACCCACACAAGGACACCCATTCAAGACTGGGATAGGTAACTGTTTCAACTAAATTCATAGAGATAGAGAAAGTTAAGCAAAATGAGAAGACAGAGAACTTGTTTCAATCAAAAAAACAAGAGAAAATCCCTTAAATAACAACTAAGGATATGACTAATAAGGGGTTAATATCCAAAATACATAAACAGCTCATACAATTCAATATCGAAAAAACAAACACCCAGATTACAAAATGGGCAGAAGACCAAAGATATTTTTCCAGTGAAGATATACAGACATCCAACAGGCATGTGAAAAGATACTCAGTATCTCTAACCATCAGAGAAATGCAAATCAAAACCACAATGAGATATCACTTCACACCTGTTGGAATGGCTATCCTCAAAAAGTCTACAAATAAATATTGGCAAGGATGTGGAGAAAAGGGAACCCTAGTATACTGTTGGTGGGAATGTAAATTGGTGCAGCCACTATGAAAAACACTATGGAGGTTCCTCAAAATACCAAAAATAGAACTACCATATGATTTAGCAATTCCACTCCTAGGTATGTATCCGAAGAAAGTGAAAACACTAACTTAAAAAGATACATGCACCCCAATGTTCATAGCAGCATTATTTACAATAGCCAAGATATGGAAGCAACCTAAGTGTCTATCAACAGATGATTGGATAAAGAAGAAGTGGGGTTATATATATACAATTATATATATAATTGAAGTGATACATATAATATACAATATATATAATTGAATTTTATTCAGCCATAAAAAGGAATGAAATTCTGCCATTTGCAACAACATGGATGGACCTAGAAAGTATTATACTTAGTGAAATAAGTCATACAGAGCAAGACAAATACTGTATGTTATAACTTTTATATAGAATCTGAAAAATAAATGAATAAATGTAACAAAACACAGACTTACAAATATAGAAAAAAGAAAAAACTAATGGTTACCAGTGGGGAGAGGGAGGGGGAAGGGGTAAGATAAGGGTAGGGGATTAAGAGGTACAAACTATTATGTAAAAATAAATAAGCTCTAAAGATATATTGTACAGCACAGGGATAGCCATTATTTTAAAATAACTTTAAATGGAGTATAATCTATAAAAATATTGAATCAATCCAAAAAAAATTGAATCACTATGTTGTTCACCCAAAACTAATACGCTACACTTCAATTTTTAAAAAAAGTAACTTCAAAAAACACTGGAAATTGACAGTGTTATTTTCTAGGAAGAACAACTATCCTCTTAGGCTAGAGGAAGAGATTTTCATTTTGAGACTTTCTTATCATTTGAGCCATGTTTTTGTCATGTATCTGTATTATTCCTATATCTTATAAAAGGAAAAGGAAAAAATATTTGAGATGTTTCATACAATTATAAATTTGTATTCTAAATTCTCAGTCAGCCAGAATATAACTGAAGTGAATACGATAGGACTGTTGGATTTATGTTTCTAATTATTTGTAGAGTGGACTAATTTGTTTTTTGGTGCTGTTCCTTCTGTTTGGTATATCTGGTGTGACTGTTTCAAATAGTATGTGTAATAGAACAAAATGCAGTCTGATTGATGATGACATTTAGTTATATAACTATTTCTATTTCCTTAAAGCCAGATGTTGCTGTCCTAATTTCTCCTGTGTCCAATTTAAATGTAGATGAGAATAAAGAGCAAATTAAGAAGATAGTAATTTACATGAATAATGAGGTACAAATCAAAGAAAGGGACAACTGCAGAATTAACTATCAGCAATCCCCTTTGAATAAAGCCACACTTTATCATTTGGAAATTTGGATATCAGGCACCTTATAGAGATTTTACTATTATAGGTTACCTTGGGAAATATACCTAGTTTCAGAAAGAATGCTATTACAATTTAAGTATTTCTATCCAAACTGTGGACTAGTCTAATATGATTCACATAATAACCCAAGCCAATTTAAAGTGGCTGTCATGTTTTCCAGCATATACATATACAAACATATATATATAGTCTATTAATATTTTATTTGTACAACTTTTAACTGATATCAAATAACTCCACAATGCTCAGTGAACATCAAAGAGAAGAGGACCAAAGATGAAAAATCTAGAACATATCAGAGGCAATAGATTGTAGCTGTTCACTGCTAAATAACTTTAGACAAATTATTAAATTATAACATTAAAAACAAAACACTGGTGATTATTTGTGCTGACAGAAAAATCCATCCTGAAAAACAAAAGCAACAAGAATATGTTTTTCAAATCCTAAAGGCCATCTCAGAAAATTGTTTTGTTTTGTTAATTCCTTGAGGAAAGAAAAAGAATTTTTAAATATTTGAGCATAAACTGTTGAAGACTAAATATGGAGACACTCAGAAATAAGACAGTTGTATAAGTACATAATACAATTGTTACCATGGTCACTCACAAATGATAATGCAGATTAAAATCAGGTCACACACAGCTCTGAACCAAACTATGGTGCAGGATAGGCTAAGTTTCTTAGGAGTGGTCTGCTGTATAACTAATAGCTACTTTCGATGAGTCAGTCCTTATCAATACAACCAAATTAAAAGCAAACAACAAATAGCTGCACAGCCCAAAACAGAAATAGATTTTTTTAATTAATTGTATCATTTATAAGCAGTTTAATATTTATTTTGTTTTTTCCCATCTATCATAACAATTTACTTGATATAAAAATAATAAGACCCTTATAAGCTAAATTTAGGCTCCTCAAACTTGTACAAACTTTAATTTGATATTAATCCAAGGATTTGAGGAATAAGCAAATATCCATATTACAGTTGAATTTTTTATTTTTAACATCTTTAATGGAGTATAATTCCTTTACAATGGTGTTAGTTTCTGCTGTATAACAAAGTGAATCAGCTATACGTATACATATAACCCCATATCCCCTCCTCTTGCATCTCCCTCCCACCTTCCCTATCCCACCCCTCTAGGTGTACACAAAGCACCAAGCTGATCTCCCTGTGCTATGCAGCTGCTTCCCACTAGCTACCAATTTTACATTTGGTAGTGTATATATGTCCATGCCACTATCTCACTTCGTCCCAGCTTCCCCTTCCCCCTCCCTGTGTCCTCAAGTCCATTCTCTACGTCTGCATCTTTATTCCTGTCCTGCCCCTAGGTTCTTCACAACCATTTTTCTTTTCTTTTTTTTAGATTCTATATATGTGTTAGCGTACAGTATTTGTTTTCTCTTTCTGACTTACTTCACTCCATATAACAGTCTATAGGTCCATCCACATCACTACAAATAACTCAATTTTGTTTCTTTTTATGGCTGAGTAATATTCCACTGTATATATGTGCCACATCTTCTTTATGCATTCACCTGTCGATGGACACTTAGGTTGCTTCCATGTCCTAGCTATTGTAAATAGTGCTGCAATGAACATTCTGGTACATGACTCCTTTTGAATTATGGTTTTCTCAGGGTATATGGCCAATAGTGGGACTGCTGGGTCGTATGGTAGTTCTATTTTTAGTTTTTTAAGGAACCCACATACTGTTCTCCATAGTGGCTGTATCAATTTACATTCCCACCAACAGTGCAAGAGGGTTCCCTTTACTCAACACCCTCTATAGCATTTATTGTTTGTAAACTTTTTGATGATGGCCCTTCTGCCCGGTGTGAGGTGATACCTCATTGTAGTTTTGATGTGCATTTCTCTAATGACTAGGGATGTTGTGCATTCTTTCATGTGTTTGTTGGCAATCTGAATATCTTCTTTGGAGAAATGTCTATTTAGGGCTTCTGCCCATTTTTGGATTCAATTTTTTTTTTTTTTTTGATACTGAGCTGCATGAGCTGCTTGTAAACTTTGGAGGTTAATCCTTTGTCAGTTGCTTCATTTGCAAATATTTTCTCCCATTCTGAGGGTGGTCTTTCATCTTGTTTGTGGTTTCCTTTGCTGAGCAAAAGCTTTTAAGTTTCATTAGGTCCCATTTATTTTTGTTTTTATTTCCATTTCTATAGGAGGTGGGTTAGAACGGATCTTGCTGTGATTTATGTCATAGAGTGTTCTGCCTATGTTTTCCTCTAGACTTCCATAGTGTCTGGCCTTACATTTAGGTCTTTAATCCATTTTGAGTTTATTTTTGTGTATGGTGTTAGGGAGTGTTCTAATTTCATTCTTTTACATGTAGCTGTCCAGTTTTCCCAGCACCACTTCTTGAAGAGGCTGTCTTTTCTCCATTGTATATTCTTGCCTCCTTTACCAAAGATGAGGTGACCATATGTGCGTGGACTTCCCTTGAATGTTATTTGTTGCTTTTCCCTGTCTGCTTTTAATATTTTTCTTTGTATTTACTTTTTGATAGTTTGATTAACATGTGTCTTGCTGTGTTTCTCTTTGGATTTTTCCTGTATGGGACTCTCTGCACTTCCTGGGCTTGATTGACCATTTCCTTTCCCATATTAGGGAAGTTTTCAACTATAATCTCTTCAAATATTTTCTCAGTCCCTTTCTTTTTCTCTTCTTCTTCTCCGACCAATGTGATTAGAATGTTGGTGCATTTAATGTTGTCCCAGAGGTTTCTGAGACTGTCCTCAATTCTTCTCATTCTTTTTTCTTTATTCTGCACTATGGTAGTTATTTTCACTATTTTATCTTCCAGGTCGCTTATCCGTTCTGCCTCAGTTATTCTGCTATTGATTCCTTCTAGAGAATTTTTAATTTCATTTATTGTGTTGTTCATCATTGTTTGTTTGCTCTTTAGTTCTTCCAGGTCCTTGTTAAACCTTTCTTGTATTTTCTTCATTCTATTTCCAAGATTTTGGATCATCTGTACTATCATTACTCTGAATTATTTTTCAGGTAGACTGCCTATTTCCTCTTCATTTTCTTGGTCTGGTGGGTTTTTACCTTGCTCCTTCATCTGCTGTGTGTTTCTCTGTCTTCTCATTTTGCTTAACTTACTGTGTTTGGGGTCTCCTTTTCGCAAGCTGTAGGTTCATAGTTCCCATTGTTTTTGGTGTCTGCTTCCAGTGGGTAAGTTTGTTTCAGTGGGTTGTGTAGGCTTCCTGGTGGAGGGGACTTGTGCCTGTGTTCTGCTGGATGTGGCTGGATCTTGTCTTTCTGGTGGGCAGGACCGTGTCCGGTGGTGTGATTTGGGGTGTCTGTGAACCTATTATGATTTTAGGCAGCCTCTCTGCTAATGGGTGGGGTTGTGTTCCTGTCTTGCTAGTTGTTTGGCTTGGGGTGTCCAGCACTGTAGCTTGCTGGTTGTTGAGTGGAGCTGGGTCTTAGTGTTGAGATGGAGATCTCTGGGAGAGCTCTCGCCCATTGATATTACAAGCGGCCGAGAGATTTCTGGTGGACCGATGACCTGAAGTCGGGTCTCCCACCTCAGAGGCTCAGGCCTGACACTGGCCAGAGCACCAAGAACCTGTCAGCCACACGGCTCAGAAGAAAAGGGAGAGAAAAAAAAAAAATGAAAGAATGTGAAAATAAATAAAATACAGTTATTAAAATAAAAAAATTAAAAAGTAATAGAAAAAAGAAGAGAGCAACCAAACCAATAAACAAATCCACCAATGATAACAAGCTTTAAAAACTATACTAAAAAAAAAAAACAAAGAAAAACCGGACAGACATAACCCTCAGACAAATGGTAAAAGCCAACCTATACACACAAAATCACACAAAAAAGCATACACATACACACTCACACAAAGAGAAAAAGGAAAAAAAAAAAATATATATATATATATATATAAAAAAGGAAGAGAGCAACCAAATCAGTAAACAAATCTACCAATGATAATAAGGTCTAAATACTAAACTAAGATAAACATAAAGCCAGGAACAAATTAGGTGCAGAAAGCAAACCCCAAGTCTATACTTGCTCCTAAAGTCCACCACCTCAATTTTGGCATGATTCATTGTCTATTGTCTATTGAGGTATTCCACAGATGCAGGGTACATCAGTGGAGATTTAATCCACTGCTGCTGAGACTGCTGGGAGAGATTTCCCTTTCTCTTCTTTGTTCGCACAGCTCCTGGGGTTCAGCTTTGGATTTGGACCCGCCTCTGCCTGTAGGTCGCCTGAGGGCATCAGTTCCTGCCCAGACACGACGGGGTTAAAGGAGCAGCTGCTTCGGGGGCTCTGGCTCACTCAGGCTGGGGGGAGGGAGGGGTACGGATGCGGGGCGAGCCTGAGGCGGCAGAGGCCGGCGTGACATTGCACCAGCCGCAGGCGCGCCGTGTGTTCTCCCGGATAAGTTGTCCCTGGATCACGGGACCCTGGCAGTGGCGGGCTGCATAGGCTCCTGGGAGGGGCGGTGTGGAGAGTGACCTGTGCTCGCACACAGGCTTCTTGGTGGCGGCGGTAGCAGCCTTAGCATCCCATGCCCGTCTCTGGGGTCCACGCTCATAGCCACGGCTCATGCCCATCTCTGGAGCTCGTTTAGGCGGTGCTCTGAATCCCCTCTCCTCGCGCACCCGAAACAATGATTACTTGCCTCTTAGACAGTTCCAGACTTTTCCCTGGACTCCCTCCCGGCTAGCTGTGGCACACTAGCCCCCTTCAGGCTGTGTTCACACAGCCAACCCCAGTCCTCTCCCTGGATCCGACCGAAGCCCGAGCCTCAGCTCCCAGCCCCCGCCCATCCCGGCGGGTGAGCAGACAAGCCTCTCGGGCTGGTGACTGCTGGTTGGCACCGATCCTCTGTGCAGGAATCTCTCCGCTTTGCCCTCCGCACCCCTGTGGCTGCGCTCTCCTCCGCGGCTCCGAAGCTTCCCCACCCACCCTCCATCTCCACCAGTGAAGGGGCTTCCTAGTGTGTGGAAACTTTTCCTCCTTCACAGCTCCCTCCCAGAGGTGCAGGTCCCATCCCTATTCTTTTGTCTCTGTTTTTCCTTTTTTCTTTTCCCTACCCAGGTACATGGGGATTTTCTTGCCTTTTGGGAAGTCTGAGGTCTTCTGTTTGTTAGTGTTCAGTAGGTGTTCTGTAGGAGTTGTTCCACATGTAGATGCATTTTTGATGTATTTGTGGGGAGGAAGGTGATCTCCACCTCTTACTCCTCCGCCATCTTGAATGTCCCCCTACAGTTGAATTTTGAGATCATTCAAAAGTATATTATATTTTAACAAATAAAAACTGAGACATTGGGCTTCCCTGGTGGTGCAGTGGTTGAGAATCTGCCTGCTAATGCAGGGAACACGGGTTCGCGCCCTGGTCTGGGAAGATCCCACATGCCGCGGAGCAACTAGACCCGTGAGCCACAACTACTGAGCCTGCGCGTCTGGAGCCTGTGCTCCGCAACAAGAAAGGCCGCGATAGTGAGAGGCCCGCGCACCGCGATGAAGAGTGGCCCCCGCTTGCCACAACTAGAGAAAGCCCTAGCACAGAAACGAAGACCCAACATAGCAATCAATCAATCAATAAATAAATCTTTAAAAAAAAAAAAAAAAACTGAGACATTTAAAAACAAAAGAAAACCAAAAAACCTGGTGAAATTTACACATTAACAAGGGAGAAAGATAGATATAGGGAACTAACCAGTGGTCACCAGTGGGGAGAGAGGAAGCAGAGGGGCAAGACAGGTGGAAGGGCATCAAGAGGCACAAACTGTTATGTATTAAATAAATAGGTGACAATGATAAACTGCATAGCACAGGGAATATAGCCAATATTCTACAATAACTTTAAATGGAATATAAGTTATAAAAATATTGAATCACTATGTTGTACACCAGAAACTAATACAATATTGTAAATCAACTATACTTCAATTAAAAAAAAGTAAGAAAGAAAAACATTACAGATATAGCTGGAAAGGAAAAAAAAAAATAAAACAGGAGAGAAGGAACAGATTTCCAATACACTAACTCTTAACGGTTTTCTCAGGACACTAATGATCCATCAGAGCCTCGGAGAATTTACATGTAACTCTAAAATTCAAACAATTTGCTTTTTTCCTTTTTCCTATAATAGTACTTATGCTGTTAATCAAATACAAGATAACTCTTGCTATAAATTTATACATTTGTCATGTTTTCTTCTGCTATGCTTAATGTTTATTGTAGGAAACAAAATTGAACATAAAACTATGTATATGTTCTGGGGACTTCCCTGGTGGTCCAGTGCGTTAGACTCCAGGCTCCCAACGCAGGGGGCCCGAGTTTGATCCCTGGTCAGGGAACTAGATCCAACATGCATGCTGCAACTAAGAAGCTCACCTACCACAACTAAGAGTCCGCATGCTGCAACTAAACATCCCCCAACGAAGATCCCGTGTGCTGCAACTAAGACCTGGCACAGCCAAAATAAACAAACAAAAAAAAAAAACTATGTATATGTTCTACTTGTCACAGGTTGTGAAAAGCAATTCAATTTTCTCATATTCACAATGTACTAGAGACCAAAGGAGGAGATGTAGAAGCTGGAAAAAAGGTTATGTGATGTCCTCTCATTCACATTAGTCCATTTCCTCCAGATTCCTGTCTGTGGCTGTGCAGTATGCTCGAGTGGGGGCAATGGTCCAACACTGCCTCTGTTCTAGTTCTGAGGGAACAGAGGGGAAACTTGCAAGGCAAAGAAGACTTTGGTCTTGGCCCAGAGTGGCTGATAATAGGCAGCACTCCACCCCTGAGGTGACCCCATCAAAGAACAGCAGACTCAAGTGAACCTAAGGCACAAAGTATCCAAAAAGTGAAAGTGGTATTCCAACTGTCCACACTGCATAGGCTGTCACACTGAAGATGGCAAAATTGAAAAAAACTGGGGGAGGACTGAACTCTCTCCTGGAAAAGAGGGAGAATCTGTTGCCTCCTTTGGTTCCACCATCTTTATCTTTGGCATAGGAGGCAAGGGGTAGATCTTACTTACCAGCCAGAAAGAGAACAAACATGAAGATACAGAGGACCCTTTAATGTGTAAAAGAGGCCCCCCCGCTGTCAGTCAGACTCCTTAGAAGGAAAGGCAGCAAAATTGCGAAGATACTGTTGCCAGCGGTGACAATGCCACTCACCAGTCCCAGGCGCTTCTTGAAATGGTGTCCCCAAATGACCCATGAAGGCTGGTAGGCAAAGGAGCAGCCACAGGCAAACGTGATTCTCTAGGTAAGGTACAGAGGCTCCGTGGAGCTTACAAAAGAACGGGGCATGAATCCAACAGCACCCACCACGGCTGTTTTCTGACAACCAAACAAACATGTCTGTGAAGACGCTAATGGGCAGCAGAAGGGCATCAGCCCCATGGAGAGAGAACTTACCCACGCTGTCTTGAGAACCATCTTGTCATCCTCTTTGGACCCGAAGGTCTTCAGCACGGATGTGAAGAGCACCCCGCAGGCGTTCTGGACGCCGAGTCACCCGCAGGGGCCTCACGGTGCTCAGGGAACCGGGCGCCCAGCGGCCCGCCAGCTCCACCTCCACGTTCTCGGCCGCCGCCGCCTCGGGGCCCTCCGAGGGTCCAGGGCCGGCAGCGGGGCCACCTCCGCGGGCGCAGGGGGGCCCTGCAGGCTGCACCTCGCTTGTTCCCCGCGCGGTGACGGGCCTCTCCTGGGCGGGCACCGTGGCCGAGGCGGCCTCCTTGGGCCGGCACCAGGGGAGTGGGCGGGGCCGAGTTCCCGGCGTGCTCAGGGAGGAGCCTGCGTGCTGGGCCGCTGCGCTAGAGAGGCCGTCGTGAGGGCGGGGGAGCCCCCGGTGGGCAGGTGGTTCCCCTCCCGCTAGCGCTCAGGCCTCAGGCCTCCCAGTCCCAGCCCCAGACCGACTCTTTGTTTTTTTATTTTTATTAATACCTTGCAAAATACCTAGACTAAATATATATAGAGCTACCTGTTATTTTAATCAAAGTAACTTTTAGTTTTATGAGTAGTGTTTATATTTCAAATATTCGTTCAACAAGCCATTCAACTGTTGACTGAAAAAGAATGTACAACTTGAAAGTTGAGGATTATGTTTTATTTGGCGAATTTTCTGAGGACTTAAGCCCAGAAGACAGCCTCCAATAAAGCTCTGAGGGACGGCTCCGAAAAGGTAAGAGAGGAGCCAGGTTATACAGGAGTGTTGCAACAAAAGCCAGATAACCAGAACATAAAAGATTACTGTTAATAAAAGAAAACCAGGTGTCTCAAGTTTTTTAAGTTAGCTCTTGCTTTTCTGAGTATAGGAAGATGCAAGAGTCTGGGCTCACTGAAATCATTCCTTTGAGGCACACCTTGGCTATCTAAGGCCAGGATCCAGTTCTTCTCCATCCTGAGTCCCCTCAGGGCGCACGGTTGGGGGTGGCTGCAGTGGCTGAGGGCTTGTTGGATGGCAGCCCTTTTGCCTCCATCCTGAGCTCATTCCGGGCTCACCATCAGGGCCTGGTAGTGGCTGATGGCTGGATGGCCACAGCATCGTTTGTTTGCAGTTTCAGTAGGCAACATTTTTCATCCACACAACAAATATTTCTTAAGTTCCTAAAAAAAAAATGAGTATAAGATAAGGGACTTCCCTGGTGGTCCAGTAGTTAAGACTCCACGCCTCACTGCAGGGGGTGCAGATTCACTCCCTGGTCGGGGAACTAGGACCCTGCATGCCAGGTGGTGTGGCCAAAAAAAAAAAAAAAAAAAATTTGAAGTCCCTACTACCAACCAGATAAATTTTGGGGCTCTAGGAAATAGATTACTAAAAAACAAATAAAATAAAATATTTCTTGAGCTCACAGAGGTAACCTCCACTCTTTTTCAGCTGCCTAACCAAATCACCCCGTTTGGATCCTTCTGAGAACAGCAGAATCAATCGTGAGTACCAGGAATGATTTAAAATTTTAGCTCTCCTCCAAAATTGTTAGGGTACTTCACCTTGACTTTCTCTCTGTATAATAGCCATTTTCCTCTCTGAAGGCAATGTAACATTCAAATGTGTTTCTCTTCCAAAAGCGCAGAAATAACTGAGTAAAGAAAAAATCCTAGCAGTACTTTTTGTTTTGCAGAATTTGTGTTTCTCTTCAGCTTTATGGCTTTCATTAATCCTCTTCGGCATATAAAATAAAGGTAGATGTATTGCTTTAATGACTATGCATTTGCCTTAAAGAACAATACAAATGCCTGTATTTCAAGGCATTAAGCACATTAAAATCAATACAAAGGGGAACTAGTTCATTAACTATTTTAACCTAGTAGTTGATGAACTAGTTCCCCTTTGTATTGATTTTAATGTGCTTAATGCCATGTTTATCACTGTATAGCTTTCAAACAAAAATACTGTAATGCATGCTGAAGGATCAAATAATTGACTTTACTTTCAGTATTTCCACTTTTCTAAATCATACAGAGAATAGCTGAACTGGACTTAAACCTATTTTGGATTTCATTTACATCAGTGTATATAATAGTTCTAATTTCTGAACTTTGTATGCCAAATGACAGGTGATTGACACTATCTCATACTAGCACCTAACAGGGGTAAGAGCCCTGAAAAGCAGGTATTACCACTTACATTTTACACATTAGGAAACTGAAGCTTAGAGAAATTTAATAATTGGTCTTTTATCACACAGGTGGTTAGTTATAGAGCCAAAATTTCAATCTTATGTGCCTTACTCCAAAGTGTGTTTTTTTCACTACCCCGTAGTGAAAGTGGGATCTCTTTTTTAAGACATGTAATTATTGTTTTAAATTATCTGATTTAGAATTCATACAATTCAAATCAGTTCAACAAATATTTTTTGAATGTGTGGTTCAATAGACATATGCTGCTCAGATAAACCCAAAGAGTCAGGCCTCAGGTAGCCTACAGATTAGCAATGAGGCTATGACAAGCATGAAACAGCTATAATTCAAAGTAGAATGTGCTAAATTGATGCAGCATCATGACGATTAAAAGAGGAAAGTTCCCTTTGGTTGAGAGAACCAAGAGAAGTATCTTGGAGCAGAAAAGGTTTGAGATGGCTTGAAAATAGACAGCACAGGCAGAGAAGATAATGGGAATGATGAGTAAAGAAAATGGTGTGAATGAATGCATAAAGACAGGAAACTATGGTGTATATTTGCAGAATAGCAAGAAGTTATTCATTTAGATTTTGTAATAAAATCTGGCCAGAAATCAAATAGAAAAGCCAGCACTTGCCTTTGAATATTTACCTAGAGACCAACTTCAAAAACCTGTGTGTACTTCAAATATTCCTCTACTGATAAGCTAAAAGAAGAGAGTAGACACAAAATAGCTTTCTCATGATTTGAGGGTTACTTAATGTAGGAAGACGAGGCAATGAACATGAATTATATGAATATCTTTTGTTTCTCATACCAGACTTCTTACAGTCAAGAAAAGTAGGAGACTCAGTTAAATAAATTAGTTCCAAGAAGATTTTTATAATAATAATTTTCTGTTAACTTACTGCTGTAGATAACAATGTTTGCGAGAAAATAAGTCCAGCATCAGAGTTACTAAAAATTTCAAAGGCATCTAATTTTTTGATTTTCAAAGCTGATAACATCCTGTAGTGCCTGATTTGCATACTGATTACAACTGTAGCTACAGCTGAAACAATGATCTCCAAGCAAAGGAGATTCTTTCTCAGTTGTTGTTATGATGAGTATGGCTTGGGGGCCTCTAGGGAACTACAGAGTAATCTGTTACACATAAGTAATAATATTATATGCTTATAGGTCTTAAGTCAGCCATACTCTAGGAGTGATTCTTTTAGTCAGTATTCTCCAGAAAAACAAAACAGAGAGAGAGAGAGATTGATTGATCTATTATAAGGAATTGGCTCACATAATTATGGAAGCTGAGAAGTTCCAAGATCTTTCATTTGTATTGGAGGCCTAGGAAAGATGGAGGTGTAAATTCCAGTCTGAGTTCAAATGCTTGAGAACCAGAAACACAAACAGTACAAGTCCCAGTCTAAGGGCAGGAGAAGACCAGTGTCCAGCTCAAGCTGTCCTCTCCCTTTTTGTTCCATTCGGACCCTCAACTGGTTGAATGATGTCTACTCACATTGGGGAAGGCCATCTGCTTTGCTCAGCCCGCCAATTCAAATGCTAATCTCTTCTGGAAACATCATCACAGATACGCACAAATATATGTTCAATCTGTGGGCATCCCATGAGTCAGTCAAGATGACGTGTGAAATTAATTATCACCGTGATGTGATTCCCTCAGTAGAGTTTCATGAAGATTTCTATTTAGGCCAGTTTTTATGGCTTTTACTTAAGCACCAGGTTAAGAAATGGGGTGAGGGTAATCTTTTTCCCTTTTAGAATGTGATGATATGTCGGTGCTCTCTTGGAGAGAGGAGGAGCTAGCCACCAACAAAGGTGGGGAGGTGAAAGGAAATTGACACCTTAGAAAAGGCATCAAGATATAAGGACTTGTGATAGCCCTCAAAAGTTTTGGGGGAAAAAAATATAAGATTTGAAGGTAAAATGGAGCAGCTATATGGTAATTTCTTGAGAATAGCAGGAGCTCCACCCTAACCTAACTGGTCCAGTAGCAAGTGCACTCGCTACTTGTGGAATGAGGGGATTGTGAGCAGCTACTGCAAATGTCTCTCCTTTTCACCAAGAGCTGCCACCATAAAGTAAGAAACAAAAGGCAATTTTTTAATGTGACCAGCTATCGGGGCATACAAAGCCTAGGAGATATGCCTGCTGGATCTCTTACCAGCACTAGTGAGCCTTTCCAGGGAGATAATTCTATACAATATGCCATATAAAATAGTACATCAAAAAAAAGAAAAAAAGAAAGAAAAGAAAAGAAGCCTATTGGGCAGAGTTAGAATTCTCTTGCAGGTGGAGAGAGGGGAAAGCTGAGATCATATATACACTTGTAATCGTTTTCTTGTCTTATACATGCATTTTTTAAAAATGAATGTTTTCCTACATCAATAAATAGTCTTCTATGTAATAAAAATAAGTAAATAAAAGAGAGGGTCCATAGCTTTCCTCTGATATTTAAATGGGGTTTGGGATCATCCCAGATACTTAGAATTACTGCTGTGGAATATGAGAAATATTAAGAGCAAGAAAGAAAACAATGAAAAAACATGGTGAAATTTGGTTCTTTCTTTAATCAGTAGTATTATAAATAATAAATTCCAATGTTTAGTCTGAATTTTATTTTTGTTTCTGTTTATATGTGTAATACCTAATGGCGTGTTATAATTTCATTACATAAAGTCCCCCCAAAATAGTAAATCAGACTAGAAAAATTCCTAGGTATGCCAGAACTGGGCAAAGGGAAATGTGGTTGGCCCCGAAAATGTCTCATGACTGCCCAGTTGACAATACCTGACCCATCTATTATAGGGAAAAGGTTACATGAGAAGCCTCTTAAAATAGGTTGTTGGGGAATATATTTCAAGATATACAGAAGGATGTCAGAGTAACAGCAGAACCTTACTTGGACATGGAATTATGTAGAAGGCAATGGAAAAGATAGAGAAGAATTCCAGGAGAATCTCCAAGATGCATTTAATCATGATATCTGATTCTGAGGCAATTTTTCTGACTTACCTGGTAAGGTGGAAAAAAACAGCAAATAAAGATTAATTAAAGAAGTGAGAAATAATTGAAATCAAAGGATTTCTTATTGATTTGCAAAACTTTATGAGTAATAACAGCATTGTCTTTTACTCATACTAAAGAAAAAAAGAAACCTCAGGTTTGGAAGGAAAATAAGGGATTATAATTGGGTGCCACAAAGCTCCCAGTATTCAATTTAAAGAAAGAGGAAATTACTAACCAATAAAATAACTGTGTTCTTTTTGAAGATTCTTATGGAATATAAGTCTCAATTTTACACAGCATCATTTTAGTCTAGACTTAGGTTAGAAACTGCTGACTATTCCCAAGCTTCCTTAAATATGGCCTGTTGGGACTGTGCTCCTGGAAAAAATCTATCAGAATTCTCTGTGGTTTCTAGAAGCATGGTCTTTCTGAGTATACACACAATGGAATCTGTTGTTGGCTCTAGTTATTTCTGCCTTTTAACAAACTAGGGATTTGTATATTAATCAAAGTACAGCAGTCAACGTAATGGTCAAATAATTAAAGTTTATGTATGTGCAAGGGTGAAGATTAAGTGAACCCAGTCCAATTCCCTCTGAAAGTTCTTTTCCTGGATTAACTTCATAGATTCAGGAGATATTAGTAGGGAGCATGGTAGGACCACCAGCTCTGCCATATATTAAACTGGTGTTATTTACTCTTATGGAGTAAATTTACTCTTATGCAGCCCTAACCAGGTCAAGTAAATGATTAAAATTCCTGTTATTTCTGGTAACTTTGAGTTTGATTTCAGAGAATTATATGATTTTAAAAGTGACAGAAATTTTCATGTGTGCTTTCAGATAAGTAATGTTCACTTTAATTAACAATCGATATTCCTTTTGATCAAACAGTATCAGGACCCTTTTCATAGTTGAGGAATTCCCCACCTTATGACTTTCGGTGGGAAGTAGAAATTGCCTGTTATTATTAAAAAGTTGAGAATGTCAGACACTCATTTTCACAGCCTCCCTTGCAGCCAGAAAGTAGACATGATATCTATGTCTTGCCAATCAAATGTACTCACTACGTACTTGACTCAGGAGCTAGTGGCACAAGAAGCACCAAATAGTAGCACGTTTTCCTCTTGCATAGCACTGGGGAGGTTTTGGGTAAATCAGATTTTGTCCTTAGTACAGAAGTGGCCATTACATCAGCAGCATTAGTAGTTACAGTTCAATTTAAATTTTTAGGGTGGAAGAGGGGGTCAGAAGTAAGAGCAGGTAAACTAGTGTCTAGTGGCAATTTCAGGAGCTCTGTCACTAGATCAGTGCTATACCTGCTCAGTTTTGGGGAATTGTTCCTGAGTGCTTAGTTGAAATCTTTCTTCTCTAGTTCCTCCAAAGATTCTGTGAACTACGGTGTATCTATTTTATAAATTCCTTATCTAATTCAGTCAGCCAGAGTTGGTTTATCTTACTAGGACCTAACAACCATGACTGACAAAATATCTAGTTAATATTAGTAATCTTTAAACTGTGATATATTACAGTGTGTTAGATTATGTTTCCCAAAAGCAGACCCAGAGATAAAAATTTGAATACAAGTGTTATATTTGGGAAGTGATTCCCAAATACCAGTTTGGGAATGGGGAAGTAAAGGGAAGGGGAAAAAAGCTAATAAATATTATATTATTGAGCAGATGATTGTTCTCAACAACTCTGGGAGAAAATGTAAGACACACCTTAGAGCTATCTCTCTTCACCAGAGGGAGAGATGATGACTGGTAATATAGCCAATTAGCCTCTTCTCATCACTGCAATCTGAGGCAGGGACCTTGCAGAGCTGTGTGTAACAGAGACAGCTGGATACCAAGAAGGACAGCACACCTACATAGCAGCCCTCTCCAGACAATCTGACCTTATTTAATCAGTATACCCAGATATTGACACCTAATCAACATAGCCACTTATCTCTTTTTTCCTTCTCTGAGCTTCATCCCCGGGAAACTATCTGGACTCTCTGCTAAGACTGTGTATCAGCATCTTCCTTCTGCTGTAACAAGTCATCATACATTTAGTAGCTTAAAACAACACAAATTTATCCTTTTACAATTTTGGAGGTCAGAAGTCCAAAATCAGTGTCACCGCACAGTTTTAAGGTGGACTGGCCCCCATGAAGGATCTGAGGGGAGAATCTATTTCCTTTATCTTTTCAGCTTCTAGTGGCCTCCTATGGTGGTCAATTTCATGTGTCAACTTGACTGGCCTACGAGATAGTGGGATAGCCGGTAAAACATTATTTCTGAGTGTGTCTGTGAAGGTGTTTCCAGAAGAGATTATCATTTGAATGAGGAGATTGAGTAAGAAGACAGCCCTCACCAATGTGGATGACCATCATCCAACCCACTGAGGGCCTGAATAGAACAAAAAGTAGAAGAAGGGCAAATTCGCTCTCTTTGCTTAAGCTGGGACATCCATCTTTTCCTGACCTCAGACATCAATGCTCCAGGGTCTCGAGCCTTGGGGCTTGAACTGAGACTTTCACCATTGACTCCCCTGGTTCTCAGGCCTTTGGTCTTGGACTGGAGCTACATCACTGGCTTTCCTGGGTCTCTATCTGGGCCACCACAGATGGCAGACTGTGGAACTTCTCAGACTCTAAAATTGCATAAGCCAATCCCTCACCATACAGACATAGCTCATTTTACTGCACTTTGCTTTGTTGTACTTTGTAAATATTGCATTTTTTTTACAAAATAAAGGTTTGTGGTAACCCTGCCTTGTCAAATGATGGTTAGCATTTTTTAGCAATAAAGTATTTTTAATTAAGGTATATACATGTTTTAGACATAATGCTATTGCACACTTAGTAGACTAAATTATAGTGTAAGCATAACTTTTATACGTACTGGAAAACCAACACATGTGTGACTCGATTTATTGCGGTATGCACTTTATTGCAGTTGTTGGAACTGAACTCACAGTGTCTCCGACATATACCTGTAAATCTCTTTCTATATATCTATATCTCTATATAATTGGTTCTGCTTCTCTGGAGAACACTGGCTAATATATCTCCCCTATCCCTTGGCTTGTGGCCCTTTTCTCCATCTACAAAAGTGCAGCACTCCTGTCTCTGTTTCCACCATCATATCACCTTTTCCTTTGATTCAGACTCTAACTATGCCTCTCTTATAGGGATCCTTGCTATTGCACTGGGCCCACTCAAATAATCCAGGATAAACTCCTCATCTCAAAATCATTAACTCGATCACATCTGCAAAGTTCCTTTTGCCATAAAAGGTAACATTCACAGACTGTGGGGGTTAGGAGATGAGCATCCCAGAGTCAATTATTTGGTCTACCACAAATAATGGACTTCCTGCTTGGCAATAAAACTTTTTCACTCAGCAGTCTTTCTTTGGTTTTGAAATGGCATTTGTTTTGCAACAGTAGAAAAGCTGGGCAATTTATTTCTCAGCTCACATGTTTTTATTGACTGGAAGCTGCTTTAGGGGCATCAACTCCTTAACTCTTTCTGACTCCTTTCCTATCCCCCACCCACTAGCCAATAGAAAGTCCTGAGGTGGAGAGTTGCAGGTGTTTTTAATAAGATGCTAGTGTCATACGCTGGAAGAGCGAGTGCTGAGGGGACATGAACATGGCATCAACAATGTTCCATACATATAGAAAGCAACCAAACTAATGAGAATTAGCCAAACTAATTAACTAAATACTATTGTAAACAAGTTCAGTTCTAGGTAATGGGCATGTGATGACACACACTTTCCCTTGAGGCCATGTTTAAAAGCTGACTCTATGAGTTGCCTGTGTTTCTGTAGTTTGAGTGTCTCCACTGATAAGACACAAAAGAGGGAATGCAAAATACACTTCATGGCAGACCTTTGAGAGTTACCTGATAAGGAGGGGGAGGCAATTATTCATGAATTTTATGCCAACCCTTTAATGTTCATGGGAGATGTTATTATTAGTACATGGCATGAAAGAAGAAACTAGGAGATCTAGTCACAGCAGTAACTTCAAAGAGAGGTTTAATCAGCCTTCTGTTAATTTTTCTGGATAGTTAACTTTAGTCTCCTGGTCCCTTTTGGAAATTGAGCACCAAAAACAAGCATGACAATTACTCAATCATATTTTGGACATCAGTTTCTATGTTATTTCTACAAAACTTGAGTTGCATGTGCTTTATTCAAGTTTAGGAACAGCAGGATATATAGCTGGAAATGAAAATAAGATATTATAGTGTAAGATTCTGTCATCAAATCCCATATCAACACGTTAGACAAAATTTATGTATTGTCAAAATTCCACTTGGAAATCCTTTGTTTTATATATAGGTACAGAATTCAGAAATTGAAACGTTCAAAAGTTTTCCACGTTGAAAAATATAAACAGACTTCTGGATATCTTTGTCCTGTAAGGATGATTTTGCCAGTTTTTTCCAGTTTCCTCCTGGCCTTCAATTAACTATTCCATAGTAATTAAGGCTGCAGATGGAATCATTTCTTACACTTGATCCCATGAATAATGTGTTTTGCTTCTTTGTCAGTGATCACAAAATTATCCTCTTTTTGTTTTGATAGACTGAGCCATAATATATTGTGAATCACAGGTTGAACTGTTTCATACTAAGAGAGCCTAGAGCGATGAGACTGAGGAAAGGGCAGATTTAGATCTTATCTCTCATGCTTACTCTGAGGAACCTACAAGAACTTCCATACTATTTAAGCTGTTGATTTTCTCTCACACAATCTTCTAGCTAAGCATCTATACGTGAATTTCAGTTAATCGAAAGGTTTATAATAGTGAACTTGAAATGTTAATCATGAAGCCCAACCTGAGATACATCCAGGTTTTATTCAATTCCTGAAACATATTTAATTTGGAAAACTTTCTTTAAATATAAACCAAAATTACACATAAGAAATTGGGTACAGAGCCTTGGAGGGATACCTTGGAAGTGAAGGGCCCTGATGCACAATTTGCAGTAGCTTCAGGGTAAACTTGCTTCTGGGACCAAAAATTTAATTGTTTAACTTTTGAGAAGCACAAATAGCTTTTGAGCAGGAAAATACCTGGATTTAAAAAATAATCTGGAAGTATTATGTCATACCAGTTAGAGCAAAGAGAGGCTGAATGTAGGGAAACCTATTAGAATTCTATTGTAACAATCAAGGCACAAAAATGTTTTAGTCCTAAGTAGGGGATTGAATTGTAATTGGAACTGAAAAGGTCTTTGCAGGGTTTGAAGACAGGTTAGCAGAAGTAAGTAAAGGAAAAGTGAGAATTAAGGATGATTCTGAGGATCTGGAGTCTACAAGGATAGTGAATGGGAGAATACTGGTGCCAAGTGGAAGACAAAGTCAAGAAGAGGGTCAAGTTTATAATTCTGATTTTTGACATTTTAAGATTTAGCTGTAGGCCAAAGGAAATCCAGATGAAAATATAAACCAGGAAGTAAATAAAAATGCAAGTGTAACGTTTGGTAGACAGTTTAGGGCTAGAAAAATAGAGACACCCTACATATCTCATAATTGATATATTAAAAAAACCCCATGGTGCTTGAAATGAAGAAATAAAGCAAATGCACAATAAATACATATAGATTTCTGCTTCTTGCTTTTACAGAGTTATTTTTCTTTCATTAGCACATCATTGTCCTCTTAGTTGATTGAAATTTGGGGCGTGATTATTAGACTTACACAATAAATATTGAACTTATAAATGCTCCTAGAACCTATAATACATAGTATATATGCACTCCTACTTTCAAAGGTAGCCAGTTATGGGTCTCAATATGTATTATTCTTAGTGAATAATATAACTTCATTTTGAAAACATGGTTTTCGGGCTTCCCTGGTGGCTCAGTGGTTGAGAGTCTGCCTGCCAATGCAGGGGACATGGGTTCGAGCCCTGGTCTGGGAGGATCCCATATGCTGCGGAGCAACTGGGCCCATGAGCCACAACTACTGAGCCTGCGCTTCTGGAGCCTGTGCTCCGCAACAAGAGAGGCCGCGATGGTGAGAGGCCCGTGCACCGCGATGAAGAGTGGCCCCCACTTGCCACAACTAGAGAAA
Organism: Balaenoptera musculus; assembly: GCF_009873245.2. Classification (NCBI taxonomy): domain Eukaryota; kingdom Metazoa; phylum Chordata; class Mammalia; order Artiodactyla; family Balaenopteridae; genus Balaenoptera; species Balaenoptera musculus. Next base: position 124,399,676 of record NC_045789.1, on the reverse strand, counting down.
GCCCTTGCACAGAAACGAAGACCCAACACAGCCATAAATAAAATAAATAAATAAATAATAAAATAAATTAAAAAAATAAATAAAATTAAAAAACATGGTTTTCAGTTAATAACTGCCCTGTTTTACTCTTGATATTAAACTAAGTAATGCACTTTCTAATGTAATAAATTTACATAAATATGCATAAAGAAAACAATGTTTACAGTAAAATATTTCCTTTTCCTGTTTTTTACATCTAATTCCTTATGTGATAAATTAGCCATCCCTTTGGAATTCAAGCAATTTCTTGTTTAATAGAAATTTAAAAGTGATTAGAAGACATTAAAATAAAAATTCAAATTCAAATATCATTATTTATTTATTTTAACTTATTTATTACTTATATAAATGTTAAATATGTGACATTATATAAATTAAAGTGTTTTAAAATCACCAGTCCATTTTATGACTTTAAAAATATTAAATATAAATTTCTGGGGACTAATTAAGTTGTAAAATCTGTGCCATCAATGGATTACATAAATTTTGAGGCTCACAGTAATAAATATGATTGATTACAATAGCCAAATGTTTGTGTAAATTGATAGGAAGGAATATGCAGCTGAGAACCTTACATGTGGATATGTGAATTCTAAATGGAAACATGAGGATTTCTAATATGCATGTAAATCTACCTATAATACAAAAGGCTAGGAGGTAATAAAAAATGTTTTTATTTTAGTAACTAGAAAGATAAACACATATCTGAATATTTCAAAAATAATTTTGAGGCTAGAAAACAATCAGTTCAGAGAAAGAGGTGAGAAACAAATCTCCAATAAAGTAAAACATAAGTGAGGCTGAGAAACATAGTTGTCTATAAAATGGACATGGAATAAATGAAGCATAGAGAGAGAAGGAAATTGGGATATCAGCCCTCACTCACATTGTATTCTAACATAAGAAAGTGTAATTTCATTTTAGTCAATCCAAAATATTCTGTGAGTGGTTGGGAGGTATGAAGTAAGGCTTAGGGCGAGTGTAGTGCAGTAGATAAGAGTTTGGGCTCTGGAGTTGGCCTTTCTAGGATAGAATTATCTGGGTAGTTTATGGCAAGTGACTAGACTATTTGTGACAGTTTCCTCATCTGTAAAATAGAATATAAATAATACCTCATAAATTACTGTGCATATTAATTCAGTTAATACATTAACATGCCTAGAATAGTACCTAGCATATAGTAAGCTCTTGATAAATGTTATCATCTATTATAGAAATGTGTTGCTGGGAAGAGTCATTTTATTTTCAATAATTTCCACTTTCACATTCTCTTTTCTTCAGTTGTTTCCAGACAATAGAATGAATAAAATTTTGGAGAATATATGTGCTAGTATTTCTCATGCCATATCTTTCCTTTTGCTTTCTTAAGACAATTTGTCATCTTTGAACTCTTTTCATTTTGATTTCCAAAATATTACTGAAGTCAGGATTTTAGAAATTTGTGGAACCTTCTTTGACTCTAGCATATGGTAATCTTCTCCATTATGAGTCTTAGAGAAACTGTTACCTTGTAATCTTCATATACTCTCTAAAATTATTAATGATTTTTTTAAGTAACAATATTGAAAACACCTTGACAAAAATGCCAAATCTTTTTTTTTTAAATTCATTTATTTTGGCCACACCATGTGGCATGCAGGATCTTAGTTCCCAACCAGGGATCAAACCTGCGCCCCCTGCAGTGGAAGCACAGAGTCTTAACCACTGGACCACTAGGGAAGTTGCAACAATGCCAAATCTTATACTTCTCTCTTTCTTTTATAATGTCTAAATTCATTCATTTTGAAGGCTAGGTAAAAAACTAAATACATTAACTTACTAACAAAATCTGTCTTCATGCAACGCATTATTGCTACTCAGTAGTCTCTGTTAATTTATTCTATTAATTTTTAACTTTTTCAATAATTCAGACTTTCTGTTTGAATAAAATATAACTAGTGTGATATAGATACTAACCTGATATTAATATCAAATATTTTTATTATATATAATAGTAATTTTTACTGTACTCCAGATAGATTATTGTGGTAAACATTATGGAATTTCCAAAGAAAGGTGTCACAAAGTGGAAATAAACATCAGGATTAATAACTTTTATTTAAGGCAAAAATTCTGTGAAGGCCTCCTAATTACTGGTGCCATTCTGACTAGGATTAAAAAAATGGATGGGGAACAGTTGGAGTCAAATTTCCAAAAAAAAAATAAGCAAGCCAGAAACGAAAGAAAGTCAGTCATTATAATGGAACAAAAACAGAGAAAAATAAATACTACCCAGACTAATACAAAATCAGAAAATATCTTAGCAAATTAAGTCTCCATGGAAACAGCAGGTCTCAGAAAAATTATATGTTTTGATTTGGAAAGATTATGGTAAAGACCACAAGTGGCTGTCATTTTTTAAAAGCATGTATTAAAATATAAGATACTACTAATTTTAATAAATGAGTACTCTGTCCATCTGATACCATCTAAATAGCTATACTATCCTGAGAAGTACAGTAACTTCCGTCTCTGTAAGAAGTCATACCACATATTCCTCTTATAAGCATATGTATGGAAATACATATAAATATATTTAATTTATGAGTAACGATCTTTATTATAATGTAATCTTTGTTTAGTCTTGTAACTAATAATAAATTATTGGACATTTGCTCTCATGTTGATAAATTGCATACATAAGTAAAAATGTCTTTCAGTCTTTATTTAAAATCACATGACCGTTACTCAATGGAGTTTTGAAAGAACAACATCTTGCCCATTACTTCCTAATGGATTGTATCATTCAAAGAGGGAGGTTTGGAAATGGGCTACTACGGAGACTGAGAATTGCCATCATCCTCTATGTCTCCCACATTTTAAGTAAAAGTGACAAAGAAAAACCTTAGTTTGCTATATTATTTGCAAAAATGTCAATTCATGGATTATTAGTGTAAATGGCTACAGGCAGTTAGTACTGTAACATCTGGATCTAATGAAGAAATGCAAAGCCAAAAACATTTGGTGAGAGTTTAAATGAGGTCATTCATCTGCTTTTGAACAAAGATTTCCCCCAGACCCACATGCAAAAGTGAGCTGTGTTTGATTAAGACATTACTTTAAAATGGTATCAGTCAAACCACCAGAATATTCTGTGACCCAATAAAATAAGTGAATAAGAGACAAGATTGAATATTCAACATTTAATATAATAATGCCTGAATCTAGACTGGCTTTATTTACAATTTCTTTCTACTTATTAAAGATAGTATCCTTTTACATTATTACTAAATAATAATAATCAAAATTTGAAAATATTTCAGTTATACACAATTTCAGAACAATGCTCTCTAGTCAATAAGTATTTGCAATAGTTACTATAAATTCAATTAAAATTATAATAAAATGTGATTATTTTGGTTTTTAATAGTAAAAATGTTATTATTTTGGGTTTTTAATTAATGTGATTAATTTGGCTTTAAAAAATTAATTAGCAATTATAAAGAAGCAAACTTAAAAGTAGTCATTTATATTGAACAACTACAATGAGCTGTTCAAACATAAATTTATTATTTATATTTTCTTAGGGACACATTTTTTTTTTTTATGAAACTTGAATGCTCAGGGAAGTAATTTAGGCTACTGTTTGATTTTTTTCATGCAATGGAAGACTATCCAGCAGCCACAGTTAAAACACCTTTCTTGGGAACTAGGAATAACTGAAAGGACTGAATGAATGTAGCATGCAGTACTTTAGATGGCACAAGTTTTGTGAAGGAAACACTATGCCAGGTTCAAATGTATTCTCTCTCATAGAAGAGGGAAACAAGGGCATCTAATACACTAATGGATTTGTGTTAATATCGATTCACCAGCTACTATAATTTTTTAGCAATTTCTTATAAATCAAGGTAACAGATAAGTGTTACCATCATTTAGATGTCAGGAACAGGAACATCAGTGAAAAAAAGAAAGAAAGAAAGAAAAAGAAACCAAAGGGAATAAAAAGGGAGAATGATAAAAACAGAGGTTCTTTGTTGCCATTTATGTTTCCAGTCATATTACTTATAGATTATGATTTTTTTAAAGCCGTACAAATGTAAAGGGATAGATGAATGTGAATTAAAAGACCTCCAGAATTGTCACTTTTTAGTGTTCAAATTATTACTGAGGTATTGTCACATTTAAATTTGCTACAGAAAGTTAAAAAACAAAACAAAACAACCCTCAGTAGTGCTAAGTCCACCACTGCTTTTCATTAAAATTGTTTTTAACTCTTAACATTCTTTAACAACCAAATTTTAATTTATTTATTTTGGAAACCAGCCATGGGCCATTTAAAGCTGCTTTTAAATGGTCTCTAGCATAACTGCTAAATGGTTTGCAATGTAAAATTATGCACTTGGGTAGGATTTTTTTCTATTAATATAGGGGTCTCTGCTAATTATAGCCTATATGAAGTGCCATAATGAAACCTATGAACAGTTCAGAATCCCAAAGATTTTAAAACCTATTCACCTTTAATGGTAAGATTACTTTTAACGACACAATGTTTGCAACACAGTTCTCAAACATGGGCCAATTCTTTATGGTGATGGCGGTCTGTCTGCAATGCAGAGGATGACTACTTAACATTAATGTCTACTCATTACATGGCCAACATAGACTGAAAGCCCTAATACTGAAGCAAAGAATTTCGAAAGCTTTGTAGTCCAGTTCTGTTTCTGAAAACTTAATATTATCTATAATTTGTCTCATTTTAAATTATGCTTACCTTTCCTTCTGCAACTTGAACTGAAACAGTGAATGTTTAAAAAAACTAAAATTTCCATACATTAATTTGAGAAGAATAGCGAATTTGAGTAAAGGCCCATGAGTCAATTTGATATGTTAAATATATCCATTTTTTTATAGGAATTGAGCAATAGGAAATGGCATGAAGAGTACTGGGTCCATCTAGGTTATCAAATTTGTTGGTGCCCACTTATTTATAGTCCTCTTGTATAATCCTTTTGATATATGTGGAATTGGTAATAATGTCCCCCTTTCATTTATAATTTTGAATTCAAGAGAATATTTTTGATATTTAATCATTATCAAAACCATGACATTACCATAAAGCCTATAGTAATCTATAATCCTGCCAATTCTGTACAAAATGTCCCTTTCATCTCATCTTTGCCAATAATAAATATAATAATATTTTATTTATTTTATTTTTTCTAATCTAATCATTAAAAGAAATTACATCACTAGGGAAGCTAGGTATATCACTTCACATTTTTATTGGCCATTTTAATATTTTTTTCTTCTGTGAAAGATCGTTTTAAATAAGTTCCCCATTGTTTTTATAGGTATTTACCTTTTTAATATTAATATGTGGAAATATTTTTAGAGTATGGATATTCACTTTTTTTCTATACATAAAGCAAATATCTTCTACCAGACTGCAAAATGTCTTCATTTTATTTATGATGCTTTTGCTTAATTGTTTAAGTTGAAACATTATTTAGCCCTCATGTCTATTACTTGGATGATAATAAATGAATGGTACAAAACACCTTCCACTCCCACATATTTTCATATACTTTCATTTCATACTTTGTTAAAATTTGCAAAAATAAAAGATTTTGCAACATAGCATTACAAGCAATTGAAGAATCTATGTTAGATACTTTTTTTCCTAAAGTCTCTTTGCCATTTTCCTCGACTAGGCTTTAGCTTTGTAGAAAGTATCTTTTGTTGTCTTGGTTTCTCAAAGCCCGTGTCTCCAAACTCCTTCAGGCAATTCACAAAAGGATTTCAAGATCATTTCTCAAACAAAGACAAGTTGATTATAAAAGAAATTCAGGTTCTAGTTGTTAGGCTTATACAATTGCAAGCCTCAACTTCTCCTAAATGACCTTCTCACCCTTGGGAATCTACATTGCATAAAACCCCTGAAATATATTTTTCACAAATGACCACTTTTATCCCATAGTCTCTTGCTCAAGAACTCTAGTGGTAAAACTAACTTCTAACAAAATAAACTGCAGTCCTTATCATTTGTAAATTTTTGTTTTACCATTCCATTGCTTTTTAGTCTTTTTTTATTCAGCCTCAGCTTCTACTGAAATCCTCCCTCAATAGCTCCAGCCCACTATTGACCTATCTCATTCTGGATCATCTTTTTTTTGTCACATAGTTCAGTACTTCCTTCTTTTCTATTGCTTTCTAATTTAACAATCAATGAGTATAAATTTTTGCTTTCCCAAATAGTAGTTTCTAGTCTCCTCATACCCTTTACCTTTTTTACCTTTTGTTTTCAAGAAGTATAAGGCTTATATTTTCACTTCACATATGTAGGTTACAAATACTACTTTAAGTATATGTGTAGTACAAAGTCCAAAATTTTGGATAGTGATGCATTCATTTAAACAATTTTGTCTACTTGAAGTAAATTACAAAATCAAAAGCATAATCAAAAAAGTTTCCTTTTAAACACACACACACACACACACACACACACACACACACACTTACTTCACTTGATCACTTGGCATTCTATATGACCAGACCATAGTATGCTTATTCTCAGCCATTCTCCAGGAATACCTGGTAGTTCATAACAGATGGGGTATGAATTTTTGGCCCTTGCAATTTTACATTGTAAAATGAATGTAAGTAACATATTTTCTACAGCTGATTCAAATATGAAATATAATCCAACAGAGTGGTGTAAGCTATCTCAAATGTCAGGATTTTGAATGAATGACATTGCATAGGATTTTAATGCCATATAAAGAACGGACAAGCTTTCAACCATTCAAAAACACCCAGTTTCTGACATGTGAAACTAACCCTTGGTGACAGCAATTGCCTGAATTGACCAATCTCTGAATTCTTTCTTTAGTGAAAGGTGATTAAGAGGGTGATAGCATACTAACTCTGTGAACATCTGGAATTCGACAATAGACTGAGCCAGATCTGATCATGTTTCAGTTCTGAAAGTGGAAGAGAAATATTACAGGTTATACTAACACATAGATTCCTTCTGTCTGCTAGTTGTATCAACAGCACTTCACATTTTTGCCCATATATTCTCACTGAGGTTATCATAACATGGGGTCAACAGAACATGGAGGTCTAAATAACTGTTTTCTCTTTGACAAAGAAAACAAACAAAACTAGATAGAAATAAAAAATGATACGTATCATTTTTTATTTCTATCTAGTCATTATTCAGATCTTTGTAGATCTTTGTAGCAAGAAGATCTTCAGATCTTTGTAGCAAAATACACGTAAAGATAGTGAATTGTATGTTTTATTGCTACAGATGTAGAGATGTGTAAACCTTCAGTAATAGAAATGTACATTTACCATATTTTATCTATATAATCATATGTATCTTGATATATTTTAAATTTCCAAACTTCCTAAAATTTCTTGCCCAATTAAAGTGCACACACATGAATATTCACAAAATAATTTTAAAATGTGAAAAACTTATCACACAATGAATATAGTTTATATTAATTCAAGAAGAGATATTTTGTCTTGTTTTGTAATAGCTCCATGAAAGAAAGGTTCTAATTCCACGCTTCTTCACCATATTTTGAAATGTAAAAAATTTCTACCATTCAGTTACAATCACCTTTTTCCTTCAGAGAATATAGATAATGCTAAAAAGAAACTTAGACTACAGTAAAAAAATGTATACCTGCTAAAAATTTAAATGAGATGAAATCAGTGAAAATAAGCTGAAGAAAAATCAAACAACCCCATAGTGCTGTGGTTTGTTTTCTTATATGGTCTATATATGCTTCCTTGTCACCATGTGTTCAGTAGTGATGAATGTTTCAGGAGGAGTCCTATGTGACAAAATTCACCAGTGCAGCCCTCTGAGGTGGAAATTTTTCTTATTAATTCTAACAGTTGTTATGCTATTTATTCCCATTTTCTTAATTGTTTTGGGTTTGTTATTGTAGGTCTTTTCCTTCTCTTGTGTTTCCTGCCTAGAGAAGTTCCTTTAGCATTTGTTGTAAAGCTGGTTTGGTGGTGCTGAACTCTCTCAGCTTTTGCTTGTCTGTAAAGGTTTTAATTTCTCCATCAAATCTGAATGAGATCCTTGCTGGGTAGAGTAATCTTGGTTGTAGGTTTTTCTCCTTCATCACTTTAAATATGTCCTGCCCCTCCCTTCTGGCTTGCAGAGTTTCTGCTGAAAGATCAGCTGTTAACCTTATGGGGATTCCCTTGTGTGTTATTTTTTGTTTTTCCCTTGCTGCTTTTAATATTTTTTCTTTGTATTTAATTTTTGATAGTTTGATTAATATGTGTCTTGGCGTGTTTCTCCTTGGATTTATCCTGTATTGGACTCTCTGTGCTTCCTGGACTTGATTAACTATTTCCTTTCCCATATTAGGGAAGTTTTCAACTATAATCTCTTCAAATATTTTCTCAGTCCCTTTCTTTTTCTCTTCTTCTTCTGGGACCCCTATAATTTGAATGTTGGTGCATTTAATGTTGTCCAGAGGTCTGTGAGACTGTCCTCAGTTCTTTTCATTCTTTTTTCTTTATTCTCCTCTGCAGTAGTTATTTCCAATATTTTATCTTCCAGGTCACTTTTCCATTCTTCTGCCTCAGTTATTCTGCTATTGATTCCTTCTAGAGAATTTTTAATTTCATTTATTGTGTTGTTCATCATTGTTTGTTTGCTCTTTAGTTCTTCTAGGTCCTTTTTAAACGTTTCTTGTATTTTGTCTATTCTATTTCCAAGATTTTGGATCATCTTTACTATCAATATTTTGAATTCTTTTTCAGGTAGACTGCCTATTTCCTCTTCATTTATTAGGTCTGGTGGGTTTGTACCTTGCTCCTTCATCTGCTGTGTGTTTTTCTGTCTTCTCATTTTGCTTAACTTACTGTGTTTGGGGTCTCCTTTTCACAGGCTGCAGGTTCATAGTTCCCGTTGTTTTTGGTGTCTGTCCCCAGTGGCTAAGGTTGGTTCAGTGGGTTGTGTAGGCTTCCTGGTGGAGGAGACTAGTGCCTGTGTTCTGGTGGATGAGGCTGGATCTTGTCTTTCTGGTAGGCAGGTCCACGTCTGGTGGTGTATTTTGGGGTGTCTGTGGCCTTATTATGATTTTAGGCAACCTGTCTACTAATGGATGAGGCTGTGTTCCTGTCTTGCTAGTTGTTTGGCATACGGTGTCCAGCACTGTAGTTTGCTGGTCGTTGAGTGAAGCTGGGTCTTGGCGTTGAGATGGAGATCTCTGGGAGATTTTCGCCGCTTGATATTACTTGGAGCTGGGAGGTCTCTTGTGGACCAGTGTCCTGAAGTTGACTCTCCCACCTCAGAGACACAGCACTGACTCCTGGCTGGAGCACCAAGAGCCTTTCATCCACACGGCTTTTGCGCCGCCCTAGTCTAGAAGCTCCTGCCCCTGCTCCTCAGGCCGGGCCCCCGTCTGTTATGCTATTTAGAATTTTCATTTCATTTTGTGTCAGTTTCTTTGAGTTGGGTTTCCTAAAAAAATATATAGCCAATTTTAAAAATTCTAAAGTTGATTGGAATAAAGTTATAGTTAATGCATTCTTATTAAGAGTTTAATGCTTCTTGACCTTTTGTGATATACTCTTTTTAATTCAAATATACTGTATGTTTGTATTGTTAGATGTTTGTGTGTGTGTGTTATCTATATATGTGTATTATGTGCATATATATAATATTTCTATACATATTTCACATATTTATATATATATTTCATATATATTATACTTTTCAAAGGACCAGCTTTTGATGTTTTCTATCCCATGTTTGATTTTTATTAATTACTTGCTATTAATATTTATTGGAGGGATGCTATTGATATTAACTACAATGGAGAAATGTTGGGAGAAACCAGTTTAGCAAGGAAAGTTTAGGAGCTGATTTTATGACATCTTAATTTTTATATGTTTTATATGACATCTGTTATACATCCAAGTGGAGATGAATATAGGAATTAGAGTTTAGGGAAGTGATCTAAGTTAGGGATATACATTTTACCCTTGTCGCTCTATAGCAGGCATTTAAATTCAATGATACTGAATAAGATCAAGAGCAGGAGTTCAGATGGAAGAAAAGAGGTAAAAGAATGGAGCACTGTGACATTCCAATGTCCAAGGGCCAAAGAGATAAAAAGGATCCAGCAAACAATCATGCGAAGAAGAGCAAATGAAACAAGAGTAAAACTAGAACACAGTGTGTCCTATATGGAAAGAAAAGATTTCAGAGAGGAATAATCAACTGTATCAAAACCTACTGCTGGTATGTTAAGTAGAATGAGGATTGAGCAGTTTCAGTGGAATGGTGGGGGTGAAAGACTAATTAAAATGGGTTCTAATAATGCCATATATTAGAGATAAAATGAACAGAGATAAAACTGAACAGGTTTGCTGCAAAAGAAAGGAAAGAAATGGGCAGTATCTAGAGGAAAAAGCAGAACTAAAAGTTTTTCTTAAAATGGAGACAAGCATTTTTATTTTGTTGGAAAAGATTCAGTAGAGGAAAATTACTCAATCTGAAGGAGAGAGAGGAGAAAACTGCTACAAGAATAACCTCAAGAGGTGAGAGGGTTAAGTAACAGGAGTGGACTACACATATTTCGATGCAGATGCTCACAGGTTTGTGGAAGTGAGAGGGGAACTTGTGAACTTTATCTTGGCTTGTTTCTATTAGTCAATAAAATAGAAAGCAAGGTGATCAGCTGAGATTGAGGATGAAGGAGGAAGTTTTAAAGGTTTGATAAGATAGAAGAAGATACAAAATACGTAGTCAAAAGTCTGAGCATGTGGATTGACCAAGAAAATCAGAATGAACACTAGGCACCATCGATAGCCCCACCTGAACTGAGTAATTATGACCTTAAAGTGAGACAAGTCATAATTAATTTTAGTTCTCTTCAAAAATGCTAAGCTGCATGGGTGAAGGCACAAAGTAGATGGTATTTTGAATTTAACCAGGCCTTTTATTTTGCCATAAGAATATTTTGAGCTGAGAAAGGGTTAGTTAAGAGTGTAGAGAAGATATAATTAAAATTAACCACAGAATTTACTGTTAGTGAAAAAGGAAATAAACATGAGAAATGGGTGAGAAGTTCAATGGTCCCTGTGAAAAGGAAGGGTAGGTATTAAAAGGACTGAGCTGAAAAGGCAGGAGATGGGGACCTAAGATTGGGATGACGGAAATGGCAGTTATGCAGTAGATATGCTTACTGGTAATGGTAAGGTCTAGGTTGTGGCTATGTGAGTGAATGACTGAGAGAGTTTCGAAGTTGGTATCATGGGAAGAGTTGAGGTTGATAACTGAAAGGGAAGGGCATTGGGTAGAACTTGGCTCAGGATTTTGAAATCACCAGTAGTCATAAAGGAACAGTTTGGAGAGAGTTATTATGAGTCAGGAGATAAAATATTTAAGAAATTAAGGGAAGAGATGAGCAGGTCATTTTAAGACTGCAGCAAGGAGTGTTGGCAAAGAGTTGTCTGATGAGAAGAGATCCAATGCGAAAGGGTTTTAGGGAGAAGCAAAGGAGAATAGTCTGAAAACAGCAAAGAAAAGGAAGGAATGTGGGGTAGAAAACAAACCACTCAAGAAACTACAGAGGAAGCTGTAGTGCCTTTAGGGGAGTTCCAGGTTTTAGCTAGAGAAAGTAGGAGAGAGCACACAGATAAAAAGATCAAGGATCTGGGAGATATTGCTAATGAGGCACAGTGAGTTCCTAAAAAGCCTGGCGTAAAGGCTCAGGAATAGGACAAGGCTGAGTGTTGGGGTCCAAAAAAGGGGGATATAGAGAATATTGTGAAGAAAGACCTGGGAGACTTGGGCTTTTTGAGGTTAATACATGGAAACAGCACTAGGTTTAGTAATCAGTCCTCAATGTATGGAAATTCCTTTCTTCTCAATTAGTCTTTTGAGAATAGATTTCCAGGTAAGGTCCTAAAATATAAAAATCCCATGTGACTTATTAAGGGTAAACATTAGCTTTTTACTTTACAGTTGGTGCTAGTCAACTTAGAAATATAGCATGTATATAATGTATAGATAACACCTAAATATTTGGAATACAACTCCTTAAAAGCTATTGTATGGTCAAATAATCTGGTGAAATTTATTAACATCAGCTATATAAGTAATAAATAATGTGTTCCCTTTTCTTACTTTAATTAGGTTTGTGTGAGATTTTGGTATATGTGGTGGGGAGAGGGATTAACAGTTTGTAAATAAGCATGGATATATTACTTATATGATTATTTTAGTTTTCCAAAAATATTTTTCATGTAGACATAATCTGATATTTTTTGATAATAGAAAACTTAAGTAAAACACCTTGTTGGTTTGAGCTACTATTTGGACTATTTAGTCAATGACAGCTGAAATGGATTTTTGCCCCTCATACATAACCCTCCTAGTTTGCAGAACTGAACTCCTTTTAAATTGTGGTATATTAAACCCAGAGGGAGGTTATCTCATGACTAGCTCACCACAGATATTTTTCTCATTAATATTATTTCTTGTGAATGCCTGATGTGAATATAATTTTTCTGTATTTATGAATTTTAGCAGAGGTTTTTCTCAATCTACTGTCGAATATGCCTCAAAGGATATGGAAAGACAGTATTTTACTCATTTTCCCGAAAAAGTACTTAGTAAGCATTTGCTTTTGGAAGAACATTGTTATAGGCTCTGACAGGCATTCCCAAGATAGCTGTATTTACTATTCCTGACTTGTAGGACATTAAAATTCACCAGAGATGTTGGATGTAGACCATGAAACAGTTAATAATCAACGAGAAATAAGTATTCATATTGGTGATATAAACAGTAAGCATGATAGAATCCCAAAGATGGGAGAAGTTTAATGTTGGCTGAATTTACTAGAAAATAACTATTAAAGTGGGACTAGGCAGGATTTTGGTAGGAAAATAATAGGGCAGAAGTCATTCTAGGATGATGAGCTCCAACAAAATCGATTATTTCTTGAGGAACCTTCATTGAACCCTTGATGCAAAGCTAGACAGTAGTGTATTCCTATAGTATTTTATATATAACTTTACCATAGCAGTTATTATATTGGTGTGTCATTATTTTTTGTGTGCCTGATTTATCTATAAATTGTGAGAAATTTCAGGGTGAGGATTATGCCTTATTGAAAACTATATTCCAGTACTTCTAAGTCACTGATTAACTTGAATATCTTATTGTATTTTTAATTGATGATATTCACTTCACATGTACAATATTCAAGTTACAGAAGAGTGCATTGCAGAATGCATATTCTTATTCCACTAACCCCCTATTTCTCCTCTCCAGAGATGTGTCAGCATTTTCTTGTGTATCCTTCAGAAATATACATACCGTTCATTCTTTACATATACTGGGTGTAATGCATATAAGTACTTACTATTTTCCTCTTTTTAAACTACACACGCTGTTCTGAATTTATTTTTTTTACTCCTAAAATATGTGTTTAATTAGTTTCATGTATTAATGATATAGTTTCTTGATTTTTCATTTCAGATGAGCAGTGTTCCATTGTTTAGGGGTATCGTATTTTTTAACCAGTCAACGGATGATGGATATTTAGGTTGTTGTCAATCTTTTTTCAATTAAAAAAAATAGCTAAAATTGATATTCATGTAGATACTTCAGTTTTCACTTATGTAGGGATAACACCAGGATATATTCTTCGGACTGAAAATAATAGGTATGTACACAAATTTAGATATTGCCAAATTGCACACCAGCTATATGAGCCTACCACTTTATTTATTTCTTTGCCAATGCAGCACGTTATCAAACTTTTGCTTCTTTGCTAATCTGATAGGTGAAAATATTTCATTGCAGTTGATATTTTCCTTTCTCTTATTTTGAGTGAGACTGAACATTATTTCATGTTTAAGAGACATTTGCATATACTATTTTCTTCAGTGTCTGATCATATCTTTTGGTTTTTTTCTATTATGTTGGTGCATTTATTTTAATTGACATGAGAAATTCTTTCTGTGTTAGGGTTATTGGCCATTTGTCTGTGATATGAATTGCTAGTATTTTTGTGTGTCTTTGACTTTGCTTGTGGTTATTTTGCATGTATAATACTTCACTGTATATGTCAAGGTTTTCTTTTAATTTTTTGGTGTGTTTTTCTTTAAATAATTCTTAGACTGCACTCCTACACTTTGATTTCATAAAATAAATCTCCCATAATTTCTTCTAATTTTTTGATCATTTATAGTTCACTGAACTCCTGTTTGTATTTGGATCTTTGGCCAATTATTATTACATTTCAGCTTCAAATCCACTCATTTTTGTGTACTTTGTGAATCATGGGCTGAACCCTGTAAGGATATCTCTTTTATCAGTTGGCTTCACGTTAGGCTCTGTCAACAAAGGGCTTGGAGAGAAACTAAATGATTGTGGAAGGGGAAGAGACTTCTGGGCATGAGTGGATCAGAAGCATGAAGCCACAGCAGGAAATTAGGGTTATATCTTCCTGTAATTTTTTCAGCCAACCAGAAGCCATTTCTACAGATCAGCTCTGTCCCACCTGCACCTTCCAGCCAGTTTCACTAAGATATGTTTAAGATATATTGTGTTCCCCAGCTATATTACTGTTTATTCTATGTTTACTAGTTATATCATTAGCTAGTAAAAAATTATGTTTTATGTTAACACAGAATCATTATTTTAAAAAATCCCATAATATATTATGCAGATAATTAAACTGTTGCTTATTTTTATGATATGTCTTGTCTTTCAAGTTTCATATTAATTTCTGCACATTTGATAATATTTTTCAACCACTAATGAGAAAGAATAAACATGAAAGTATATACTAAAACTGCTGTAACAGACCATTTAGCCTTTTTATCATTAATATTTTTAGAAATGTGACATCAGTTTACTGAGGCAAACACATATTCAACATTCTTCATATATTTATGTTACGATAAAGAAAAATAATCTTTGAAAATAGATCAATCACTCCTTAGAAAATAATTAAATGTTGAATTCATTTGGGGCATTAGCTCAATTTCTCTTACTTGTATTTAATGAAACTCTTCAATTCTATAATTATGTTTTAATAATCAGATGTAACCACTTCACTGTTTACAATCCATTGAATGTGACAAGGTTACCTAGGAGTTGTTATTATGACATGCTTCATTAAATTTATTTAAGAGATTTCAACATTTTTCACTGAAATTCTTACTTGCAGTCATAAAAATTAACTTTGGATTAATACTTGCTGTGAAATGTTTTAGAGAAATAGGATATTTTAATAATTTTTAAGATAATAATACTATGAAAAGCTTCTTAGTGTCTCATTTTCATAAGTCTAAAAGTGTACTCAGTTATGATTGAATATACTATGAAATCTACATAACACTTTAATTTTTGAAATGTTGGGGACTATCATTAAAGTCTTTGCTCCTAAATCAGATGTTTCATGTAAAAATCACAAATGTATTAAAATCACCAAGAAAAACCATGTTTGTGAGTGGACCGGACTGTAGAAATGAATACCTAATAATAAGTTAAAGATTGTTATTTGCTCTCTTTTTGTTAGTATTAGCCTTTGTGTTCTGCAGATCAAGATCCACAATGGTCAGTTTGTTTGGGGTCACTTTATTTGTTCCTAAAAGTCATGTTACTTGTATCTGCATAGTAGTTACATTGGTGTTTCATTATGTATGTTTGTGTTTGTGTATATAAATATATGGATGTGTATACTTGAACATATTGGGAATGGGAAAGGACTCAGATTATTCACTAGCTCAAGACTGAGTTTTGTTTCTTGCCAGTGTTTAAAAACAGAGAAGAAACAGAAGTTTATTAGACAAATAAGACTGAACAAGGTTTTGCAACCTTAGCGCTATTGACATTGTGAGGCAAGTAATTGTTTGTTGTGAGGGGCTGTCCTTTGCATTGTTAGATGTTCAGCAAGATCCCTGAATTCTACCCACTAGAAAGTAGCAGAACCTCACTCCCAGCTGTGGCAACCAACAATGTTTCCAGACAGTCTCAAATGTCTCCTGGTAGACAAAATCACAAATCCGTAGTTTTCAAAGATGGAAGATTACTTGTTCAGCATTCTATTTGTACTCATATTTGCCCTTGAGTTCAGTCTCCTCCAGACTATTCTGATAATGAAGGAAAGTGACTAGCAGAAATATTTTGTAGGGTGCCAGAACACAAATATAGTACTGCTATGAAACCCAGGTGAAAGCATGGAAATTCTGCATTATTGCAGAGAGTACAGTGAAGTTTTGAACTTGAAGATATAAATCAAAATAGTTTATTACTCCAGTGAGCCCCAGTGAGAAAAAGTGAAAAGCAGCAGAAGCATAAAAATAATGTCCCCTTAAGCGAGGTAAAGATGACTGGTGCCTTGGCACTGGTGGCATTCCACTAGGCATCACTGGAAGACGCATGTTGTGGCATCTTAACTCACAGCTCCCTACAGAGAATGTAGTATGATGAGAAAAGGAGAAAAGTAATAGGCAATGAATGCTATATTTACAGAGTCTTCCGTTTGCCAAATCTGATGCTCTTCACCACCACTCTAAGTAGAGTTTTTATTATCAGAAGAGGCTAAACGGGACTGTACTCAAGCATAAATAGAGGCCAAATAGCTTCTCCGCTTGCCTCAGTTTGTTTGCACACACAGCCTTGCCTTGATCGGCTCAAATATGCATGCTCCTCTTTATCTCATCCTTTGTTCCCCTTCCTTCCTCCTTTCCCAGTCAGCTACACTTCAGGCACATACATATCTCAGGCAAGTGCAGAATGGCAATTCTCCAAAGAAATGAGCATTTAGTTATTACCCCGTCATTGATTTAGTGGATCGTATTCATAATAAAAAATGTTTTATCAAAAGTTTATGGTAAACACTGGAAACTCCTTAGTAAAATAACCTGGAAACAGAGTTAAAACTAACAATCTGTAACTGATCAGTTTATATATCTTAGACATATCATGTTTCTTCTTATTTATACCTGAACAAAATAAATAGGAAAATTAATTTTTTCCACTTTCCTCTTGGTGATTACCAGGTTTTTTTTTTAATACAGAAATATCTCAAATGAAATCTGATGTTGTATTAAAACATTTTATAGTAAAAGGAACGTTCCAAATAGCCCCTCTGAAAATTTTAGTTTTCTGTATTACCTCAGACTTTAAAACAGGCTAGTGAAACTCAAGAAACTGTTAAGTAACAGCTTGAAAATTCACAGGAGAAAGATAAAATAAAATAATGAAAATACATTTAAATTGATCTCAAATTCTGAATTGAATTGGCACTTACACTACCTCTGAAATAGCTTCAGTTTGTCCAGTGAGTGAGCCAGAGGCTTTTCTCAATTTACAGTTAAAGCAAGAATAGAAAAAAAATAACAAAAACAAGACAAAATAATATTTTGACAAGTTTCTCATCTAATCTTTATTATGCCAATCCCAAAATAACAGTATTTGCTGGACTTTTAATTATGCATATTAATTCTTCTCTATTAAAGACAGATAAGAAAAATAATTGGATCAGACTGTTTTTCCAAAAGGAAAATAACATTAAATCTCATCCTCATGTGAAACACCTAATATTTAGAATTTTAGTTTTGCAAGGAAACAAAGTTTTAAAATTTTATTTCTCAGCCAATGCTGGAATTCATTCTACTATGTATTGGTCAAATAATTACTGACTCTTCAATTGAATAGATCTAGTAACAAAATTCTGATGTACTTTTAATGGAGTAAACTTTGTTAGGGTATTATTTTTTTATTTTATACAGTCTAACTCTTCCTTTCTGCCTTTATCATTCATTGGCTTCAGTTATAATCTCATAATATGTGAAGCAAAAGAGTAAATCTTGTGTGTTAATGTGTGTGTGTATTTATCAGACATTCTAAGGAATATGTGCTGTCCCATTTCTTCCTCACTTTTTTTTTTCTCACTTATTTTTGTCTCTTCATGTCTAAACATCCTTTAAATTGTATTTCCCTCTAAATATACAAAGTTCTTACAATTTTGATCAACTTTTTCTGTGTGCTTCAGTGTTGTTCATTTCCATTTTTAATTTGTAATACTGAAGACTAGTCACACGGCACAACACAGCCATGGAAAATTACCTAATATAATCCAGGCACTACACTTCTATACTTGAGACTGCCTCTATAATTTTAAACATTATATCATAATAGAGACCTATAAACTATTTTGGGGAAGCAAAACCCAAGTTCTTCATCGTGTTAACTATTTCAAAAATGTTCTTCCTCATTCTTCCTTTATCTCCTTTATTCAATAACTATGTACTAAGATCCCAGTATAAATCACATATTATTCTAGAGAACGATGAAATATCACTCTCTTTTTCCAATAGTTATGGTATAGAAGGGAGATTGGAAACCAAACTATTGTAAAATGAGAAAATGTTATAAATATGGGCATAGTTTAAAAATAGCATGAGAAGATGAGGCATCAGGTCTGTCTATAGTGGAGAGTGGAGCTGGAATGGCATAGCGACTTTATTGCAACACATCACTTAAAGGATGATGCAGGACTACAGGTGTGCCCTAAAAGTGTGGATGGAGAGGAGAGGGCAGAGACATTATTGCTCAGATGGAGAGAATGTTGTGGTCACTAATTTTTGTGGGGGATAAAGAAGAGATAAAAAATAAGGATTTTCCCAAATCTCTGATCTCAAAGTAGAAAAAGAAAGTGAGGAAGGGAGAAAAAGGGATGCTCAGGTAAACATTGTGATACATGTTACCATAGAGTAAAGCAAGGCTACTTCATGAGACAAGGGGGATGTAGCCATCTATATTAAAGATATTGATTTTACACTGTAGATTACTGGCCTCGAAGTGTTTTGATCATTCAACTCTATATGTAAACATTTTCATGCACAAACTAACAAAATAATTTTATAACTTACAAAGGCAATATATGTATTGTGTTACTACTATAGTATATATTATAAAAATACACAAATAGAAAAATATAATGAAATAAAAATGAATTCAATATTTCAAATTATTATTTTACTTCATAAACATTATTTGTAATAATGTTTTTCAAAATCTTGTTAATCATGATGGCTTTGTGTCATTATTACCTTCTATTTCAAGGCCCAATATATACTTAAAGTCCGTCATTAACAATAAAGGATGTAAACCCATATTTCAAATTATTTTTAATAATTTCACATTTTTCTGACCAAAATCTTGCCGATAAGTTTAGACTATTATTAATTTTACCTATTTTAGTGGCTTAAGAAGAAATGTATTACCCAAAGTGAAAAGATTATTATGACAATTTCTTATTGTTTGGTGATTCTTACATTTTATTATTTTTCCAATTGTGGTTTCTTTGAAGGAAATTGTATCAATATCTAGTCTTTTAGTTATAGTTGTTCTAGTCAAAACTAAATAATATGATAAATAAATAAATCTACCTAGTTTACATAATCTAAACTATAGTGCAACGAGCTGAAAGTAATAAAATAACTGAAGACAACACAATTTAATATTTTTCTGGAACTCTCTTCTTACCCCACCCTTAGTATATTTCATATAATCTATATGATCCTTGACTATCTGATATATGGACCAAGATAGCATTCTGCTGTCAATCTAGTTGTTAAATATCATTAATATATAATCTCTTTATTAGTTTTATAAAATAAACATAAATACTGTTATAATATTTTTCACAACCTCATAAGTCATCTTGGGCACTGTTATTCACTAAATGTTTTTGTTTCCCCCGCCCCCCCTACTAGAATTCGTATGTTGAAATCCTAACCCCCCAATATGATGGTATTAGGAGGTCGGACTCTTGAGGGTGGAATCCTCATGAATGAGACTAATGCCCTTATAAAAAAGACCCAGAGAGTTCCCTTTTTCCTTTCACCATTTGAGAACACAGCTAGAAGACAGCTGTCTATGAACCAGGAAGTGGTCCCTTACTCTGCAGCCACTTTTATCTTGGACTCCTCAGCCTCAAGAACTGTGAGAAATAAATATTTGTTGTTTAAGCCACTCAGCCTATGGTATATTTGTTATAGCAGCCTGAACAAATTGATAGAGGCATGTACCAAATGTGAGATAGAAGAAAGGCATAATTAAACTTTTGTTTCAGAAAAATGTTTCTGGTTACAGTATGGAGAATTTTGAGACTGGAGGAAGAGACTATTTCATATAGAAAATAGTGAGGACTTAAGTCAGTGGCTGAAAGGATTGAGAAGTAGAATGGATTGTTGGAGATATTAAAGACATGATCTGACCAGACTTGGTTACTGGTAAGATGTCAGGCTGAGAAAAAGGGAGATGTCTAGGATAGCTTCTAGATAGATCAGTTGGACAAATGCATGATGATGGTAGCATTCACTGAAATAAAAACTAGAATCTTAATAAAGTTAATGGGGTTTCCAGTCTGACATATAAGGAGATTAAAAGTTGCCACTCTGTCCTAACAAGTAAAAGACTGAACAAGCTGGAAAATCACAGGGCAAATTGCCACTTCAAAAATTGGAAAGATGGACAGGTGAGTACAGAGAATCACAACTTACCAGAGCAGAAATCTCCACAGGAACCAGTACCTGGGTAGGAAAACCTAAACCTAAACTGTAATTGAGGAATTGCTGGGGACTCCTTGTGGACAAGTCTGAGAGTTAAAAACTCCGAGGGAGGGGGGTCATAAGAGAGCACCCAAGCTTTTGTGGGTTTTACCTCTAGGAGCTCTACCAGGTGCTCACAGTGAATATCAGAGAAAAATCCCTTCATGCTTTTGGCAGTAGGAGGGGAAAAGCAACAATTTAAAAATATGTCAGAGCATTCTGTTTTTCTTAACAAAGTCTGACCTCAGCAGAAACTTTTTTACCAGAACTTTACCTGCTGGAGTTTCATCAGAGCCTAACTTACCTGGGGGGAGACAAATACTCAAGCCCTGGAAAGTTCACAATCCAAGGCACAAGCTCACCAAAAGACTGAGATCTAATCATAGGATTATAGAACACTTGCCCTCCCCTACACCTCACCACCACATTATTAAAGGCCTAGCTGTAGCAGTTCCTTTTACTGGATATATCACGTCCAGATTTCAACAAAAAATCACAAGACCTACTAAAAGTCAAAAAATACAGTTTGAAAAGACTGAAGAAGAATTAGAGCCAGAGTCAGCTGTGGCAAGGATGTTGTAATTATTAGGCTGGGAATTTAAAACAACTATGATTAAAATGCCAAGGGCTCTAATAGAAAAAAAAAAAAAAAATAGTAGGCAACATTCAAGAACAGACGGAATGTAATAAAAGGATGAAAATTCTAAGAAAGAATCAAAAAGAAGTGCCAGAGAGCAAGAACACTGTAACAGACATGAAGAATGCCTTTGATGGACTGATGGATAAAATTAATAAAATCAGTTTGGGGCTTGTTCAATTTAAGGTGCCTGTGAGATGTAGAGGTGGAAACATTTAGCTGCCACAGGTGTAACTCAGGACAGAAGTCCAAGTTGAAAATAAGTGGAGAAGTTATCTACATACAAGTCATGATTAGAACAAATGGCCAAGATTAAAATACATGGGAAGTGTTTTAGAACAATGATTCATAACCTTTACTGAGTCACTTCATGATTTTAAAATTCTATATCTCCTCTTCAGAAATAAGTTCACATATACAATATTAAATGTATAGATTCAGGAGTTTTATTGCCTCCTTAAATTCCATTTGAGCACAATAGTTTCTAATTTAAAGCAAAAAGACTTGAAGCTTAAATACAGATTCCTGAGGAAGACATGACGTTTAAATACTGTCCTGATGTGTTTCATCATTTAAGGAAAGAAGGCACTTATAAAAGAAACTGAGAAGTGGATGAAAAAAAAAAATGTAAAGAAATTTGGAAATAAATGGATGAGAGTCTTTTAAGAAAGTGGCTGAGTTTGCATCAAAAGTTGAACATACACATATATGTGTAAATATATACATATATATTTATGCATATACATGAGTATGTATTCAAGTTTTGATATATGTATATTTGTATGGGTGTGGCTGTGCTTGTGTGGTGTATTTGTACATAGAGGAGTCTAAAAATACAGCATAGAGTGGAAATAATTGATGGAGTAAGATGGACTCTATTGGGGCTAGGGATTTAAAGAAAATGAAGAAGGGCTGGAATAATTGCTGAGGGGAGCGGGAAATAGGCCAGATAAGAAAAATGTAATAGGATTGCCAAGCAGTTGTGGTTACCTCTGAGTTTGGATTCCATAAATTTGCTATGGTACTAATCTTCAAGATCATCTGGTTTTCTCTAGTGGTACACAATAACATGGGGCAGGTTCAGAAGCAGAGGGGGCAGATGGTTGAATTAATCCAGAGCTTCTCAGAAATTAAAGAGGAAAATATCAGAATCAGCTGGGGAACTTTTTTTAACTACACAGATCTGTCAGTCAGAAATAGGAAAATACATTTGCAATAACGTACCAGTGAGTGGACAGAGAAGGGAAGGAAGCTAAAAAGGCTTGTATTAATGACCACATGTTACAAAGTTGGTAAAGAAGAGGAGGTAGACTGAGTGGAATTGGAGAACGATTTGTTACTGAGCTTGTAGTAATAAATGATTAAATTAGATTCAAACTTATCTTCAACATTATAAAATGTAACAGAAAACCAGATGCGTTTAGATGATAAAAACTTTAGATGTTGAAAATAAATTGGTTATCTAGAACAATCAGATTAATCAAATAGTTACTTTAAAGACAATGTCACATAATGTCTAACCATACTTTGGGGACTTTCTGGCTGTTTAATTCTCACCACTGGGTCTTTCTAATTTTCTGGCTCGAGCAAGTACTTTGCCTTGGTCTGTCTGATCTCCTCATCCTAAAATTCATATGCTTGTCATGAAAATTAAATGAGTTAGTATATTTAAAACACTTAGAACCATAGCTGGTACCTAGTGTACACTTGAAAAATGTTACCTGTTGTTATTACTAAATCTCTATTTTACCTTTATTATACAGATGTGACTTTAACAGTGAATTCTCACTCAGTGGAAAATGTGTTTTTGTTTTCATTTTTTTAAAAAAAGCTAAAATCAACATCTAATTATCTGTAGAGAGCAGTTTCCTAAAATTTTTAAGTTTTGATCAACTTGTAGATTATTGATAGATTTATCTTCCATCCCCTACTTCCCTAGAAGCTGTTAACTATAATTATCATTTAGCATTAAGTCAGATCCTTCAAACTTAATTCTGCATAACATTCTCATTTTGCTCTATTATGACATATATCAACCATGATTCTCCTTGACTGCATTCATGATATCCTTAACATAAATCCCATGACGAGTAGGCTATAAAAATTGTTTTCTGAATGAAGTGGGTTTTCTATTTGGAGAAGATTAGAAAGCAAAGAAATCATCACTAAAGTCTATAACAGAGAATGAGACACATGAGGTATGAATTTCCCACTTCATTTGGGTCTCGGTTATTCCCCTGTACCCCATGTCTATTATGTCAATTAAAACATTAATCTTATTTTCTGAGTCTCAATATCCATCAATATTAGGAATTCAAATTTATGAACCTAAATAGTCATAATCTGCAATGTTTATTCTCCAGTACTCTTGATGATACTTTTCTGAATATTGACCCTTACTTGAGGACAGTAACACTGAAGTGGTATAGCTATATTGAAGCACAAGCACATGCACAAAAAATGAAATTTTTTGTCTTTTTCATTTTACTTTCTTTGTTTTTAACTGTGTACCATGTGTAACATATGTTCCTCAATAGTAGACAAAAATGGGATGCCTATGCAACCTCTTGGATAAATGTAAATAAAGATATATGATCTTACTTTAAACTTCTGAGAAACATGAGAGCAAGGGACCTGGCAGCATGGGAGAATTCCATATGGCTCATGATGTAAAAAGCCAGAGCAGATAAAACAGTCTTTGTGATCCAGACACTAAGCAAAAAGAGATGACTTGTTTGATTCATACTGAAATTACTTTATCTCCCCATTTCTCTTGTTCTCATTCTTAGAGTGATTTCTTCTCTTCTGCTCCAGAAAATTATAGCCCTATGATATTTTTAAAATATATTTTAGCCTTCGCTTAACCAAGGAAAACCTGACTCTCAGTAATTCATCCCTTATTTGTTTGAAGAATAAAACTTCAAAGTAAATTCTCTTTTCTTTTTACAATCTCCTCTCTTGTTTGATCATTTTTCTATTAAATTTTAAGTTTTGATGGTTTACTGTTATACCTTCACAAAAGAAATTTAGAGACACTGTCCCTTAAATTTTAGATGCACTGTGTATGGTGATTGACAGATGTTAACCGGACTTATTGTGGTGATCATTTTGCAATATATACAAGTAACAAATCATTACACTGTACACCTAAAACTACTATAATGTTATATCAATTATATCCCAAAATATTAGAGAAACTTAGAGATACTCTGCCCTTAAGAATTTTAAATGCAAGGATGGCACTGGTGAACCAGAGCATTTATCCATTTCCCTTGGTAACATGCAAAAAATATACATACACCTATATACAGAGATAAAAACTGTGAGTTTCCAGTGGAATCTCAGAATCTGACCTAAGGTCACACTCCAATTAGTCAATATTCTGATGTTCATAAAATAATAATACTGGACTCATAAAAAGGAGGAATAAGCAATGTGAGATATTTTTGAGAAATGGTTTTGATAGATTATTTCTCCTCATGTACATTTTTAAAAAATTAAGTATAGTGTCATAGAAAATAAAAACAGAAACTACATAGGTTGAAACAACACAGACACTATTTTTCCTGGACAAGATGCCTCTTCAGCAATAACTATTAATTTGCTCACCAGACTGCCAACATGGCAGGTCTTGGTGCCTTCCATGGAACTCAAAGAAATATGTCTCTATGAACAAAAGAGCAAACATCGTTCTGAACATTCAAAGTCAGCAATGCTTAAGACAACCAACTTGACTAAAAATACATATAGTTATTTACATATATGTTAGCTCACTTAATTGTCACAAAACCCAGCCAAGGCTGATTTAATTATCTCCATTTTACAGATTAGACAACTAGGACACTCAAATTTAGGAGATTTGCCATGTCCAGATAGCTAATGAGAAACACAAATAGAACTTAATACAATTTTACAAATGTAATAACTGCTAATTAAATTTTTGAAATAATAGAAAGGTATATAAACAATTAAATCCTCTTTAATTGCTTGAATTTACATATATATTCAAAAATATGTGTATATATAAATAAGAATATATTAATATACATGCATATAATTTTATTTAAACAAATAAATTAATGCCATACATACCATTTGGAAATTTGCTTTATTACCCTGTTACTTTAATGGCTTATACTGAACATTATTTCTCAGTATATACCACATATTTAAGCATTTCCATATGAGTTTTTACCAAAATGTCAATATTACAGGTTATGCATATGTATATGTTCTTGGTGTTACTTTTAAGAAAAGCTATCAATAAATGGAAATTCTTAATCAAAAATATTTTATAACTATTATTAGATTTGGTAGTTATTATTAAATTACTCTCCACAAATCTGTTTAAAACTTATATGTACATCAATAGTGTATGACAGTTCTACTTCCTGCACATTTTCTTAAAAAATAAAAGTATTCTCAATGTTTCAAAATTTTTTTTCTTGATCAATAGGAAAAAAGAAAAAATATGGTAAAATATTGTTAAAAATTCAATTACCTTATTACCTAGGAGATCAGGGATCTTTTTAAGTGCACCTGCTCATAACTTTGCTCATGCCCTTCCCCTTTATTTCTAATGGGTTACATGTCATGTTCATATTGATTTGTAGGATCATTCCTTTTTATATTAAATATTTTGGTCCATTTCAGTTACATACTTTACAAAAATGTCTTCCCAATATGTCAATTTTTAAAAATTTTGTTCATTCATAATTCATAGCTTTGTATTTATTTTAAATAATCATCAGTGTTTTTATTTATGTTTTATATTTTACATCTTACTGAAGAAATTTTCCCCATTATAAGATGATTACAAAACAATAGCATCTTAAATTATATTCTAGAATTCATTTAAAATTGTTTGTGGGTAATAACTAATTTATAAAAAGGTAAACCTCATATTTGCTGTAATGTGAGGTAGAGCTAAGTTTATCGTAAGATGTACAATCAATTATCCTAGTATCACTTTGTCCCTCTTTACTGTTAAAAGGTTAAAGGGTGATCAAATATATTCATGTCTGTTTCTGGACATTTTCTTTTGTTCCATTGATCTATTTATTTCTATGCTAGAACTTTATTGCCTTCATTACTGCAAATGCATGTGTTTTTTTAAAATAACATTTAATAAGAGTCCCAGGGGACTTTGGGCCAGCAGGCACTGACATGGTCATTGAGAGGACAGAGAAGCAAGTTTCATACACTAGGATAAAGTGCATTAGTGAAATAAAACATACCATTGGTAAAGGCTTGCGGCCACATGGGCTAGAGGCAGAATTCTACATAGTACTAAAAACCTGTTTAAAGACCCTCATTTTAATATATAAAAACACTATAAACAAACAAAGAATAAGGCAATGCAAAGCTTGTATTTCAGCTTGAGTCCAAAGAAATAATATTTTCTAACTATGATGCTAATCATTGTAGACTACCTGCAAAAATGGCCATTCCTATAAGCATATGCTTCTTCCATTAAGAATGAAGTCTAATCTCTCCCATGTATATTCTCTAACCATGTGACTTTTATTTTTAGCAATTTTATGAAATAAATGTGATTATCTTGAACTTCTGAACTCATGCCTTAAGAGACCTTCCTTGTAGTTTCTAATTTTATCCTTGGAAGGCAATAGCCAGGTTAAGAATTCCAACTACACTGCTTTAGAGAATGGCAACATTTAGAAAGAAAGATGCTGAAGCTTAAGAAATTACAAAAAGAGAGACAGGGACCCCCAGATGCACCAAATATGCAAGACAGTACAACAGATATGTGAGTGAAGCCATCTCATATCTTCCAGCTCTAGTGGAACTACCCCAGCAAATACCACGTGAAGAAAATATAAGCTGAACTGTCTCATTGAGCCCTGCACAAACTGTAGAATCCAATAATATCCAAATAAATGGATATTGTTGCTTTAAGCAGAAAAGTCTTGAGAAGATTTTGTACATAGGAGTATACAACTGGAAAAATACTAGGACTCCACAAAGAAGAAACTCCAAGAATATCTGAAAGGATTTTCCTTGGTCCTTGGCCAACTCCTAGGCTATGGATGCACCGGATGACATCAAAGGAGACCTGGCATAGAACATCTGTTGCGATCTGGGAACTGAAAAGTGATTCAAGAATTTGTACAGAGCTGGAGAAATGTTATAGTTCTGGTCCAGCCACAGCAGAAGGACATTGCCGACTCTTCAGGTGATTTATTTAAAATCAGCAAAGGAGAGCAAAGCATGCCTCAAAAGGAAAGGGAGTACACAGTAACAGCAAAGGCAAAACTGAATTAGATCCTCCTTACCAAAACTTTAAACCAAGTCTCAGCAGGATAAATAATCTCCCAGTAATTTTATTGCTGGACGAACAAAACTAAATATGTGTTACAGGGAAATAACAAATCCAAAGTCTCTACAATGTATTATACAAAATATTAACATACATTTAAATATTACTAGATATATGGAGAAGCATGAATAATTAAAGATGATTAAAAAATAAAAGTCATTAAAAGCAGATACAGAAATGTTTAAATACTGAAATTAACAGACAAGAACTTCAAAATAATTATAATTGCTATGTTTTTAAATATAGAAGATATAGATAAAATGAATGAAAGTACAGAACATTCAACAAATATTTAGAATCAGCACAAAATAATTAACTACACACTCCCTGAATTCAAATGCAATATCTCAAATTAGTCATTATGTGAATTTAACAGCAGACTAGACACTGCAGAATACAAGACTCATAAAGTCAAAAACTGGTCAAGAGAAAATACACAAACTAAAGTGCCGAGAGAAAGATAATAAAAAAAAAAAAAAGATCAGAAATTAAAGAAATGTGGGATATCATCAATAAGTTTAACCTACCTGTACTTGGAATGCCAGACAAAGAGAATGACATGGAAGTAATATTTTTAATAAAAGAATGGTGAGGTTTTTCTAATTTGATAAAAATACCAGCTCATGAATTAAAAAAAAAAAAAAAAAAATTAAGATAAACTCAAGCAGGGTAAATACAAAGAAAACAGCCTCTCACATCATAGTCAAACTGAAGAAAAACAAAGATAATGAAACAATCTTAAGAGTAACCAGAGAAGGAAGACACATTTCCTGCAGTAAGATAACTGTGGAAGTCATAAAATACTGATTTTTTTTTTTTTTTTTTTAATTTTGAACCCACAGAATTATGCTCCACTCAGGCTGGCTCCTTCTTTCCACAACAGCCACTCAGGGCTCCTGGTTGTGGCCAAGGTCAACTAGATCACTGCCATCTGAAATGTATTCTTAATGTATTGAAAAAACAAAATACCAACCTCAGGGACAATAATCTTCCAAAATGAAGTTAAATCACAAGTGTTTTCAAGACCTAGTGAATAAACGGCAAATGGCCAGCATATCTGAACTACAAGAAATATTAAAGGAAGTTAATCAGGCTGAAGGAAAATGATTACAGATGGAAGAAAGAGTAAGAATAAATGAATAACTCAAGAAAAAGTAAATATAAAGTTAATTATAAAAGACTTTTGATTGCTTAAGCTACAATAAAGACAGTGCATTTTGGGTTTTTACCAGATGTAAAAGTAGAGTACATGATAACAGTAAAAAAGGGCAAGAATAGAATAAATTAACTGTTAAAATATTCTTGCACTGTTTTGGATATATAACCCTAAAAATTTGAGGTAGACTGTAATAAAGATGTGTTCATTTCTAGGGTAATCAGTGAAAAAAGAATCCTAAGAGTCAGACAAATGTGAATTAAAAGATAAAGTGCAATAAAATTGTACTTGTTCATACAATAGTAATTAGATGAGGAAGAATAAAGAAATAAAAAGCCTTGATGGGACAAATATAAAACTAATATCAAGGTGCTTACTTAAACCCAAATATATAAGTAATTTTTAAAAGACCCAACTCAATGCTGTTTATAAAAAATATCTTTCTAAATCACCTAGAGGTTAAAATTATGGGAAAATATGCCATGCAAATCCTAACCAAAATAAAATCTGGGTGGCTATGCTAAAATTGGGAGGAAAAAGATCTTACATCAAGGAGTATTTTGATGATAAAAAGGGACATTTTTTGTTGATAAAAGAATCAGTATATCAAGAAAAAACAACAATCCAAATCCACTAAAAGGAACATATACCTACCCTATTTCCCAGAAATTCTACTCCTAGATTTATGTGATGCATGAGAATTGAGTGCATACTTCCACCAAAATACACAGTTGAAAACATTCATAACAATTTTATTCTTATAACTGAGAACTGGACACTACGCAAACTGAGATATATTCGTACAGTGTAATACTCTACTGCCACAAAAACATGAACTACTGATACATGCACTAACATAGATGATTCTCAAAAACATTATGTTAAGCAAAGGAAGTTCCTCACCATACACCTCAAGGGCCCACGTGTTTACCTGAGCTAAAATTCTCCTCATTCACTGCAGACGTTAACTGAAGATCCCAGGAGGGTTTGCAGAATTGTCCTTTTTACCTCCTCACCACTGAATTTATTCAAATGAATTGGGAGTAACAAGTAACTAGTCCCTCTAAAAGCTACTTTATATAATCAATTTTTTTGCAAATAAATTTCTTATGAATAAATTCAGTCTGGGTGATGTACAGAAATTAAAAGGTAGTTTAACCTGAAGAAGTTCTACAGGACTCTTTAACTCAGGCAATTTCTAAACAACATTATTTTTTCTTCTAGTATAATATTAGACAAAGAATTTCCTGCTTTTTCTTTTATGTTTCAAGACCCCAGAGACTGCAATTAATTTTGTCATAAGATACTATTCAATATTAATTAAATTCTTTCAAGTGGATATGTGCTATTAAGAAATAGTCTTTTCTAGGTTAATGTGGTTCTTAAATTTAATTTGAAACTTATTTAGTCAGTATGTTTTAAAACGTTATGAAGATTAACCTTCCCTTATTTCTTTGTTGTTATTGTTTTTCTAAATGCACAATTAACCTGAAGACAAATGCTAATTAATAGATGACATTATAATTTGACTCCATTTATTATGTGAGCCATTTATATCAATTCAGGAGGGGTAAAGAGGTGGATTGAGGAGTTTTCCTGTTTTGAAATTTAAAGACCCTTATAGTTGTGTTTCGTGTTTACATTTCATTACCATCCTACTTTATTTACTTAGTCATTTGTACTATTTAGTATGTTTTCTTTTTGATGAAGCAATAAAATGTCATGTAATTGGGTAATAGTAATTTAATACCTAAATACAAGCTTTTAAAATCCCAAGAAATTTGCGTGACAGGTTTATAGTTGGTACATTACTGGCGACGAAATTTCTTCCTGTAGGCAATTTTGAAACTTAACAAAATTAGGTTCCCTTAATCATCACCATTTCTAACACTAAAAAAATTAGTAACATAATTTGTTTTCAGAATTTAGTTTTATTATTATGTTTTCTAATTGTATAAACATAAACTTAAACACACATTTCTTCCCTAAAACCACATTTTGTTCCCTCCACACCACCCCCAGATTATGTCATTTACCTCTTCTCTGGATATCATGCATAAATGCTTTTCTGCAACATGTTGATTAGAGAGGATACTAACTCACAGGAATGTTATTTCAGGCACCACTGGCAGAGAACAATGGGGGTCCCAGCAACACCAGAGAAACCAGGCAGACCAAAATCATACTGCAAAAATTCCAAAACTTTAACTGTCATTAGAACAACCCACAAAAGAAGGCTAGGATCTGCAGGTTAAATCTAAAGAAGGTGACTGCCTGAAAAAATAAAATAATTTAAATGGACTCTGAGTATCCAATCAGAATAGACAAAATGTCCAGGAAACAATAAAAAGATCTTACAAAGTCCTTATACAACTAAATATACCCTTACCATAAGATCTAGCAATTGTGATCCTTTTACCCAAACGAGTTGAAAACTTGCATCCATACAAAAACCTGCACATGGATGTCTATAGCAACTCTGTTCACAATTGCCAAAACTGGAAGCAACTAAGATGTCCTTGAGTAGGTAAATGGATAAGTAAACGGTGGTACATCCATACAATGGAATATTAATTGGTGCTAAAAAGTAATGTGCTATCAAGCCATGAAAATACATGGAGGAAAAAAAGAAAAAAAAAGAAAATACATGGAGGAACATTAAATGCATATTGTTAAGTGAAAGAAGCTGATATAAGAAGGCTATGTACTGTATGATTCTAACTATATAACATTCTGGAAAAGGCAAAATTATGAAGATAGTAAAAAGATGAGTGGTTGTCAGGGGTTGAGGAGTGGGAGGTTGATGAATAGGTAGAGCATGGAAGTTGTCTAGGGCAGTAAAAATATTCTGTGTGATACCATAATGATGGATACATGTTATAAATTTTTCAAACCCATGGAATGTACAACACTGAGTGAACCTTAATGTATACTGTGAAATCTGGGTGATGATGATGTGTCAATGTAGGTTCATCAATTGTAGAAAATGTACCACTCTGGTGGGGGATGCTGATAATGGGAGAGGTTATGCACGTGTGGAAGCAGAGGGTATATGGGAAATCTCTGTACTGTCCCTCAATTTTGTTGTGAATCTTAGAATGTTCTAAAAACAAGTCATTTAAAAAAATAAGATGAATTGCATTTGTGTATGTTGATTAGACATGATGTATAATTAACATGTATTGAGCCCTGAATAAATAGGGTTGTTATTATCAGTGTTAGTAATGATTAAATAAATGGCCAAATTGATATATTAAAGCACCATAGGCAAATTTGTCCTCTACTCTAAACCACTATCAGGCTTTGTCTAAAGACGTCTGTGACTGTTCCAACTTACGTGGTGCTATTGACACCTAGTGGGTTGAACCCAAGGATGCTTCTAAATATCCTATAATGCACAGTATAACCACCACCACACTCCGGAAATGATCTGACTCAAAATGTCACAAGTACCAAGTTTATGAAACCCTGCTTTAGACCATACATTATTTTTAAATGTAAATGAAATAGCATCTCTTGCTCTCTCTCCTTTTCTCTTTCTGAATGTGTGAGTGTGTTAGTCTTAGAAGACACAAAGAAAAATGTTAAGTTGTAATTTGTTGATGCCTTAAGATGCATTACATGCTTAGGTCTAGAGAGGTTGCTTAGTGAATATGAAATAATATATCTAAATTTAAAAAAAGTAGAACCAATTTTCTGTATGGCTTTCTCAGTACAATAGCTTCAGATTGAAACAAAATTAACATAAATATTCCCTTTTGAGCATTAGCAAATAAACATAGCAGCTGTATTTTTGGCTTTTTAAAAAATACTTATAATTACTTGTAAACTCTGTCATCAGCAATTTCAGAGTCTTTGACCTGTTTGTAGCATCTGTATTTATAAACAGTAATTCAATTAATGTTTCCAAATGCCATAATCGATAAAGAAAAATGGTCGGTTACTAAGTAAAGAATATTTGAATGTAAAAAGGCATCCAGTCGTTTATAAGCAAATGACATTTCTCTAGAAACTAAATTCTTAGCAAATAACTCACCTCTATTTGACCAATTAATTATTCTTGTTAACATCATATTAAACTGATAGTTAAAACAGTTGACATATGTGAAATATTCAGAAAATACATAAAGGGCTAATATATAAATAAATGTTCTCCTTGATATTCTATTTGCGATGTAAGAATATAACCATCTCTTACCTGAGTTTTTGACTTGAAAATAGTTTTGTTTTTAGATAATAGTATGAATTTTATTTTTAAATGACAGCATTTAAATTGCCCACACATATTTCAGTCATCCTGTATTTGTTAATTTATTTAGCATTTTAAATTTCTATTTCCTTTTATTCTATTTCCTTGAAAAATTGTTTCAAGAATAAATGCCAGATTTAGCAAACAGAAATACAGGATGCCTAGTTAAATTTGTATTTAAGAAAAACCAAAAGAAGGAGCTTCAAGATGGCGGAAGAGTAAGACAAGGAGATCATCTTCCTCTCCACAGATACAACAGAAACACATCTACACGTGGAACTGCTCCTACAGAACACCTACTGAATGGTGGCAGAAGACCTCAGACCTCCCAAAAGGCAAGAAACTCCCCACGTACCTGGGTAGGGCAAAAGAAAAAAGAAATAACAGAGACAAAGAATAGGGACGGGACCTGCACCAGTGGGAGGGAGCTGTGAAGGAGGAAAGGTTTCCACACACTAGGAAGCCCCTTCGCGGGTGGAGACTGTGGGTGGCGGAGGGGGAAGCTTTGGAGCCACGAAGGAGAGCACAGCCACAGGGGTGCGGAGGGCAAAGCAGAGAGATTCCCGCACGGAGGATCGGTGCCAACCAGCACTCACCAGCCCGAGAGGCTTGTCTGCTCACCCGCCGGGGTGGGCGGGGCTGGGAGCTGAGGCTCAGGCTTCAGTCGGATCGAGGGAGAGGACTGGGGTTGGCGGCGTGAACACAGCCTGAAGGGGCTAGTGCGCCACGGCTAGCCGGGAGGGAGTCCGGGAAAAGCTCTGGAGCTGCCAAAGAGACAAGAGACTTTTTCTTGCCTCTTTGTTTCCTGGTGCGCGAGGAGAGGGGATTAAGAGCGCCTCTTAAAGGAGCTCCAGAGACGGGCACGAGCCGCGGCTATCAGCGTGGACCCCAGAGACGGGCATGGGACGCTAAGGCTGCAGCTGCCACCACCAAGAAGCCTGTGTGCAAGCACAGGTCACTATCCACACCTCCCCTCCCGGGAGCCTGTGCAGCCTGCCACGGCCAGGGTCCCGTGATCCAGGGACAACTTCCCCGGGAGAACGCATGGCGCCTCAGGCTGGTGCAATGTCACGCCAGCCTCTTGACGCCGCAGGCTCGCCCCGCATCCGTACCCCTCGCTCCCCCCGGCCTGAGTGAGCCAGAGCCCCTGAATCAGCTGCTACGTTAACACAATCCTGTCTGAGTGAAGAACAGACGCCCTCAGATGACCTACATTCAGAGGTGGGTCTAAATCCAAAGCTGAATCCCAGGAGCTGTGGGA
The DNA here is from genome assembly GCF_009873245.2 of Balaenoptera musculus. Lineage (NCBI taxonomy): Eukaryota > Metazoa > Chordata > Mammalia > Artiodactyla > Balaenopteridae > Balaenoptera > Balaenoptera musculus. The sequence continues at coordinate 124,365,390 of NC_045789.1, read as the reverse complement.
ACAAAGAAGAGACAGGGAAATTTCTCCCAGCAGCCTCAGGAGCAGAGGATTAAATCTCCACAATCAACTTGATGTACCTGCATCTGTGGAACACCTGAATAGGCAAGGAATCATCCCAAATTGAGGAGGTGGACTTTGGGAGAAACGATATATATATATTTTCCCCCTTTTTCTCTTTTTGTGAATGTGTATGTGTATACTTCTCTGTGTGATTTTGTCTGTATAGCTTTGCTTTTACCAATTGTCCTAGGGTTCTGTCTGTCCGTTTTTTTTTTTTTTTGGTTTTTTTTTTAATTACTTAAAAAATTTTTATTTTCTTAATAATTGCTATTTTTTATTTTAATAAATTTATTTTATTTTACTTTTTTATTTTATTTTATTTTATTTTATTTTATTTTATTTATCTTCTTCTTTCTTTCTTTTTTTCTTTTCCTTCTCCCTCTTATTCTGAGCCATGTGGAGGACAGGCTCTTGGTGCTCCAGCCAGGCATCAGGGCTGTGCCACTGAGGTGGGAGAGCCAAGTTCAGGACACTGGTCCACAAGAGACCTCCCAGCTCCACGTAATATCAAACACCGAAAATCTCCCAGAGATCTCCATCTCAACGTCAAGACCCAGCCACTCAAAGATGAGCAAGGTACAGTGCAGGACACCCTATAATAAACAACTAGCAAGACAGGAAGAAAACCCCATCCATTAGCACAGAGGCTGCCTAAAATCATAATAAGGCCACAGACAAACTAAAACACACCCCCAAACGTGGACCTACCCACCAGAAACACAAGATCCAGCCACATCCAGCAGAACACAGGTACTAGTCCCATCCACCAGGAAGCCAACACAACCCACTGAACCAACATAGCCGCTGGGGACAGACACCAAAAACAGGGGGAACTACAAACCTGCAGCCTGCGAAAAGGAGACCCCAAACACAGTAAGTTAAGCAAAATGAGAAGACAGAAACACACATCAGATGAAGGAGCAAGGCAAAAACCCACCAGACCTAACAAATGAAGAGGAAATAGGCAGTCTACCTGAAAAAGAATTCAGAATAATGATAGTAAAGATGATCCAAAATCTTGGAAATAGAATGGAGAAAATACAAGAAACGTTTAACAAGGACCTAGAAAAACTAAAGAGCAAACAAACAATGATGAACAACACAATAAATGAAATTAAAAATTCTCTAGAAGGAATCAATAGCAGAATAACTGAGGCAGAAGAACGGATAAGTGATCTGGAAGATAAAATATTGGAAATAACTACTGCAGAGGATACTAAAGAAAAAAGAATGAAAATAATTGAGGACTGCCTCAGAGACTTCTGGGACAACATTAAACGCACCAACATTTGAATTATAGGGGTCCCAGAAGAAGAAGAGAAAAAGAAAGGGACTGAGAAAATATTTGAAGAGATTATAGTTGAAAACTTCCCTAACATGGGAAAGGAAATAGTTAATCAAGTCCAGGAAGCACAGAGAGTCCCATACAGGATAAATGCAAGGAGAAACACGCCAAGACACATATTAATCAAACTATCAAGAATTAAATACAAAGAACAAATATTAAAAGCAGCAAGGGGAAAACAACAAGAAACACATAAGGGAATACCCATAAGGTAAACAGCTGATCTTTCAGCAGAAACTCTGCAAGCCAGAAGGGAGTGGCAGGGCATATTTAAAGTGATGAAAGAGAAAAACCTACAACCAAGATTACTCTACCCAGCAATGATCTCATTCAGAGTTGACGGAGAAATAAAAGCTTTACAGACAAGCAAAAGCTAAGAGAATTCAGCACCACCAAAACAGCATTACAACAAATGCTAAAGGAACTTCTCTAGGCAGGAAACACAAGAGAAGGAAAAGACCTACGATAATAAACCCCAAACAGTTAAGAAAATGGTAATAGGAACATACATATCGATAATTAACCTTAAAAGTAAATGGATTAAATGCTGCAACCAAAAGACATAGACTGGCTGAATGGATCCAAAAACAAGACCTGTATATATGCGGTCTACAAGAGACCCACTTCAGACCTAGGGACACATACAGACTGAAAGTGAGGGGATGGAAAAAGATATTCCATGCAAATGGAAATCAAAAGAAAGCTGGAGTAGCAATTTTCATATCAGACAAAATAGATTTTAAAATGAAGACAATTACAAGAGATAAAGAAGGACACTACATAATGATCAAGGGATCAATCCAAGAAGAAGATATAACAATTGTAAATATTTATGCACCCAACATAGGAGCACCTAAATACATAAGGCAAATACTAACAGCCAAAAAAGGGGAAATCGACAGTAACACAATAATAGTAGGGGACTTTAACACCCCACTTTCACCAATGGACAGATCATCCAAAATGAAAATAAATAAGGAAACACAAGCTTTAAATGATACATTAAACATGGTGGACTTAATTGATATTTATAGGGCATTCCATCCAAAAACATCAGAATACACCTTCTTCACAAGTGCTCATGGAATATTCTCTAGGATAGATCATATCTTGGGTCACAAATCAAGCCTTGGTAAATTTAAGAAAATTGAAACCGTATCAAGTATCTTTTCTGACCACAACACTATGAGACTACATATCAATTACAGGAAAAAATCTGTAAGAAATACAAACACATGGAGGCTAAAAAACACACTACTTAATAACCAAGAGGTCACTGAAGAAATCAAAGAGGAAATCAAAAAGTACCTAGAAACAAATGACAATGACAACACAATGACCCAAAACCTATGGGATGCAGCAAAAGCAGTTCTAAGAAGAAAGTTTATAGCTATAAAAGCCTACTTAAGAAACAAGAAACATCTCAACTAAACAACCTAACCTTACACCTAAAGCAATTAGAGAAAGAAGAACACAAACACCCCAAAATTAGCAGAAGGAAAGAAATCATAAAGATCACATCAGAAATAAATGAAAAAGAAATGAAGGAAACGATAGCAAAGATCAAAAAAACTAAAATCTGGTTCTTTTAGGAGATAAACAAAATTGATAAACCATTAGCCAGCCTATCAAGAAAAAAAGGGAGAAGACTCAAATCAATAGAACTAGAAATTAAAAAAGAGAAGTAACAACTGACACTGCAGAAATACGAAGGATCATGAGAGATTACTACAAGCAAATATATGCCAATAAAATGGACAACCTGGAAAAAATGGACAAATTCTTAGAAACTCATAACCTTCTGACACTGAAGCAGGAAGAAATAGAAAATGTGAACAGACCAATCACAAGCACTGAAATTGAAACTGTGATTAAAAATCTTCCAACAAACAAAAGCCCAGGACCAGATGACTTCACAGGTGAATTCTATCAAACATTTAGAGAAGAGCTAACACCTATCCTTCTCAAACTCTTCCAAAATATAGCAGAGGGAGGAACACTCCCAAGCTCATTCTACGAGGCCAGCATCACTCATACCAAAACCAGGCAAAGATGTCACAAAGAAAGAAAACTACCGGCCAATATCACTGATGAACATAGATGCAAAAATCCTCAACAAAATACTAGCAAACAGAATCCAACAGCACATTAAAAGGATCATACATTATGAGCAAGTGGGGTTTATCCCAGGAATGCAAGGATTCTTCAATATACGCAAATCAATCAATGTGATACACCATATTAACAAATTGAAGGAGAAAATCCATATGATCATCTCAATAGATGCAGAGAAACTTTTTGACAAAATTCAACACATATATATGATAAAAACCCTCCAGAAAGTAGGCATAGAGAGAACTTTCCTCAACATACTAAAGGCCATATATGACAAACCCACAACCAACATCATCCTCAGTGGTGAAAAACTGAAACCATTTCCACTAAGATCAGGAACAACACAAGGTTGCCCAGTCTCACCACTATTATTCAACATAGTTTTGGAAGTTTTAGCCACAGCAATCAGAGAAGAAAAAGAAATAAAAGGAATCCAAATTGGAAAAGAAGAAGTAAAGCTGTCACTGCTTGCAAATGATATGATACTACACCTAGAGAATCCTAAAGATGCTACCAGAAAACTAGTAGAGCTAATCAATGAATTTGGTAAAGCTGCAGGATACAAAATTAATGTACAAAAATCTCTTGCATTCCTATACACTAATGATGAAAAATCTGAAAGTGAAATTAAGAAAACACTCCCATTTACCATTGCAACAAAAAGAATAAAATATCGAGGAATAAACCTACCTAAGGAGGCAAAACACCTGTATGCAGAAAATTATAAGACACTGATGAAAGAAATTAAAGATGATACAAATAGATGGAGAGATATACCATGTTCTTGGATTGGAAGAATCAACATTGTGAAAATGACTCTACTACCCAAAGCAATCTACAGATTCAATGCAATCCCTATCAAACTACCACTGGCATTTTTCACAGAACTAGAACAAAAAATTTCACAATTTGTATGGAAACACAAAAGACCCTGAGTAGCCAAAGCAATCTTGAGAAAGAAAAACAGAGCTGGAGGAATCAGGCTCCCTGACTTCAGACTAGACTACAAAGCTAAAGTAATCAAGACAGTATGGTACTGGCACAAAAACAGAAATATAGATCAATGGAACAGGATAGAAAGCCCAGAGATAAACCCACGCACATATGGTCACCTTATCTTTGATAAAGGAGGCAAGCATATACAGTGGAGAAAAGACAGCCTCTTCAATAAGTGGTGCTGGGAAAACTGGACAGCTACATGTAAAAGAATGAAATTAGAACACTCCCTAACACCATACACAAAAATAAACTCAAAATGGATTAAAGCTCTAAATGTAAAGCCAGACACCATCAAACTCTTAGAGGAAAACATAGGCAGAACACTCTAGGACATAAATCACATCAAGGTCCTTTTTGACCCATCTCCTAGAGAAATGGAAATAAAAACAAAAATAAACAAATGGGACCTAATGAAACTTAAAAATCTTTTGCACAGCAAAGGAAACCATAAACAAGATGAAAAGACAACCCTCAGAATGGGAGAAAAATATTTGCAAATGAAGCAACTGACAAAAGATTAATCTCCAAAACATACAAGCAACTCATGCAGCTCAATAGCAAAAAACAAACAACCCAATCCAAAAATGGGCAGGAGACCTAAATAGACATTTCTCCAAAGAAGATACAGAGCTTGCCAACAAACACATGAAAGAATGCTCAACATCATTAATCATTAGAGAAATGCAAATCCAAACTACAGTGAGATATCATCTCACACCAGTCAGAATGGACATCATCAAAAAATCTACAAACAATAAATGCTGGAGAGGATGTGGAGAAAAGGGAACACTCTTGCACTGTTGGTGGGAATGTAAATTGATACAGCCACTATGGAGAACAGTATGGAGGTTCCCTAAAAAATGAAAAATAGAACTACCATACGACCCAGCAATCCCACTACTGGGAATATACCCTGCGAAAACCATAATTCAAAAAGAGTCATGTACCAAAATGTTCATTGCAGCTCTATTTACAATAGCCAGGACATGGAAGCAACCTAAGTGTCCATCAACAGATGAATGGATAAAGAAGATGTGGCACATATATACAATGGAATATTACTCAGCCATAAAAAGGAATGAAACTGAGTTATTTGTAGCGAGGTGGATGGACCTAGAGACTGTCATACAGAGTGAAATAAGTCAGAAGGAGAAAAACAAATACCATATGCTAACACATTTATATGGAATCTAAAAAAAAAAAAAAAAGGGCATGAAGAACCTAGGGGCAAGACGGGAATAAAGATGCAGACCTACTAGAGAATGGACTTGAGGATACAGGGAGGGGGAAGGGTAAGCTGGGACAAAGTGAGAGAGTGGCATGGACATATATACACTACCAAACGTAGAATAGATAGCTAGTGGGAAGCAGTCGCATAGCACAGGGAGATCAGCTTGGTGCTTTGTGACCACCTAGAGGGGTGGGATAGGGAGGGTGGAAGGGAGGGAGATGCAAGAGGGAAGAGATATGGGGACATATGTATATGTATAACTGATTCACTTTGTTATAAAGCAGAAACTGACACACCATTGTGAAGCAATTATACTCAAAGATGTTAAAAAAAAAAACAAACCAAAAATCTTTTAATATAAGTATGTCACAGACATTGCATGGGACATTCTTATAATAAAAATATTATTTAATTATCTGAAATTCAAATTTAACTGGGCATTTTTATTTTATTTGGAAACTCTATTTTGAATCCTTCTAGAGCATGTCCCCTTGTGTCCCTTCTTATTGTGATGTTTCCCTGTTGTTTACCATTCTGTAACTTATGTTCTCTTTCCAAAGTTTTTGCTTGTAATTCCTTGATAATTATAATTTCCCTGCTATATTTTAAATACTTAGTATATAAAAAACACACTTAACAGTTAAAATTTTCATATAAATTTTAAAAATCTTCAATATATATTTTGTATATAAAATCATATAAATTTAAAGTCATATAAATTATATAACTTGACTTTTTGGATATATTTTTATAATTTTTTTTATTGAGTAGGAAATTATTTATAATTATATTTATATAAGATACAAATATAGTGCAGAAAATATTGACCCTGAATTGAGGCAGACTTCGACCAAACAAATAAGATTGTTTCTTCCACAGCTTGTAAAATAGTATCTATGATTTGCAGACTAATGTCTTGATCATTCGGGTTTAATTTAGGATAGAAACAATTGGAGATTGGAATGAATTCTTGTATTTATCATTAAATCTAGACTTTATTTTGTGGATTATGCCAATTAATCAACACATAATCTTTTTTCCTATTGCTAGCAAGATATATGATTCCTGGGATCTTTTGCTCTATTAAATTGTTCACAGACTTAAAGCACATGAGGAGCACTGTTTTATATAGCCTTGGATTGGATATTTTATAACTGGTACATCAAGTCATTTTCTACAAATTAATCTTGTGTTTACTAAAGACAATATTAATGGTAGCTACTCCTTCACATATATTTGAGAGCACATCACTGTGGTTACAATATCATGTCTCAAACTATTTTATCACCCACATACTCCTTAATGGTCATCCAGCCTATGAATGGATTGCCAATTTTAGGTAAATTACAAAAACATTTATGTAAAACGTAGCCATTTTTTTCCCTTGCCAATCAGAGGGAAGATATTGGTCATATTTCACCAATAACTTAACTCAGTTTAATAAAAATAGTTTTAAAAATTTAGTGAACTTACACATCTACTCATTTTCTTTATTACATTTAATTTAATTTCTACTGAATTAAATACTACTAATTCAAAATCAAGGGTATTAGAAATGATCAAAACTGTAATAGGGCCACTATTATTATAGCATTAGATAGGAAGCTCCCAGATGTAATTAATGTATATTAATACTTATGGCAGATAATTTTCTACAAATTAATCTTGTGTTTTATAATGAAGATACTAATAATAGCTAACTTTTCAAACACTTGTCACATGTTTTATATACATTATTTCACATAATCCTTTTTAAAATCCCTCCAAATTTAGCTATCAAGGAAGTCACACAGCAGAGCTGGGCTTCACCATGGCTTTTATGTGTAATGCTCATCCTTTGAGATGCTATAACCTCTGCTCTTCTGGAAGAAAGAACCTGGAATCAGTCAATATTCTATCAATTAAGACCCTGTGTGCTGCAACTAAGACCCTAAGCAGCCAAAAAAAAAAGAAAAGAAATAAGTATTTTAAAAAAAGAAATTTATAAAAAAAAGAAATTCACCTCTCTTTAAAATGAAATTCTATCAATTAATTAAACTGTGCAATCTGTTTTGTGTGTGTCTTTGTCTTATAACTGAGGACATGTGTAGCTTTTTTTTTTTTAATCACATGTTCCTTGGAAAGAGCAATTTCCCAAGAAATATAAATTTTCTTTTTGCTTTGGTTCAGATCAGGTCAGGATGTAAAGCTTGAAATCTTGCAGATGAAAATCAGTTGAGATGAGACAAATCCTTGAGCTTCTCTAAAAGCAAAAATATCTCCCCACCAAGCCCTCTAACCTTATTTACATTTTCTTTACTTTATCTATATCTCATATTGGTCATGTCTATAACAAAACTATAAGTTGATCAATAGGAAAAATGCTTACTCTTGATTTAGTGATCACAATAACAGAATTATTTGAATTATAACATCAATGAAACAAACACTTGGCTTTTGGTTTTTGGTTTTTACTATCTGATAATATCTCATCTGTTCACTTGAAGATGATTGATATAATTCAATATCATCACAGCCTTTTTGTGTTTTAGGACTTCCTTAAGTGGCTGACCTTGTTACACATAATTCATAAAAAGTTTCTGCCTCTATAGTACACTACTAATCCTACAATTTAATATACTGGAAGTAACCAAATTGTAGTATGTGCACAAATTAGAAATAGAATTTCTGGGACTTTGAATTACAACATATGTTGCTATATATAATCACATTGAATCTGTGTCTTTTAATACATAGCATTAAGTAGAAAACATAAAATAATTTTCCCTATATTTGGAAACTTTCACATTTCAGTCACGTATATGCTGCCAATGTTTTTTAAGAACAAAGAATAAGTTAAACTCTTGGCATTAACTTAGACTTTTATTTATATAAGGCATGCTTTCAAATTTAATTTTATGTTAATCCATATAGATTAGCTAATTGCTTAAATTTTAAATGTGTTATTATGGGCTTTATACTTCTAATATAGGAAAATTTTTATACATGTATGTTTTAAGACTATCCTCTTAAATTAAATTTCAAATGAATATGGGGGTTTGAGGCAGAAGGCCATAAATCTGCACTTGTCTCATTATCTTACTCTTTGCGCCAACTCAAAAAATTCCAAATGGAGTTATGTTTCTGAACATTTGCTAGCGTGCCAGTTGAATCTACACTACATTTAGTAAAATTAGATGAGAGTTAAAAGTGCTCCTGCGAAGCAACATGATGAATAACAGATAAGACATACTTTAAACATATCAAGAATTATGAGTTTAAGGGCAAACTACTGACCTCTACATTAGAAAATATTTCTGAAAATATTTTCTAAATTGACTGTTATTATTATTATTTTTTTAGCTTTAGTCACTTTCTGCAGGAGGGTCAATTCATCCTGACACACACCACCACCCAGTATGAAATCACAGGCTAAATGTGTGGTCCAGACAAGCACTAACCAGTGCAAATATATGTCAGCACCTTTACCTCCATGCCATGCTGTCTCTATCTTTATACTACGTTTACATTGCACCAAGAAAATTATGAACAAATATAGATAGATAGATAGATAGATAGATAGATAGATAGATAGATAGATAGATAGATAGATAGATATAGATATGTATGTATATACATGCATACATATTTGGACCCAAAAATGAAATAACTTGCCCTGGCACAAACATCTTGGAAAGTATTGATTCTCAATTTGGTTTTGTTTTTGTTGTTTACCATTGAATCTATCTTTACAGTTGAGCATAATGTCTGGCACTCAGAAAGAATTAAATAAATATTTTTTGAGTGAATGCTGAATAAACTATAAAACTATTCTGTTTTCTTTATCTAAATATAGTTGACTTACAATATTATATTACTTTCAGGTGTACAATAGTGATTCTATATTTTTATAGATTATATACCTTACAAAATTATAAATTATTAACTATATTCCCTGTGCTTTACCTTACATCCCTGTGACTTCTTTATTTTATAACTGGTAGTTTGTACCTCTTAATCCCCTTCCCCTATTTCATCCCTCCCCCCATCCCCTCCTTTCTGGTAACCAATAGTTTGTTCTCTATATCTGTGAGGCTGTTTCTGTATTGCTATATTTTATTTGAATATGTGTAAAAGAGAAAGTAGTTTTTTTCTGTACAATGGGAAATTATAGTTAAATGTAATTGACATAATTTAGGATATTATACTCTTGTAATATTCTGAGCAAAACAATCAAATGATGCATGTTTTGAAAAGTCACTATTTGCTCCTTTTGTTGTGTGTTGACAGGTAGAATACAAAAAAAAGAATAAATTATATCATATTCAAAGATAACATAACTTTACGGATTCACAGCTTTAGGATAAAGTCAACTTTTGTCTATGTTAATGTAAGATATAAAAAATACAGACTACTGAAAACAGATGACAAAAATGATTTATATCACTAGTTAGGAAACAGAAATATACACAAAAGCATATAAACAAGCAAATGTTTAGACAAAAACTTACTGTATTTCATGACTTACTAGCTTGATTCTACAGGCTTTCTCTAAAATGTCTGAAAAGGAAAATATTTAAAGCACTGGAGCTAATCCACTGGCAAGGAATCAGAATTAGATCATATTTCAATAATTAAATAAACTGAACAAGCAAGGATGTCTCAGCAGCAGAGATTCCTAGTTACTGACCCAATATCTGCTTCTGCTCTTATGTCCCACCGACATCTAGCTTTCCCCTCCTTCTCTGAAAGTAGGTGATACACAGGTGTATGGTTCGATGTAGTTTCTGGAAAAAAACTTTTAAATAGTGACAGAATTGACATGCTCCTTATCTCTTATGCTTCTTCCTTTTTACCCTTCCTCCTGTCTGGAATTTTGATATGAAGGCTGGGGTTCTAAAAGCCACCTTGAAAACATGAGAGGGGGAATCAAAGTTTAAGAATGACAGAGCAAAGTAGTGGATGAGCCCTGAGAAGCCAGGATGCCTGTTAATATTTGCCCACTACAAGGCAGCCCTGTCCCAACTTCTGTCCCACTCATACCTCTGTTTTCCAGGTCTGTGCAACTACTTTCTGAATTCAGTATCTAACTGACACACTCGACTAATCTTAAGTCCAATATATCAAAATATAACTATTTTCTCCTTTGTATCTCATCCAAATAAACTTAAAAATGTCTACAATACATTATCAAGTGAACTATTTTTTTCTCACTCAAATTTGGAATACCATGGTTAACTGTGCCCTTTTTTATTTCCTAAATTAATGTAAATATGTATATTTTGTGCATAAATTTTATCAATTCTTCTTTTAAAATTAGTCTCAAATCCAATTTTTGCCATTCTTATTTCCAATTTCATCATCATCATTTCTTTACATCTTATTACTATTTATTTGGGAAACTTCCTTCATTTCTTCATTCTTTTCATCACTTGTATTATATGTTCCTTCCTTTTTCCTTCCTTCTATTCCTTTCACAATGTATCTAGTTCTACTTAATTAATCTATTTTAAAGTCCCAAACAGTTTCAAACATATATCTAAAATGCCAAGGTTATCATGTCAATTCCTGTTTAAAAACACTCAGTGGCTTGCAGCACCTATCTTATGTTAGGACTTCACAAATCTATTACCACTTTTTTATATTTCTGTTTGAAATTAATTTATTTGGAGGAAATAAACAGTTAGTGCTTTGGAAATTTTTTTAGAATAGTATATTTGTTTCCAAAAGCTGTTGTAACAAAGTACCAAAAATTGGGTGGCTTAAAACAGCACATGTTTATTGTGTCATAGTTTTGGAGGCTAGAAGTTCAAAATCAAGGTGTCAGTAGGGCCACACTCCCTTTGAAATCTGCAGGGAAGAATACCTCCTTACCTCTTTTAGCTTCTGGTGTTTGCAGACAATCCTTGGCATTCCTTGGCGTGTACACGTGCATCATTCCAATTTGCCTCCACGTCACATGGCTGTCTGTGTCTTCACATGGAATTCTGCTCCCTACAACTGTCTGTGGCCCAATTTCCCTCTTCTTATTAAGTTACCAGTCATATTGGGTTAGAGACCTCCCTAATGACCTCATAATAACTTGATTACATTGCCAAGACTACTTCCAAATGAGGTTACCTTGGAGGAACAAGAAGTTAGGACTTCCAACGTCTATTTTCGGGGGACACAATTCAACCAATAACAAAATGTATTTATGCATTTCTTCCTTTGAAAAAAAGACACAAAAATCAAACCTTGTTAAGGTTTTTACTGTGAATGGATTTGCATCAAAAAATAAATAAATAAAATATAAAAAACAAAACAAAACGAAACAAAAGCAACCCACAACGAGATACTATCAATACTTCACAAGATGGCTATAATAAAAAAGAAAGACAATAACAAATATTGGTGAGGATGTGGAGAAATTAGAACACTCATTCATTGCTGGTGGGAGTAAAATATGGCAGACACTTTAGAGAAGAGTTTAGAAGCTCCTTGAAATTGATAAACATAATTACCATATAACCCAGCAAGTTCATTCCTAGGTAACTACCCAAGAAAAATAAAAACGTACCTTCACACACAAACACACACACACACACACACACACACACACACACACAAAGTATAAAGAGTTAAGAATTACTTTGCATTGGCCAGAGAGGTCAAGCTAAAAGACTTCTGAATTTTGACATTTTTCTCTTAAGCAAAAGCTTTGGATTCAATGACTTTATATCTCCCATTCTTCTGTCAAGTTCTTAATGGTAAATAAGTCAATGATAATAATATTTTGCTTTAGTTTAATGGTCCTGTTACAGTTGGATCAATCAGAAGCAGCTTGTTTCTAATGAATTGGAGAGAGTCAGGCAGTGTTCTAGGGTGCTGAGTCCCACCCAGAGCATGGTGTGCTGCAGTACATAGTATATTGGTCCAGAAGATGCTTTGAAACCCAACACAGTTTCAACTCTTCCCTTGTGAACAAGCCAAGTAATGAAAACTGGGCATGACAGTTTAGCCACAACTCAAGTAAGGGATTAAAACCCCCTCTGTCATCCAACCACATCTGTTTGAAAAGTGAGAATATGAAGAATATGAGTAGTTTCTCAGTGGTTTCTCTTCTTAGGAGTCTCTGATCCTTAAGTAAACAGGCTCCGTTTCCATTTCTAAATGTTTTATGGAAAATGCAATGAATCCCATTGAAATTGGCTGTGGGCAAGAGGTTATCAATATAAGCTAGTTAGTAGGGAGATATATAAAAAAGCAAGGCGTTTTCTGGTTGTTTATGGCAAAAGCATGTAAGGAACTGGAGACCTATGGCAGAACAAGTGTTTGTGGAGATTCCTAATAGTAGTTACTGAAAGGATATTAAGTCTCATATAAATTCCATTGCCAGTGGGTTGGTATTCCTGACCAAGACAATGTAGCTTACATCCCAAGAAAAGGGTACACAGAAATGGGGAATAAGCCATATAAAAAATAAAATTTAGGCTTGCGGGTTGGGTCATTTTTGCCATCTAATTTGATCAGCATAGCCTTAGTCATTTGAGCTCAGGCTTAAAATCAAAGCTAAAATTCTTAGAGAAGACACTAGCAAGAGCAATGTAGCTTCTGGTCTTAAAGAAGATCTGAGGTATCAGACATATCGATAAAGTAGAGTCCCAGAAAATTAACTAAAGTCCCAGTTTTAAGAAACAAATCAGGAGCAACCAACTTGGTTAGTGAAATCACTGGTAAAAAACCAATATTTAAAATCAATCACAAAGCTCGGGATTGGCGTGTGACTACAGTTGTGATAAAAGCCAGTGGTCCCAGTTTACTGGGGAAAAGATTAGACCATGGCATCAGTTATAGGTTAAAATCTGAAATTATTAATCTTGCATTCAAGGTTTTCATTAATTGATTATAACTTATTACCCTAATACTGCTTTCAAACATATCTAACACATACCAAAATTATTCCAGCTACACGAATGTCCTCATGGTTCTCAGAATAAATTGTGTTCCTTATTAACTCTGTATATTTACCTTCTTTTTCCCAGTGGAGTGCTGCCACCTCTACTTGCCTACTTCCAACCTACTCCCAAAATAATGTTCTATCACTCAGTTTTATCAGTAATCATAGGATGCTATGCTTGTTTTGTTAATTATTCCATGTATGAATGCTTTATCTCTATAATTCAATTACAAACCCCTGGAGAGTATTATTTGCTTGCTACTTCTGTTTGCTTTTATTTCCTTAGGTTTCAACTTTCTATCAGTAGGGGAAAAAATCAATGAAGAACTATTATAGAATTTTTTTAAAAATCTATTCCTCATATTTTTAAAAAGAACTTCATCTACTTTAACACTAGACAGATGTTAGAAAAAATAAAAATTCTTGACTAATATCATCCTTTGCTTATTTATTTTGATATGATGTATACAGATGCCATTGTGGATTGACTTGCATCTCCCCCAAATATATATTCTAATCCTAACCCCTGGTACCAGTGAATGTGACCTTATTTGGAAATAGCAGCTTTGTAGATGTAATTAAGTTAAGATGAAATTGTACTGAATGAGAGTGAAGCCCAATATAGTGATTAGAGGCTTTATAAGAAGAGGGAAATTTGAACACACAAGGTAGAAAGCCATGAAGACAGAGGCAGAAATAGAACGGATACAACTACAAGCCAAGTAATGCCAAAGATTTCAGGCAAACACCAAAAGCTAGAAGAAGCAAGGAAGGATTCTCCCATAGAACCTTCAGAGAGAGCATGGTTCTTCCCACCCCTGGTGCCTGAGTCAGTTCAGCCTGCTATAACAAAAATTCCATGAACTGGGTGATTTGATGTTGTGATTTTTTAAATCAACCTTTGTTAAGTAGAGTCTTAGGGTGTCAGATGATGAGCAGTTCAATGAAGACCACAAGGGAAAGTGAAATAGTGTTTATTACTCACAGGTCCTGGAGGAGCACAGCAGGCCTTGAGGGGCCACATGGGAGGTGGAACCAGGCTGCAGGCAAAGTGTGACCAGCAAGACCTGCAGCACATGGCTTTCTTAAGGTCCAAGGGTGGAGTACTTTGAGGTTCCCAGGCTGAAGCCGAATTGGTCAATTCAAACCAAGAAAAACAGAGTTTTGGTAAGCTTTTTGGGGATATTATATAAAAGGTGTACAAGCAGAAGGAGTTAGGACGCAAGGGAGACTTTATCACCAGGTGCACTGAGGGTGTCATATAAGGAACTTACACTTACTTGTGACTCTGTAGGCTGTTATCTAGGGCATGCGCTTGAGGGAGGGGCTAGTGACAGTTCATGGCCCCTACAGCTGCTTAGCTACACAAAATGAATGCTGAGGCAGCACTATTATGGAGTAGGTTAGCTAAACCCTCAACATTCATAAACAACAGAGATTTACGTCTTACAGTTCTGGAGGCTGGAAGCTCAAAATCAGAGTGCTAACATGGACAGGTTCTGGTGTAGACCCCCTTCTGGATTGAAGACTGCTGACTTCACATTGTATCCTCATAAGGAGAGGAGAGAGGAAGCAAACTCTCTCATGACACTTACAAGGGCACTAGTCCCATTCATAAGAGCTCCACCCTTATGACCTCATCTAATCCTAATTACTTTCCAAAGGAAGCAATACTATCACATTGGGTGGTAGGGTTTCAAAATACGAATTGTGGGGTGCCACAAACATTAGACTATAAAGGGAAGAAAGTTGCTCGTCATTTGGTTCTACAAGGATTAAGTCATTAGCCTTTGCAGTCATTGACTGACAGTGCACCCTGAAAGGAATTTAGGATGAAAACCTGGATGAGGCACCATGTGCTTTAGAAAAACAGGCCCCTTAGATAGTTATAGATATCTCAGCAAAAAAGAAAAAAAAAAGAATTGGTGAATCCAGATTCTTGCATCTTCCCATGCATAAAAAAGCACTAAAATCATCAACTGAGATATCTGTTGCTTGTGACTAGCAGTAACTCAGTAACTTTTTAACTGAGATGTATGCTTGACTGCACGGATTCCTTAGACAAAATCATATATACTGGTTTTATATATACCGGCATCTCCCCCTACCTCTCTAGAGCTGTTCCTCAGAACTATCCGAGAGGCTATTTCCTGGGCTGTTGTCTTCAGATCCCCAATAAAACTGAAACTCACAACTCGTAGGTCGTACATTTTTTCTTTCAGTTGGCAAGACCATAAGACCTTGATCTTTGTATTTCTACCTCCAAAACTGTAAGAGAATAAATTTCTGTTGTTTAAGCCACCAAGTTATTGGTACTTTGTTGCAGCAACCCTAGGAAACTAATACAGACTCCAACTAACCCTACAATGAATGGTTTTTAACGTCAGTAATCAGTGGTTATGAGACGTCCTCTCAGGTCTCTTGGTTAATATAAAGCTAATTGAAAATGGCAAGCATTACTGAAATGCTTATATAATATTTATGAAATCAAATGCAAAGTAATAATTCAACTACAAGTCACATATATATCTGTAAATGTATATAGTTGTATATAATATATATAAGAAAAGATATATTTTTATATATTAAGAAAAGTTATATATAAGATTATATTCATCTCAATTATATATATATATATATATATATATATATATATATATATATATATACAGAGAGAGAGAGAGTGCGTGCGCACAAAAGAATCACATTACTTTTGTAAGAGAAAATTTCTCAGTCAGAACCCACAATTTAATTTACGGCTTGGGGCTGACAGGATAGAAATCTGCATATTTCCAACCACTCCAGGAACTTCTGCTACTGGTAGATGATCCACAAACCACCAGAGATGAACAACTTAAAGAGCCCCAGATAAGGTCAGCTAATTTAGAAATATAAGTAAAATTTATGGCACATACCATAAATGAAAAAATGATACGATTAATAAAACATGACATTATTTTCGAGGGATCTATACTCAGGGGAAAATTGGTGAGAAGAAAAATCAGAAACTCAAGCTCTAGCTGCAGATAAGTAAAAATTACAAATCTTTTTTGGTCGGCTGGGAAAGTTCACATCTCAGTACTCTATTCGTTCTTTTGTTCTGACTAATTACTGCCGTCTATGTCAGTGGGAATACCAGCCATAAAACAGCAGGAAGGAACACTTGCCTCCCATACCACTGGAGATAAAAAAGAAAAAAAAATCATGTAAGGCTAAGACTTAAGAAAATCAACTGAAAACAGGCAAACAAATTCCGTGGTCAAATGGCTTGTTTTTCTGGAAAATAAATAAATAAAAACATAATTTTCTTCATTTTTCTTATACTATTTAATAAGGAACCAATGTTAAAAACCAACCAGTAGTCACAAATACCATTGAAAACAAGCTCTTTAAATTTGCTTTAATTTCAGTCTATTCAAAAAATGCATGATTGTCTGCTACCTTATTTTATTTTTGAAAAAAGCCTTCTTACATTTTCCAACTGAGTTCTACTAAGCCAGCCAACATCTTACTGATATCTGGTGTATATTTTGGAATTTAAAGCATAAAGTCAGCAGTGACTTGCTGTGGGGTTAAGGAAAATAAGTTATTTCAGATTAAGACTAATTAGATAAAAATCACTAAGAAAATAAGTAATTTGGTAATGTCAGCTAAATTTACAAAAGCTCATATTCATCTTAAAGTCAAAGGTTGTGTGTACAATGGCAAGCTAAAATGAAAAATTGAGTCAATTATTTAGATAATTCAGGTCTAAAATTGCTGCCATTTAGGAAGAGAATATTTAGTTAATGGGGTCATGATTTATGTAAATAAACTATCAACACTGGCCAATTAACAACCTTTCCCATTTCACTGGAAATATACAGAACTATCTTAATGATTTTCATGGGAATATGCTACACAAGAAATCCTCTATGTGAAATGAAAACCACAACAGGTTTCATCAATCAAGCAAAGTAAAACTAAATATCTTGGTGCATACCTTCTCCTTGTCCCTAATAAGATATTTAAAAAACAACAACAAACAAAACAAAAGAAAACAAACAAACAAAAAAAGGGCCCAACAGGAATTATGTTCAATTCTGAACATTTACTTTTTTCCATATCTTTTTTTTTTTGAAACCTTGAATGGACTTCTCTTTCCTCTATCATTTCTTAAAGTGAACTGTAAAGCTTCCAGTAAAAGGTTTTTCAACACAACTACTTTTTAAAATAAGAGAAGTGAGCTTGTAAAACAAATATTACCATTCTTTGCTCATTGTGTTTCTCTCAATGATTACCTCTTTTATTCACTGATCACCACTTTTCGAAATTAGGACAGAGCTAATAAACATTTAGTAATAATACCTTTATTGAAATGTATTGACAGTAATATCACCACCACCAGATATTTGCATTTTATTTTAACATATAGCTACCAGAGTGGCTAATATGTCCCTAATACTGAGATAAGAAAATGTCCTTGCCTTATCTTCAAATTTTCCTAATTTCAATTAGTTTCATACCTATCCTGTGACCTAAATACTTCAACTTTTCAGATTAAATTATCGGAATTTAGAAAGATTAGGTAACTCCCTCCTTGGTCAGATGGCTACTGATGTTAGAGCTTGGATTTAAATTCTAACAAGCTTATGATTGTGCTTGTTATTTCTAATTGTTAAATGAACAAATTTTAAATAACAAGCTAAATAAGCAGTTACCAAAAAAAAAAAAAAAAAAGTGATTTTGTGTGTGTGTTTGTGTGTCTACTGGGAGGGTGGCTAGCTGAATCCTGAAGACATTCTGAGCCATTGCTAGCTTCAGGTTGAAACTCACCGAATTCTTTAAATATTTTAGGGCTGTGGTTCACAAACTCATTTGTATTTGAATTACCTGGGCAGCTTAAATAAAACGTCAGTATTTTGAAAAAGAGACAGATTGTAAAACTACCTTTTAAAGACTTAGGACCATATTATCTGCTTTCTACTATTTAGGAGCTAAAGACTTGCATGATGTTGTCATCTGCGCATCCTGGAGGCGCTCACCAAACTGGACTTTCAGTTCTTCTTAGAGCTTCTACGTTTGTTGTGTTTTCCTTAAGTGCTGTTCTCCCTGATCTTTGCATGGATGCACCTGGTCCTTCCCTTCATCCTTCTATTCCAGTCTCTGACCCTTCCTCCTCTCCCCCTCCCTCTCCACTTCTTCCCACTGCTCTTTTCCTTTCCTCCTTCCCCTTCCTCATCATAGTGCCCTTCCCGTTTCTTTCCCCCACCCCGTGCTCCTCCATCTTCTCTTTCTCCCCCTTTCCTCTCCTTCTCACTCTTTGCCTTCTAACTCTACTCCTTCCAACTCCTTTTCCCATAGCACCCCCTCACGTCCTTTACTAGTCCTGGACCTTCTTCTCTAGCATATCCCAATTTTTTTACAAAATGATGAAATGGCCAGCTAAAAAGTGTAATTTCTGGGTTCTTCCTACAAGGTTATCTGAAAGGAGAAAGGCACATTTTCAGAACCTGGTTTATACACTGGGAGATATGTTTGGTTACAAGTGAATTGATAATTTTCTATCTTATACTTCATAGGATCTTACAGTTAACATTGGAAACTGTCCTTTTTATTACCTTATATTCCTTACGTGTTTATTATCTGTCCCACTTAGGTAATCTATCAGCCAGAAACCTGGGGAATTCACCAAGTTTAAATTGATCTTCTATATTTCCACTACCAGGAAATGTACTTCTTAAGAGTGGCTAATAAATGTTATTATGTATCTTTTATAGTACGTTTAAGTATTTATAGAACTTTTGTAGAGATGTTGTCAGTGCACTGCCCATATTCAGCTGGCCTTTACCACATGGGTGCATGCCAGTTGAGGTTCCCACCACCATCACCAGCATCTCCTTGCTGAGGCCTTTGTCCGGCCACCAGCACTGGTTCTGTCCGTGAACATAGCAAGCTGGGAGAGACAGAAAATTCGATGGGGGATGGGCATTCCTTGACCAATGACTGATGGGGCTTAGGATAGAAGTATCCAGCTCTTGCCTCTAGGATAGGATAACTGTCAGTTGCTCTTTCTATACCGGTTATCTGAATATCCTCAAGGGATTAAACTTTAGATGCCCACAAAGAGAAGTAGAGAATACTTGACAAAGTAAATAGCAATATGTCATCAGGAATCTGATTTTTCCGTTTTTCCACAAGTAGTTTTCTTCTTCTTCCTTCTTCCCTCTTTCCCTCCCTCCTTCCCTCCCTCTCTTTCTTCTTTCTTTTTTTTTTTCTCTTCTCTCTATCTCTCTTTCTTTCTTCCTAATTCCCTTCTTGGGCAGAGGTGATTTTCACCCTTCTGTGTGTGTGTGTGCGTGTGTAATCAAGAATGGATAGGAATTACCATTAAGTTTTAAGTTGCAAATCCTCCCCACCCTCGTCCTAATTGTTTACACAGAAAGGCCATTAAACCCATGTAATGCCTATTTGTTCCATTGCATTACTGAGTAGGAGACAATATAGAAAAGGAAAAATTACCTTTTAGCAAATATCACAGCATGCTTTGAAAGCTTTCTTCATGTTTGTGCTGTCTGAAGTTTAGCATGATCTTAATTACTATAAAAGAGTTTTCATCATTCAAAGAATAAAAACATATGCATTAAATAAGCATAAAGAAAATTTTAGAAGACAAATGCGTAATGCAAAGCATTATGCTGCTCTGTTACTGCCTTAAAAGTCCACACACACGCATATGCACATAACCAGAGCCTTGTCTTAGCAGTTCTTAACAGTTTCCCAATAGAGAATGGACGGAAACAAATGTCATTTTTGTATAAGTTTATATATTTTCAAATTTTATTTGCCTGGTTTTAAAATCTTTCACTTATTTCTTAATCTTTGCCTTAACCATTGCATTGTTAAGATAAATGAAGTAAGCAAATGCTATCTTATAACTAGCATAAAAGTTAAAATGTGACTGTCTTCCAAAAGCTAATTGCTGAGCTTGCTTTTCAAAGAGAACCAAGCAGATTGGAATGCATCTTCTACCCCCATATCTAGCTCTTCTTTCTGATTTTCTTGATTCTAACCTTATATTGGTTTTGTCAATCACTCAAGTTCAACTTCTTAGGATCAATATCTTCTGAATTATCAAAGACTGCCATATATATATATATTTTTGCAAATGCAACACCTCTGGCATCCATTTAGTCTCCATCTGTGTTTCTGAAATCCTGTTCATTGAGCACTGTCCTGTTCAAATATCACTCTGACTAATTGGATTCTGCACAATTTAATTAATTCCAAAACACTCAATCCAACAAACATGTAATGCATGCCTAAAATATGCTAAGTACTATACTGTACACAAGGAGATTACAGTCTCCTGAGTGAAGCACATGTAAACAATGACTCCAGAGTTTGTTCAATGAAACTACAGAATTATGCGCAAATGTGCAAGTGGCAGTCCAGGGAGTGATGTAGAGGAAGGGAACAGAGAAAATTTCACAGGATGAATGACAAATAAGCTGAATTTTAAAGGTCACAGGGAAAGGTCTCCAAAATGATAAGGCAGAAATGTTCAGGGGCTTCCCTGGTGGCGCAGTGGTTGAGAATCTGCCTGCCAATGCAGGGGACACAGGTTCGAGCCCTGGTCTGGGAAGATCCCACATGCCGCAGAGCAGCTGGGCCCGTGAGCCACAATTACTGAGCCTGCGCGTCTGGAGCCTGTGCTCCCCAACAGGAGAGGCCGCGATAGTGAGAGGCCCGCGCACCGCGATGAAGAGTGGCCCCCGCTTGCCGCAACTGGAGAAAGCCCTCACACAGAAACGAAGACCCAACACAGCCATAAATAAATAAATAAATAAATAAAAATTAAAAAAAAAAAAAAAAAAAAAAAAAGAAATGTTCAGAGAGGAAAAAAAATTTTAATTAAAAAAAAATTTTTTTTTAATTAAAAAAAAAACTGAAAATAGTTACGTCACTTAGCAAGATTTTTGGCTGAAAACAACATAATAGTTAATTACAATTATTTAAATAAATAGATATTGCCCCTATCCTCACTTAAGGAGGCCAGAAATAGTTGCTAGTGTTGATTCTGTCCCTCATATTGAACTCAGGCTGGATGTAGCAAACCAAAAGCTTCAGTGCACATCTTCATGAAGTTGACTAAGATATATGGGAAAGGAATACACAAAACCAATATGGCAGCCTAAATACAATATAAAGGCCAAAGGAGCCAGAACTAGTTCTCAAAGAGGGAGTATCAAATTCGGAATCTCAGAGTCAGAAAAGTTCTTGTACCAGAATTTTTGAGTGAGTAAAAAAATCTGAGTAAGTAAAGTGAAGCTAGGAAGCACCTACACTTTGCATCAGGCTCTGTGTTTCAGCCTAGGTGATAAGTGAGGGTGGCTTATATGACTAGTAAGATCCAACAACCAGGCACATTCCAGGAGCATTGAAGGATTTGAAGGTAATTGATCATATTACATTTTAGAATTACTGTGATAGTTAAAGTACAAAGATTGGCTTGCAAAAGGGTATCCAGGAAAACAAATCAGTTCAGAAACCATATGATGGCCCATGTAAGCATTTTCTCTAATTCTTCCAACCAATTCTCTTTTAACCACTCAAAAGAATATTACTATGCTTCTCCCTCCATCATAGTACTCATACATTGTGCCATGTAAGTAAGACTTATGTCTTCTTTACCTTTTTTGTTTTATAAATTTATTTATTTATTTATTCAATACTCTAGTACTTACTATGTGCCAATCCCTGTTGTATGTGCTAGGGAGGTAAAAATAAGCAAGAATCCTTTTCTGTTTCTGCTAATGTGTTTGCATTCTAGTGAGAGAGAGAGAGAAAAAGAGAGAGTTAATAAACTTATAAATAAACAATATGTCATATCAGGTTGCTGTGATATGTAAAGAAAATTCAAGGTAGGTTAGGAAAATGAGTAATGGGGAAGCTCTTATTTTATATTAGGATAATAAGGAAGAGTCTCACTGATAATCTGAGACTCAGAGGAAGCGAGGCAGGCACCCATTTGGATATACTGAGGAAGAGGAATTCATGCAGATGATACAAATGCAGCAGCTCCTAAGGTGAAGCAGTGTGATGTTTTTAATTAAAAAAGAAGCCAGAGTAAGCAACGCATAATGAGTAACGGAAGAGTAGTAAGTTACGATGTGAGAGAATCAGTTATGAGCCAAATTGTAGAAACTCAGAGGCCTTAATAAGGATGTTGCCAGTAAGCTTGGAAACGTGATAATATTTAGCAGAAAGGGGACATGATTAGATTTAGGCTATAGGATCACACTGGCTGCCATGTGGAAAATAATCTGTAGGGGGACAAACATGGAAGCAAGTAGACCAGTTATGAGGGCACTGCAATAAACTGGGAGAGAGATGGTGGGGTTCTGGATGTATTTTGAAAATATAAGTAAGCGATTGACTAATGGAGTAGAAATGGAGTGAGAACAAAAAAAGTTAGTCAAGGATAACTTTAAAATTTTATACCTGAGCAACTGAAAGAATGGAATTTCCATTAACTTAATGGGCAAGATGGTCAAAGGAAGATTGGTAAAATTAGGAATTGTTTTGGTCATATTTCTTTTGCGATATCTATTAAATGCCCATAATGTTTAACCTCAAACAGTTTTTTTCCATCTCAGATATTGTCGTTTATCCTTTAAAAGTTTCTGCTTAACATTCTCAGTCTTTAGCTTCTTAAACATATGAAATATAATTATTTAAATGTGCTTGTCTACTAATTCTATCAACTGTGTTATTTTTTAATTGATTGATTTTTATTCAATGTTGTATTTTCCTGCTTCTTTGTGCCTGATAATCTTTTGTTGGAGGTCTGATATTGTGAATTTTACTTTGTCAGATGCTGTTTTTCATATTCCCATAAATATTATTGAGCATAGCACTTGGGTGCAATTTCATTATTTGGAAACAATTTAATCCTTTTGGGGTCTTGCTTTGTTAGTATCAAAGCAATGTTTCATCTCAGGTAAATTTTTTCCTATACTAAAGCAAGACTCTTCTTGATAGATACCTGATGCCTTGGGAATTACAAAATTTTCACTCTGACTCTTAGGAGCTGTCACTCAGGTAGTTTCCTCACGTATATTTGCTGATTAGACTCAACCAAATACTAAAGGGGACCCTCTGTGGATCTCCAGAGTTTTCTTTGCTCAGTTTTCTCCTCTCTGATACTCTGCTATGAACTCAAACCACCTTGCCCTCCGCAGATACACAGCTCTGTCTCCATCACTCAGGGAAAGCATTAGTTCTCCCTCACTGCTCTGTGGTCTGCCAACTTTCTGTAAACAATAAGTAGGGCAGTTTTAGAGCTTATCTTGTTTGTTTCCCATTTTTTCAGTGATCATTGTCTGTTGTTGTCTGATGCCCAGTAACTTGAGTCATTGCTTTATATATTTTGTTCATTTTCTTTGTTGTCTTAGGCAAGAGACTAAATGCAGTCCCTTTTACAATATCTTGTTTAGAAATGGAAGTCCATTAGGTCTATAATTCTTTTATCTTGTCTTTTGAATTAGCATTATTAAGGAAAATATATGAACATATTACAGAACATATTTTACATTTACAGTTCAACGAGTTTTGACAAATGCGTGCACACATAAGCATCACCAAAATAAACACACAAACCATTTGCATCACTCACAGATTTTCTCTTTCCTTACTGTAGTTAACTATCCCTCCAGCCCAACCATATGCAACCACTCATCTGCTATCTATAGTGTAGATTAGTTTATATAGTTTGGAATATCACACGAATGGTATCATAGTATACATTCTTGTGTTTTGATCCCTTCAGTCAGCATAACGGTATAACATTTATCCTTGTTGTATATTCATTCTGCTTTACTGCTGAGTATTATTGCATTGAATGACTATAACAATTGTTGATAAACATTTGGCTGTTTCCAGTCTAGAGCACAACACTATTATGAAAATTTGTACATAGATTTTTGTATGAATAGTTTATGTTAAGCTTACTCCTTTCCAGTTATAGGTTTTATTCAGGAACAAATTCTCCTCTGTTATCAGTCTGACTGGAACACTTTTTAATACCTTTAAGTGTTTTTTTTCTTGGTACAGATTTTACATTATCACTGATAGTGTTTCTGTAACCATTTCACTTTGATGTAACTAATAGAAGTTCCTCAGTTATAATTCCCCCATGTAATTTAAACTAAATTGAATTGTAACACCTAATTACATCTCTTTCTCTCATTTTAGGCACAAGAGAGTTTATTTTTCAATATTTTTTTCTTTTTCTGAATCATTACTTAAAATATAGAAAATAAGCTAGGAAGATCTACAAAGATTTTCTATTAATTCTACCTTTTCTTTTTATTCTTATGAGAAAGGTTGCTTAGAGTTGGGGGCATTTTACAAACAGTAGTCATTAGTCATACCCTGTTAATTCCTTCTGCTTTCCCACTAATATATACAATTACATAGTAAGGTCAAAGTTCTTTTCTTTTTTTAAACACAATTGTTTTTTAGGTTTTTTTTTTTCTGATTAGTCATCAATTTTATACACATCAGTGTGTACATGTCAATCCCAATCACCCAATTCATCCCACTCCCACCCCCACCCCCACCCCCCGCCACTTTCCCCCCTTGGTGTCCATACGTTTGTTCTCTACTTCTGTGTCTCAATTTCTACTCTGCAAACTGGTTCATCTGTACCATTGTCTAGGTTCCACATATATGCGTTAATATATGATATTTGTTTTTCTCTTTCTGACTTATTTCACTCTGTATGACAGTCTCTAGATGCATCCACGTCTCTACAAATGACCCAATTTCATTCCTTTTTAAGGCTGAGTAATATTCCATTGTATATATATACCACATCTTCTTTATCCATTCGTCTGTTGATGGGCATTTAGGTTGCTTCCATGACCTGGTTATTGTAAATAGTGCTGCAATGAACATTGGGGTGCATGTGTCTTTTTGAATTATGTTTTTCCCTGGGTATATGCCCAGTAGTGGGATTGCTGTGTCATATGGTAATTCTATTTTTAGTTCTTTAAGGAACCTCCATACTGTTCTCCATAGTGGCTGTATCAATTTATATTCCCACCAACAATGCAAGAGGGTTCCCTTTCTCCACACCCTCTCAGCATATGTTGTTTGTAGATTTTCTGATAATTCCCATTCTAACTGGTGTGAGGTGATACCTCATTGTAGATTTGATTTGCATTTCTCTAATAATTAGTGATGTTGAGAAGCTTTCATGTGCTTCTTGGCCATCTGTATGTCTTCTTTGGAGAAATGTTTATTTAGGTCTTCTGCCCATTTTTTGGATTGGGTTGTTTGCTTTTTTAATGTTGAACTGCATGAGCTGTTTATATATTTTGGAAATTAATCCTTTGTCCGATGATTCATTTGCAAATATTTTCTCCCATTCCGAGGGCTGTCTTTTCGTCTTGTTTATGGTTTTCTTTGCTGTGCAAAAGCTTTTAAGTTTCATTAGGTCCCATTTGTTTATTTTTGTTTTTATTTCCATTACTCTAGGAGGTGAATCAAAAAAGATCTTGCTGTGATTTATGTCAAAGACTGTTCTTCCTATGTTTTCCTCTAAGAGTTTTATAGTGCCCAGTCTTAAATTTAGGTCTCTAATCCATTTTGAGTTTATTTTTGTGTATGATGTTAGAGAGTGTTCTAATTTCATTCTTTTACATGTAGCTGTCCAGTTTTCCCAGCACCACTTATTGAAGAGACTGTCTTTTCTCCATTGTATATCATTGCCTCCTTTGTCATAAATTAGTTGACCATAGGTGCATGGGTTTATCTCTGGGCTTTCTATCCTGTTCCATTTATCTATATTTCTGTTTTTGTGCCAGTACCATATTGTCTTGATTACTGTAGCTTTGTAGTATAGTCTGAAGTCAGGGAGTCTGATTCCTCCAGCTCCGTTTTTTCCCCTCAAGACTGTGTTGGCTATTTGGAGTCTTTTGTGTCTCCATACAAATTTTAAGATTTTTTGTTCTAGTTCCATAAAAAATGCCATTGGTAATTTGGTAGGGATTGCATTGAATCTGTAGATTGCTTTGGTTATAGAGTCATTTTCACAATGTTGATTCTTCCAATCCAAGAACATGGTATATCTCTCCATCTGTTGGTATCATCTTTAATTTCTTTCATCAGTGTCTTATAGTTTTCTGCATACAGGTCTATTTTCTCCCGAGGTAGGTTTACTCCTAGGTATTTTATTCTTTTTGTTGCAATGGTAAATAAGAGTGTTTCCTTTATTTCTCTTTCAGATTTTTCATCACTAGTGTATAGGAATGCAAGAGATTTCTGTTCATTAATTTTGTATCCTGCAACTTTTCCAAATTCATTGATTAGCTCTAGTTGTTTTCTGGTGGCATCTTTAGGATTCTCTATGTATAGTATCATGTCATCTGTAAACAGTGACAGTTTTACTTCCTCTTTTCCAATTTGTATTCCTTTTATTTCTTTTTCTTCTCTGATTGCCATGGCTAGGACTTCCAAAACTATGTTGAATAATAGTGGTGAGAGTGGACATCCTTGTCTTGTTCCTGATTTAGGGGAAACGTTTTCAATTTTTCACCATTGAGAGTGACGTTTGCTGTGGGTTTGTCATATATGGCCTTTATTACATTGAGGTAGGTTCCCTCTATGCCCACTTTCTGGAGCGTTTTTATCATAAATGGTGTTGATTTTGTCAAAAGCTTTTTCTGCATCTATTGAGATGATCATATGGTTTTTATTCTTCAATTTGTTAATATGGTGTATCACATTCATTAGTTTGCGTATACTGAAGAATCCTTGCATCTCTGGGTTAAATCCCACTTGATCTTGGTGTATGATCCTTATAATGTGTTGTTGGACTCTGTTTGCTAGTATTTTGTTAAGGATTTTTTTCATCTATATTCATCAGTGATATTGGTCTGTAATTTTCTTTTTTTGTAGTATCTTTGTCTGGTTTTGGTATCAGGGTGATGGTGGCCTCATAGAACGAGTTGGGAGTTTTACTTCCTCTGCAATTTTTTGGAGAGTCTGAGAAGAATGGGTGTTAGCTCTTCTGTAAATGTTTGATAGAACTCATGTGTGAAGCCATCTGGTCCTGGACTTTTGTTTGTTGGAAGATTTTTAATCACAGTTTAATTTCATTACTTGTGATTGGTCTTTTCATATTTTGTATTTCTTCTGGTTCAGTCTTGGAAGGTTATAGCTTTCTAAGAATTTTTCCATTTCTTCCAGGTTGTCCATTTTATTGGCATAGAGTTGCCTGTAGTAGTCTCTTAGGATGCTTTGTATTTCTGCGGTGTCTGTTGTAACTTCTCCTTTTTCATTTCTAATTTTATTGATTTGAGTCCTCTCCCTCTTTTTCTTGATGAGTCTGGCTAATGGTTTATCAATTTTGTTTATCTTCTCAAGGAACCAGGTTTTAGTTTATTGATCTTTGCTATTGTTTTCTTTGTTTCTATTTCATTTATTTCTGCTCTGATCTTTATGATTTCTTTCCTTCTGCTAACTTGGGTTTTGTTTGTTCTTCTTCTCTAGTTCTTTAGGTGTAAGGTTAGATTGTTTACTTGAGATTTTTCTTGTTTCTTTAGGTAGGCTTGTATAGCTATAACTTCCCTCTTAGACCTGCTTTTTGCTGCATCCCATAGGTTTTGGGTCGTCGTGTTTTCATTGTCATTTGTCTCTAGGTATTTTTTGATTTCCTCTTTGATTTCTCCAGGATCTCTTGGTTATTAGTAACGTATTGTTTAGCCTCCATGTGTTTGTCTTTTTTACGTTTTTTTCCCTGTAATTCATTTCTAATCTCATAGCATTGTGGTCAGAAAAGATGCTTGATATGATTTCAATTTTCTTAAATTTACTGAGGCTTGATTTGTGACCCAAGGTGTGATCTATCCTGGAGAATGTTCCGTGTGCACTTGAGAAGAACGTGTAATCTGCTGTTTTTGGATGGAATGTCCTATAAATATCAATTAAATCTATCTGGTCTATTGTGTCATTTGAAGCTTGTGTTTCCTTATTAATTTTCTGTTTAGTTGATCTGTCCATTGGTGTAAGTGAGGTGTTGAAGTCCCCTACTATTATTATGTTACTGTCAATTTCCTGTTTTAGAGCTGTTAGCCGTTGCCTTATGTATTGAGGTGCTCCTATGTTGGGTGCCTATATATTTATAATTGTTATATCTTCTTCTTGGATTGATCCCTTGCTCATTATGTAGTGTCCTTCCTTGTCTCTTGTAACATTCTTTATTTTAAAGTCTATTTTATCTGATATGAGTATTGCTACTCCAGCTTTCTTTTGATTTCCATTTGCATGGAATATCTTTTTCCATCCCCTCATTTTCAGTCTGTATGTGTCCCTAGGTCTGAATTGGGTCTCTTGTAGATAGCATATATATGGGTCTTGTTTTTGTGTCCATTCAGCAAGCCTGTGTCTTTTGGTTGGAACCTTTAATCTATTCACATTTAAGGTAATTATTGATATGTATGTTCCTATTACCATTTTCTTAATTGTTTTGGCTTTGTTTTTGTAGGCCCTTTTCTTCTCTTGTGTTTCCCACTCAGAGAAGTTCCTTTAGCATTTGTTGTAGAGCTGGTTTGGTGGTGCTGAATTCTCTTAGCTTTGCTTTTCTGTAAAGCTTTGATTTCTCCATCGAATCTGAATGAGATCCTTGCTG
The DNA here is from genome assembly GCF_009873245.2 of Balaenoptera musculus. NCBI lineage: Eukaryota > Metazoa > Chordata > Mammalia > Artiodactyla > Balaenopteridae > Balaenoptera > Balaenoptera musculus. Next base: position 124,336,046 of record NC_045789.1, on the reverse strand, counting down.
GGTAGAGTAATCTTGGTTGTAGGTTCTTCCCTTCATCAATTTAAGTATATCATACCACTCCCTTCTGGCTTGTAGAGTTTCTGCTGAGAAATCAGCTGTGAACCTTATGGGAGTTCCCTTGTATGTTATTTGTCATTTTCCCTTGCTGCTTTCAGTAATTTTTCTTTGTCTTTAACTTTTGCCACTTTGATTACTATGTGTCTTAGCGTGTTTCTCCTTGTGTTTATCCTGTATAAGACTCTCTGTGCTTCCTGGACTTGGGTGGCTATTTCCTTTCCCTGTTAAGGAAGTTTTCGACTATAATCCCTTCATATATTTTCTCGGTTCCTTTCTCTTGTCTTCTCCTCTGGACCCCCTATTATGCGAATGTTGTTGCGTTTAATGTTGCCCCAGAGGTCTCTTAGGCTGTCTTCATTTCTTTTCATTCTTTTTTCTTTATTCTGTTCCGAAGCAGTGAATTCCACCATTCTGTCTTCCAGATCAGTTGTGCATTCTTCTGCCTCAGTTACTCTGCTATTTATTCCTTCTAGTGTATTTTTCATTTCAGTTATTGTATTGGTCATCTCTGTTTGTTTGTTCTTTAATTCTTCTAGATCTTTGTTAAACATTTCTTGCTTCTTCTCGATCTTCACCTCCATTCTTTTTCCGAGGTCCTGGATCATCTTCACTATCATTATTCTGAGTTCTTTTCCTGGAAGATTGCCTATCTCCATTTCATTTAGTTGTTTTTCTGGGGTTTTATCTTGTTCCTTCATCTGGTACATAGCCCTCTGCCTTTCATCTTGTCTATCTTTCTGTGAATGTGGGGTCAAAATTCTTTATCATCTTTCCTGTTGGTCCCTTGAACTTTTCCTTCCATACATTTATCACAATTACAAGCATATCTTTAATATGACTTCTTAGAAAATGTATGTATTTCTCACAAAGCACTTTAATTCCACAATTATAAGAACTATTTTCTTCACTGCTATATTTCTCATTGCCTAGCACAAAGGCCAGCCCATATAGAAGCACTGCTATATTTCTCATTGCCTAGAACAAAGGCTAGCACCATAATTAGTGAGTAGCTAATTTTAAAAAATAGAGAATTATCTGAACATCTTGTTAAAAAATGGCATTAACCATATTTTGGCATGTCATAGCATGTTCCTTGGTAATATATCCATGACCTCTTAAAATAGAAGGATGTTTTCTAGTCCTATCTTAAATATTCTCTTTCCTTAGTTAATATTGTATTCAAATTCTCACTCACCTTCTCAGGGTCAATCATACTATAAATTTACCCCCGATATGCTTTTACATGCCAAATCTTCCTCAAGACAGGTAGAAGTGTATTTTGGTGTTGATGAAAGACGCAAAGTGCACATCATCAAAAGGGAAATTTCCAAAAAGAAAGTAAGAGAAAATACAGCAAGAGCCAGGTGTGCGTCTGTAAGTGTAACTGTGACTGACCCTCTGCTGCTGGCCTCTGCTACTCTCTCTTACACATCATCATTCCATTCTTTGTAAAGGCAATGTCACCCGACTCATAATATTCAGTGAATGGTGGTGACTGCAGATGAGTTTTCTTCTTTATACTGCAGAAATGAAAATGGCCTTTTGGCTGAGTAATATTCCATTGTATATATGTACCACATCTTCTTTATCCATTCCTCTGTCGATGGACATTTAGGTTGCTTCCATGTCTTGGCTATTGTAAACAGTGCTGCAATGAACATTGGAGTACATGTATCTTTTTGGACCATGTTTTTCTCCAGATATATGCCCAGGAGTGGAATTGCAGGGCATATGGTAGCTTTATTTTTAGTTTTTTAAGGAAGCTCCATAGTGGTTGTACCAATTTACATTCCCACCAACAGTGTAGGAGGGTTCCCTTCTCTCCACACCCTCTCCAGCATTTATTGTTTGTATTGAATGAAATAATGCCATTTACAGCAACATGGTTGGACCTAGAGATTGTCATACTGAATGAAGGAAGTCAGACAGAGAAAGAGAAATATCATATGTTATCCCTTATGTATGGAATCTAAAAAGAAATGATGCAAATGAATTCACTTACAAAACAGAAACAGACTCATAGACTTAGAGACGAACTTATGGTTACCAGGGGGAAGGATAGGGAGAAGGGATAATTAGAGAGTTTGGGATCCACATGTACACACGGCTATATTTAAAATGGGCAACCAACAAGGACCTACTATATAGCACAGGGAACTCTGCTCAATGTTATGTGACAGCCTGGATGGGAGGGGAGTTTAGGGGTGAACGGATACATGTATATATATGGCTGAGTCCCTTTGCTGTACACCTGAAACTCTCACAACACGCATAAGCCAGCTCTACCTCAATATAAAATAAAAAGTTTAAAAAAAGAGAGAGAATAGTAAAATTGAGAAAAGAAGAAAAAGGCCTTTTGCTATTCTTGTTGGTATTGTTGGTGAGTTTGGAAGAGGAGATTGGGAGGAGAAGGGGATGGACTGAAGAGAGGATTGCTGGTATCATCTAGATTGCAGGTAAGAAGAATTTACAAATAATTTAACATGAATTTTAAGGAAACTTTTAATAAGTTGGTGAAGAGAACAATTTTTTATAAAGATCGTGACTTCACTATGAACTGCTTTAGTCTCATTTTTAAAAATCACATGTGTGTATTAAATTATGTTTTCTGGCTTAAGAAAAATCCCTGCAGGCCATCAGTCACATAATATAATCCTATTTGTAATGAAACATTAAATATATCACATTGCACATATCACAAAAAAAGTATTAAATGATCTTAGTCCTCTTACCCAAATTAACAGTGTGAATACATAAAAGAGAAGCAGTGTGTGCAGTTATGTTTTTCACCTGATTTATAACTCCTTTACATTCAACTGAGTGTTTAATGTGTTTTTTAGGTCAGGTACTCTGTATGCAAAATTTGAAATCTTTGATGTTTTAGTGTATTTTAAATGAAATCGATCCCCACTGTGACTAATTTTGAAAACAAAGCCAAAAGAAAATGTTCACTTACTTTTGTGAAAAGCCACTTTGGCCATTTTCTCAAGCAAGTTATGTAATGTATGTAATAACAAAAACCCTGCCAATAGTGAGAGATGCAAATAGTTACTTTCAACTGAAGATGGCTTTAAAAATTACCACTGGCTCAGCCCAGGCTGTAAGAATGCTCTTTCAGAGAATTCAAAGAGTGATTTTGCAAGAAATATGTTTATCTGTATATTATTAATTTAGAGCTGAGACTTTAAGCAAAGAAAAAAACTAAAGATAATATAATCAAAATTAATAAATTACTCTAATTTATAGGTTGGTAACCATTTCATTTTTCACTGACTTCTTGGGTACTGAATATTGGGCCTAATGAAAATTGAAGGGGGTAGTTTTAGGCTAAATAGAACAAATTACCATATGTTATGTTATAGAGAGCACATGGATTTTTACAAGATTATTAGATAGTATACATATGCTATTGTGGGATACTTCTAAATTTCTTCGGGTAATATCTAAAGTGAAAAAATTTGCTCCTGCCCCAAATAGATTCCTTGAATAATAGTCTGTGCTTATTTGTAGTGATCAGTTAGCTACCTGTTGAATCATAAAAGTTATCTTTATATAAAAATTATTTTCAAAGTAACCTAGGTTAAATTCTGTATTTTATTCATCTAATGTCTTGAATTATTTTTGAATGTTTTGTTATTTATACTGTTCTCTTATATATTTTTTCAACTGATCTTCCAAATAGGCCTGTGAGTTTTTCAGACAATATAATTATTCACATTCTGCTAAGGTGAAAGCAGTCTTAGAATGATTGAAATTTAAAATTATAAAGTCCAGATAATTGTCTAGGGTAGTGCTATACAATAGATATACAATGCTTGCCAAAATGGAAGTCGTGTGCGCAATCTTTAAATTACAAGTAGCCACATTAAAAGAAGTAAAAAGGAACAGGTGAAATTCATTTTAATGATTTTTTTCCCAACATGTCCAACAGTTTATTTAAACATGTTATCAATAGAAAACTATTAATAAGATATTTTACATTCATTTTTCTTATTAAATTTTCAAAACCTGATGTGTGTTTTGCACATAAAACATCTCAATTCAGACTAGTCACATCATACATGCTCAATAAACTACATGTGACTACTAGTGGACAACACATATCTATCTAATGTTTCAGATTCTTAAGCAATTTCTTTTCCTCTATACAATGAATTTCCTCTCTTCTTTTTATACTCTATATCCATACAATCATCTTTGCTCTCTCTTGATTCTCTCAAGCTCCACATCTACAACCTTAATTCATGCACCATCAACTACACCCAAATTACTGCATTAGGTTCCCCAGTGGAATACTTCCTTCCTATATCACCCCATCCAATTTTATTCTGATGCCCCAGTGACCTTCTTTTTTGGTATATATCAGAGGTCCCCAAACTTTTTGGCACCAGGGACCGGTTTCGTGGAAGACAATTTTTCCACGAACTGGGGGAGGTGGGGGATGGTTTTGGGATGATTCAAGCTCATTACATTTATTGTGTAATTATTTCTATTATTATTACATTGTAATATATAATGAAATAATTACACAACTCACCATAATGCAGAATCAGTGGGAGCCCTGAGCTTGTTTTCACTTGCCACTCACTGATAGGGTTTTGATATGAGTCTGCAAGCAATTGATTTATTAATAGTCTCTGTGCAGTCAAACCTCTCTGCTAATGATAATCTGTATTTGCCGCCACTCCCCAGTGCTAGCATCACCTCAGTTCCACCTCAGATCATCAGGCATTAGATTCTCATAAGGAGCGCACAACCTAGATCCCTCGCATGCTCAGTTCACAGTAGGGTTCGCGCTCCTGTGAGAATCTAATGCCTCCGCTGATCTGACAGGAGGTGGAGCTCAGGTGGTAATGTGAGCAATGGGGAGCAGCTGCAAATACAGATGAAGCTTCACTCGTTCACCCGCCACTCACCTCCTGCTGTATGGCTCAGTTCCTAACAGGCCACGGACCAGTACTGGCCCATGGCCCGGGGGTTGGGGACCTCTGGTATATATGATCACATGACTCTCTTGTTTATAAGAGAGACACTCTCCCCATTTTGTCAGGTTATGAGGTAGGGCCAAGGCTTATGTGTTTTAAAAATGTTCTCTAAGTAATTTTGTTATGTACTACTGGATAAATTACAAGAATAATACTATTTCCTCTCCATGGCTACAGACTGTGCTAAGTGCCATTATTCTGACCTATCTCAATACCCTATACTTTCCCAGTAAGTATTGGTTTGCAGTGGCTGGGACTGGCCCTTGAACTGAGTGTGAGCTTTGTCACATTGTGGTATTACATTTGGTAACAAATAAAATATACATTTTAAAATATAATAGTATATTTCATCTACCAAAATTATTTCAGTTAATAGTGAAAGAGCTGCTAAATGCCTCCTTCAGTTTGTTTGTTTCTGAATTGTTTGATGTTTTTTCCTATAAAAACATTTTTCTTCTTCAAAAGCATATTATATTAGAGTAAGAAAATTTGAATTACCCAAGTCTGAACTTGAATTCATAATTTATGTTACTTTTAAAGTATGACACTTAGACAAAATAGGTCAACTTATCTATGTTTTTATAATAAAATGCAGAAAATGAGATTGCTAGAAAAAAAGTCAGAGAGCTACTATATGTTAATAAATCACTGTTTATGTATTGTAAATTCTTTATGGTGTAGCTAAAAATTTTTATTTCTCAATTTGTATTCTAAAACAGAAATATATCCCTATTAGGCTATATTTTTATGTGATAAGGGATTTCCAACTCTTATTGGAAGACACATACATTGTATACATCAAAATTAGATTATTCTTTGGTAAAAATAAAAAAAACTATTTTATTTCCTAAGAAAAATATATGTTTAAAAAACACTATTAAGTTTTCAGCTATCATCAAAGTTAAAATAAATAAAATGTTTCTTTGCAGGCATTAAACTGTATCTTCAAACTGCATAAAAATGAGAGCAACCTTAGGGATTTTTTTTCAATGAAAAAGACCCCATTAATAGGATAAAAATGGAAATGGATTTTATACATACATCCCAGGGCTTATATTTGATAAGACTTTATAAGGAATTTAATAAGATGAAATAAAATGGCAAGATCAAAGCACACACACACACAGAAACAGATTTCCTGCTATGAAGCATATAAATTGGGATGATGTAGCTAATGAAATGTCTTATTTCTTAGATTCTTTAGATCGTGCCTAGAGACACAAAAATTAAACATTGGATTAATATCAAATAATTCAAGCCTTTTGATTAAACTAGGCAAATACTTGCTTTAAGTCATCTTTATAAAGTTTCCCTAAATATTCTGTCTTTTCCACATAATTTATTGGAGTTATGTAAAAGTGCCCCTATGTGTTAGGAACTACAGACGTTATTTGTTCAGTGGGATTGGGATCTTCTTCTCCACTCTATTCCTTCATGATTGTGCTCCTGCAAAGTTGGCTTTTAAGTTCCTCAAACACACCAAAGATACTCTTATTTCAGGGGCTTTACCTGTGCTCTCCCTACTGTCCATCATAGATTTCCTTCTGTTCCTTGCAAAATTGGCTGCATCTTATTTTTAGATTTTAGTTTAAATATTACTTCTCTAGAAAATCCTTCTTTTATCATCCAAATTAAAATAGGTCTCCATTATTTTTATCTTGGTAGCTTATTTGTTTCCTTTTACAGCTTTTCACAGTTTGTAATTGTATTTTTGTTTAATTACTTGCTTATTTGTTCTTGCCTCTCTCTTTACCTATATTACAGCCTTGTATGAGGAAAAGACATGTCTGTTCATTAATCATTTCACATTAGTGCATAGGATAGTGTCTGTCGCAAAGTTAGTGCCCAATAAATATTTGTTGTCTGAAAAGAATGTCACAATATTAAGTTAATTTAATGTTAATTACATGTAATTTTTAAAATCTTTGTTAGGATTAGTTTTTTAAAATGGTGTATAATTTCACTTTAATAATGTGAGGATTGCTTATTACAAGCTCAGTGATTCAGATAAGAAAGTTTTAATTGCAATGGAGCTTAAAAGTTAGTATTAGTGCAAATTTACCATAATAACCAAAAGAAATATTCAGATACAGCAAAAGTAATCTTTATGAGAGTAACCAGGGCACCTATGACATTAAAGACTTGTTCAAAGTGAAAATAGAATAGAAACTAAAAATTTTCTCTTAGGAAAATGAGACACTAGAGATACTGACAGTAGGTAATGTAAAAAGATAGTGTATATGATTTTTTAAAAATTTATACCAAAATTAAATGTAAAATCGTACATTCCTCTATTTCAAGTAGACCACTCCTATGATTACCTATGGTGACTAATTACTTAATTATGTAAATTAACAATATGGTTTATGTTTATTGGCATATTATGACACCTCCTAACTGGTTTTCCTCCTTCTACACGTAACTCTGTACAGTCTATTCTTTATATAACAGAGTAATCTTTTTAAAACATTAGTCAGGTCACATGTCTGTTTGCATCCCATATGGTTATAGTGACAGCTGTTCAACTCTGTGCTTGTAGTGTGAAAGCAGATATAGAAAATATACAAATAAATGGGCATGGCTGTAGTCCATGAAATTTTATTTAGAAAAACAGGCACCAAGTTGGATTTAGCTTTTGAGGTCATAGTTTGCCATCCATGGCCTACAAGGTCTCACTTCTGCTGTCTCCCACCCCACCCCGAATTCATCTATCACTCCTGTTTTTCTCATTCACTCTGATCTGGCCATTCTGGGCTTCTTGCTGTTCCTTAAATGTGCAAATTACATTCTTCTTCCATCTCATGGCCTTTGCAATTGCTGATCATTTTGTCTTGGGCACTGTGTCTATAGATCTCTAAAGGGCTCATTTCTTGTTTCTTAAAGACTCTGCTCAAATATTATCTCCACAGAGAGACTTCTCTGACCTTAGATAAAATGAGGATAAAATGATATCCAGTCAAGTACTTCCATCTGATGTATTCTCTCTATATATTTCTATTAAATATTTTTTAAATTTGGTTATTTTCTGTCTCTTCCCTTTAGAAAGTAAACACTGTGGCAGCAAAGAATTTATCTAAGCATTTTCCTGCTCTATCATCAATGCCCAGAATAGGGTTTGACACATAATAGTCATTCAATAAATAGTTGCTGAGTATGTTGATTGAATTAATTTAATTTTTTCAATACTCCTCATCTGTAAATATTTGTTTAAAATATAAACCTTATCCCTAAATCTCATACTAGGAAGAATATGGCTTATTTTTTTCTTTTGACTTAACATCAGTATTCATTTTTGTAATTTATAGGAGCTTGAGAACGTTTAGTTATCACAGACTCCTACTTCCACCCTAATGTCTTCCTTGTTGATTCTACTTCCCTCCACAATTCATAAAGTTAACATCTCTGGTTTAGGAGTATAGTTAATCGTTGAAAATAGACAGACAATAAATATACAGCATGCAGGTGGTGATACATACTGTAAAGAAATAAAAGGGAGCACAGAGTGGCAGCAGGTGGTCATGGAAGGGCTTTCTAATAAGGTCATTCAAGCATAGTCCTGAAGGAGTCAAAGAACATGACAGACACAAGGCAATCAAGTGCAAGGCCACAGGGTACAAATAGACTTGGTGTGCTCAAGAAAGAACAGTGTTATGGGTTGAATTGTGTCCCCCCCCACACCAAATATGTTGAAGTCCTAAGTCCCTGTACTTCATACTGTGACCTTATTTGAAAATAGAGTCAATGCAGATGTAATTAGTTAAGTCAGGATGAAAACATACTACAGTAGGGTGGGTCTTTAATCTAATATGACCGGTGTCCTTATAAAAAGAGGGAAGATGATGTGAAGGCAGACACACAGGGAGAAGTTGGCCATGTGAAGGTGGATTCAGAGGCTGAAACTATACTTCCACAAGCCAAAGAACACTTGGGACGGCCAGGAGCTAAGGAGGATTCTTCCCCTAAAGTTTACAGAGGGAGCATGGCCCTGAAGATACCTTGCTTTTGGCCCTCTAGCCTTCAGAACTGTGAGACAACAAATTGTTGCTTTAAGCTACATCATTTATGGTACTTTGTTATTGCAGCCGTGGGAAATTAATACCAGTAGGTGGGCTAACATATCTGCAGAGGAGTAAGTAAATGGGAAATAATTTGGAAATGTTGTTTATAAGTATAGTTTTGCAGGTGATTTAAATCCAGAGCAAAAATTATTTGCATTATTAAGAACATGCTATTCTTTTTTGTAAATTGCTAAAACTTATGACAAAGTAGGAATTCAGATAACCATGCTAATATAAGTTGAACATAAAGACTATATTAAAGTTATTTTTCTCTGAAGTTAAATGCAAAGGAACCCAAAACAGAGCAGATATGTGGGGAGACGCAACAGGTAGAGAGAATATGATAGGACTCACATTCTGAGTAGAAGTTTCAACATCTAGAACATATGATTTAGTCTTCTACGTAACAGTAGGTCTCATGGGAAAATAACATAAAAAGGAATAAAATGTTAAATATTTGCTTAAAGGAAATAGGAAGAAAACCAGGAAGAACAAGGGCAGTAGCACCCTTTTCCAGTGGAGTATTCTCTTTTAAAATTTAAACACATGCACTCATAAATTCTTCACTTTTAGACAAGCTTCTCGAAACAACCTATAGTCTATCTCTAGTAGTCAGGGTTCTTCAGAGACAGAACCAATATATATATATATAAAGAGATTTATTTCAAGGAGTTGGCTCACATGATTATGGATGTTGAGAAACCCCAAGATCTGCAATTAATAAGCTGGGGACCCAGGATAGCCAATATTAGATCCAGTCCTTGTCGGAAGGCCTGAGACCCAGGAGAGCTGATGGTGTACATTCTAGTCTGCAAGCACGTGGGCTTGAGACCCAAGGAGACCAACGTTCCAGTTGGAGTCCAAAGGCCAGAAAATAGCAATGTCTCTGCTCATGCAGACAGGCCAGAGGAGTTCCCTCTTACTCAGCCTTTTTGTTCTATTCAAGTCTTCAGTTGACTGCATGAGGGCCCACCATATTAGAGAGGAGCGACCTGCTTTACAAAGTCTACTGATACCAAATGTTAATCTATCTCATCAAGAAACACCCTCACACCCAGAAATAATGCTTGACCAATTGTCTGGGCAGTAATAGCGCAGTCAAGTTGACACATAAAATTAATAAAATTAACCATCACACACTTTTGTTTTTATTCTTTTTAAATTTAATTTTTGTTTTTCAATTTTCTATTCAACCCATCCTATTCCAGCTCCTTTGTTATGATTCCACTGAAAATGACTTCTCCCATAATAAGCATGAATATTAGAGCTAAAACAACATTTATCAGTCATTTTTCTATTCTCTTTCCTTACATCTCAGGATTATCTGATCATGAGACCATTTCCTTGTTTTTAAAAAAATTTTTTTTTTTATATAGCAGGTTCTTATTAGTTATCTATTTTATACATATTAGTGTATATATGTCAATCCCAATCTCCCAATTCATCCCACCACCACCCCCCACCCCCACCTCAGTTTCCCCCCTTGGTGTCCATACTTTTGTTCTCTACATCTGTGTCTCTAATTCTGCCTTGCAAAACTTGTTCATTTGTACCATTTTTTCTAGATTCCACATATATGCACTAATACACGATATTTGTTTTTCTCTTTCTGACTTATTTCACTCTGTATGACGACTCTAGGTCCAACCACGTCTCTACAAATGACCCAATTTCATTCCTTTTTATGGCTGAATAATATTCCATTGTATATATGTACCACAACTTCTTTACCCATTCAACTGTCGATGGGCATTTAGGTTGCTTCCATGACCTGGCTATTTTAAATAATGCTGCAACAACATTGGTGTGCGTGTGTTTTGTGTTTTGAATTATGGTTTCTCTCTAGGTATATGCCCAGTAGGGGATTACTGGGTCATATGGTATTCTATTTTTAGTTTTTTAAGGAACCTCCATACTTTCCTCCCTAGTGGCTGTATCAATTTACATTCCCACGAACAGTACAAGAGGGTTCCCTTTTCTCCACACCCTCTCCAGCATTTGTTGTTTGTAGAGTTTCTGATGATGCCATTCTAAATGGTGTGAGGTGATACCTCATGCATTGATTTGCATTTCTCTAATAATTAGTGATGCTGAGCAGCTTTTTATATGCCTCTTGGCCATCTGTATATCTTCTTTGGAGAAATGTCTATTTAGGTCTTCTGCCATTTTTGATTGGGCTGTTTGTTTTTTATATTGAGCTGCATGAGCTGTTTATATATTTTGGAGATTAATTCTTTATCAGTTGCTTCATTTACAAATATTTTCTCCCATTCTGAGGGTTGTCTTTTCATCTTGTTTATAGTTTCCTTTGTTGTACAAAAGCTTTTAAGTTTCATTAGATCCCATTTGTTGTTGTTTTTTTTTTTTAATTACCATTACTCTAGTAGGTGGGTCAAAAAAGATATAGCTGTGATTTATGTCAAAGAGAGTTCTGCCTCTGTTTTCCTCTAAGGCTTTTATAGTGTCTGGTCTTACATTTAGGTCTTTAATCCATTTTGAGTTTATTTTGTGAATAGTGTTAGAGAGTGTTCTAATTTCATTCTTTTACATGTAGCTGTCCAGTTTTTCAGCACCACTTATTGAAGAGACTTTCTTTTCCTCATTGTATATCCTTGCCTCCTTTGTCATAGATTAATTGACCATAGGTGCGTGGGGTCTATCTGTGGGCTTTCTATCCTGTTCCATTGATCTATATTTCTGTTTTGGTGCCAGTACCATACTGTCTTGATTACTGTAGCTTTGTAGTATAGTCTGAAGTCAGGGAGTCTGATTCCTCCAGCTCTGTTTTTCTTTCTCAAGATTGCTCTGGCTATTCGGGTCTTTTGTGGTTCCATACAAATTTTAAGATTTTTTGTTCTAGTCTGTAAAAAATGTCTTTGGTAATTGATAGGGATTGCATTGAATCTGTAGATTAGTTTGGGTAGTATAGTCATTTTCACAATATTGATTCTTCCTCTCCAAGAACATGTATATCTCTCCATCTGTTCATATCATCTTTGATTTCTTTCATCAGTGTCTTATAATTTTCTGAGTACAGGTCTTTTACCTCCTTAGGTAGATGTACTCCTAGGTATTTTATTCCTTTGTTGCAGTGGTGAATGAGATTGTTTCCTTATTTCTCTTTCTGATCTTTCATTGTTAATGTATAGGAATGCCAGGAGGATTTCTGTGCATTAATTTTGTATCCTGCAACTTACCAAATTCATTGATTAGCTCTATTAGTTTTCTGCATCATCTTTAGGATTCTCTATGTATACTATCATGTCATCTGCAAACAGTGACAGTTTTATGTCTTCTTTCCAATTTGTATTCATTTTATTTCTTTTCTTCTCAGATTGCCGTGGCTAGGACTTCCAAAACTATGTTGAATAATAGTGGTGACAGTAGACATCCTTGTCTTGTTCCTGATCTTGAGGAAGTGCTTTCAGTTTTTCACCATTGAGAATGATGTTTGCTGTGGGTTTGTCGTATATGGCCTTTATGATGTTGAGGTAGGTTCCCTCTATGACCACTTTCTGGAGGGTTTTTTATCATAAATGGGTGTTGAAATTTGTCAACAGCTTTTTCTGCATCTAATGAGATGATCATTTGGTTTTATTCTTCAATTTGTTAATATGGTGTATCACATTGATTGATTTGCATATATTGAAGAATCCTTGAATCCCTGGGATAAATCCCAGGGATTGATATTGATATTGGTGTACTTGATATTGGTGTATGATCCTCTTAATGTGTTATTGGATTCTGTTTACTAGTATCTTGTTGAGGATTTTTGCATTTATATTCATCAGTGATATTAGTCTGTAATTTTCTTATTTTGTAGTATCTTTGTCTGGTTTTGGTATCAGGGTGATGGTGGCCTCATAGGATGAGTTTGGGAGTGTTCCTTCCTCTGCAATTTTTTGGAAGAGTTTGAGAAGGATGGGTGTTAGCTCTTCTCTAAATGTTTGATAGAATTCGCCTGTGAAGCCATCTGGTCCTGGACTTTTGTCTGTTGGAAAATTTTTAATCACATTTTCAATTTCATTACTTGTATTGGTCTGTTCATATTTTCTATTTCTTCCTGGTTAAGTCTTGGAAGGTTATACCTTTCTAAGGATTTTTCCATTTCTTCCAGGTTGCCCATTTTATTGGCATGGAGTTGCTTGTAGTAGTCTCTTAGGATGCTTTGTATTTTTGCAGTGTCCATTGTAAACTTCTCCTTTTTCATTCTAATTTTATTGATTTGAGTCCTCTCCCTTTTTTTCTTGATGAGTCTGGCTAAAGGTTTATCAATTTCGTTTATCTTCTCAAAGAACCAGCTTTTAGTTTTATTGATCTATGCTATTGTTTTCTTTGTTTCTATTTCATTTTTCTGCTCTGATGTTTATGATTTCTTTCCTTCTACTAACTTTGGGTTTGTTTTGTCTTCTTTCTTTAGTTCTTTTAGGTGTAAGGTTAGATTGTTTATTTGAGATTTTTCTTGTTTCTTGAGGTAGGATTGTATTGCTATAAACTTCCTTCTTAAACCTGTTTTTAATGCATCCCATAGGATTTGGATCATCGTGTTTTCATTGTCATTTGTCTCTAGGTATTTTTGATTTCCTCTTTGCTTTCTTCAGTGATCTCTTGGTTATTTAGTAACGTATTGTTAGCCTCCATGTGTTTATGTTTTTTGCGGTTTTTTCCCTGTAATTGATTTCTAATCTCATAGTATTGTGGTCGGAAAAGATGCTTGTTATGATTTCAGTTTTGTTAAATTTACTGAGGCTTGATCTGTGACCCAAGATGTGATCTATCCTGGAGAATGTTCCATGTACACTTGCGAAGAAAGTGTATTCTGCTGCTTTTGGATGGAATGTGCTATGAATATCAATTAAATCTATCTGGTGTATTGTGTCATTTATAGCTTGTGTTTCCCTATTAATTTTCTGTCTGGATGATCTTTCCATTGGTGTAAGTGAGGTGTTAAAGTCCCCCATTATTATTGTGTTACTGTCAATTTCCTCTTTTATAGCTGTTAGCAGTTGCCTTATGTATTGAGGTGCTCCTATATTGGGTGCATATATATTTACAACTGTTATATCTTCTTCTTGGATTGAGCCCTTGATCATAATGTAGTGTCCTTCCTTGTCTCTTGTAACATTCTTTATTTTAAAATATATATATCTGATATGAGTATTGCTGCTGCAGCTTTCTTTTGATTTCCATTTGCATGGAATATCTTTTTCCA